>NC_086444.1:1027876695-1028245541 GCF_028390025.1 Pseudophryne corroboree | reverse complement strand
CTGTCTGGTCTACAGAGGTGATGATAGAGCCTGGAGGTAAACAGGAAAAAAGCTATTTAAAAAAATCTGTGTAATTTTTCTTGGCGAAAAAGCATACACAGGGCATACCTATACTTTGCATACCCTCTCACATATTGTTGCCACAAGGTATAGGTTTTTAAATCAGTTTAGATCTGTGTGAAATCGGATACATTTGTTCGCTACATAGATAAATTTGAATATAGTATGCTAAGGGAGTAATTATAAAAACACAAAATGCAGTTCTGGCCCAGTCGTAAAAGGGTTAAATGGAACAAGTGTGGGTTGTGTTAAGTGAGCGATTATAGTTTGTATTGCTCACATTTATAGAGATTGTGTGGGTTGTATTATTGCGGACACACGTTTTGTACACATGGGCCGGACAAAGTACAGTACCGCGCACGCGGCGTTTAAGGCACGCACGGTCGCGTGTTTACACAAAGTTGCGTAAGAGTGCGGACGCTAAGTACAAATTACACGATAGTTTGTTCAATTAAAAGGTGGGATAGTATACCTTAAATACAATAGCACATAACTATCCAATTTCAAAAGCAGATTAGTGTAAGACTTTTTGTCTAAACTGTAAGTGCCTCTGGGGTAAAGCTGCCAATCAGAAAGAGTGGAAATTTTCTGTAAAGAAAAATGTTGTGTATTTGTGTTAGCTGAAAGCGGAGTGAGTGGATTTGAACCCCTGGAAATTCGGGTCCCGTGGGTACACCAAGTAAGCAGAGACTTGGTGGCGTGAGGTGGCTGACTCACGTTAATAAAGGTAGAGATAATACGCAAATCATGAGGTGATTTGTAGAGGAGCATGATATAGAATTGTGCATTGTACAGAAGTATAGAAATTGTGAATTGAAGTTCAAAGGTTTTGTATCACGCTCCGCAGGGCCGGTGCAAGGTCTGTATGCACCCTAGGCAAATCTCCAGCCTAGTGGCCCCTAACCTGCAACCCCCCCCCCTCCCCAGGGAAGATGCAGGTGGACTAGGGTATGTTGCATTATTATACATATGCAGAAAGAAAGAAACAACACTCATGGACTTTTAAAGTGAAAAAGTATATTTTTGTCACTTTGTTCACAATATACAGTACTTTTACTTTCAAATCCTTGAGTGATGACCATTCTTTCTGCCTATGTATACATGCTAGCTGGCATGATGGCAATTGTATAGGACACTGAGGCCAATTTACATTTTTTTTGCTGAGTGCTGGAATTATCTATCTATCTATCTATCTATCTATCTATCTATCTATCTATCTTGTATACATTGCATCTGTATATGGCGGTCTGGTGGGATATTTAATTGTATGTGTATACAGGGTGGTATTCATGTGACCGACAGTCGGGGTGACCGACAGTCGGGAGACCGACGGTCACATGACCTCCTCCAGCATCCCGATCCCCACTATCCCGATGGTCGGCATGCCGACCAACAGGGACTATTTCCACTCGTGGGTGTCCACGACACCCATAGACTGGGAATAGAAACCGTGGCGACCGTAGGTTGCCACCGAGCCCGCAAGGGCTTGCTGCACTCGCCCCTCCCCGCCGGGATCCCGGCGTCGGTATGCTGCCGGGATCCCGGCGTCGGTAAGCTGACCGGCGGTCAGCCATACTACACCCTATATATATATACATACATACATATAGTATTATATACATATATTTGTATGCTCCTTATTGTATTCCATCCCCCCATCTGTAAGTTAATTACTAACCCCCCCCCCTCCATATGTACTGTATTGTACCCCAGTGCCTGTGTTTCCCTATTATGCTGTTTACAAGAGCAAACCACCCACCAGGCTGTAAGGTGTGTACTGCCTGTGGTCCTGCAGAAACCCCCATGGGTTACTTACCTAATAGTTGTTTCCTTGTTTTCCCTCATAATTGGTACGGCTCCTCTTACAGGCGGCAGCAGCATTACAACGATGCTGCAGGTGCAGACGTAGTCAGGTGCTGCTTGCTGCTGGAGAGTTGGGATCCAAGGGTCTGCATCAGGACTATGAGGAGCGGCCATGGGGGCGCCCCTTTGGGAGCCATAGTTACATCCGCATCCTATGTGCCTTCATATGACATGATGTTACACTTGTTAGCACGGAGGAAGCGCTGAGGCACTCTGTGGTACAGCCTGATGGTGACGGCTGCACCTAATTAGACCCACAGCAGCAGCCAGCGCAGTGTAAGGAGGAGGACGCACACAGAGTCATCCTTCAGTTTTTTGCTAGATGAATTAAGTGGCGCCCCCAGGAGCCGGAGCCCCTAGGCAGCCGCCTAAAGCTGCCTAATGGTAGAGCTGGCACTGACGCTCCGGCTGAGAATTGCAGCTTGTATATTCGATTCCAGTGGTCGTAGGGCGGATAGGTAACAAGTACCTATACGCTGTGCGATTGGACCGCATGTTTGTAGGTGCGATACATAGCGCAACTTGATACCCCTTTACGAGCTTTTGCGTAAAATCGCGGTATCATTAGCGCTGTGTAGAGCATACGCAAGCGTGATTTGTGTAAGTCAAAACGGGAAGTTTTCGCTGGTCTCTCTCAGGAAAATCTTCAACGGTAGATATTCACTGGAAAAGGTAAGTTACTCCTAAAACTTCCAGTGAATAGAAGCCAGTTAGGGCCTCACTGGGTACGCGGTGGTCACTATTAGAGTGAGTCGTGGTATGTCAGCAGAGAAGGAGTGAGTGAAAGCGCTAGGTGTCTTTCACCGCCTATTGTGTTGTGCATTTGGGGATTGCGTTTATAGGCAAAAAGTCAGTGTGTCATGACTAAGGTTTTTGTGAACCCGGTGCTAGCGAAGTCTGCGCGGGCGACTGGAGGACTACACGAATACCACCACTGACCTGGTTTTGGAAGTGTTGTGGACTCGGGGTCTCTTCCGGTGACTGGGAAGAGGAACCGCGGCAGAGATGGCCGAATCCAGGTTCTCCTCATGCAGGATGAGGTCGGCAGACAGGAAGCACGTGTGGGCGCTGAAGGTCTCCTGAAAGACAGAACTGGAAAGGCGCTGATGAATCAGTGAAGAATAACAGGTACAACTGTGCTAAAGGGCACGGGGTGCTTGGGGACACTGAGGTGCTTGGAGACACTGAGGTGCTTGGAGACACTGAGGTGCTTGGAGACACTGAGGTGCTTGGAGACACTGAGGTACTTGGAGACACTGAGGTACGTAGAGGCACTGAGGTGCGTAGAGGCACTGAGGTGCGTAGAGGCACTGAGGTGCGTGAAGACACTGGGGTGCGTAGAGACACTGGAGTGCGTAGAGACACTGGGGTGCTGAGGCACGGAGGCACGGAGGTGCTGGAAGCACGGAGGTACTGAGGCACGGAGGTGCTGAGGCACGGAGGCACGGAGGTGCTGAGGCACGGAGATGCTGAGTCACGGAGATGCTGGAAGCACGGAGGCACGGAGGTGCTGGAAGCACGGAGGCACGGAGGTGCTGGAAGCACGGAGGTACTGAGGCACGGAGGTGCTGAGGCACGGAGATGCTGAGTCACGGAGGTGCTGGAAGCACGGAGGCACGGAGGTGCTGGAAGCACGGAGGCACGGAGGTGCTGGAAGCACGGAGGCACGGAGGTGCTGGAAGCACGGAGGTACTGAGGCACGGAGGTGCTGAGGCACGGAGACGCTGAGTCACGGAGGTGCTGGAAGCACGGAGGCACGGAGGTGCTGGAAGCACGGAGATGCTGAGTCACGGAGGTGCTGGAAGCACGGAGGCACGGAGGTGCTGGAAGCACGGAGATGCTGAGTCACGGAGGTGCTGGAAGCACGGAGGCACGGAGGTGCTGGAAGCACGGAGATGCTGAGGTCTGGAGATCCCAACTACAACAGTAGTAAAACTGAAACACGACAGCTGTGGTTTTCAGTGGAGAACATGGAATTCAGTACTGTGCCTTTAAGACGAAACATTGCAGCTGTGCCTTTACATTGAGACTCAGGGAAATGGTGAAATCAAATGGCAACACACAAGTAACCATACAGGAACAAGGGAACAGAGTTTCCACAGGAACTTAGGTACAATGGTTACCTTAAGGGAGCTCAGCATAAAGACTCTCACAAGGCTGTATGTGACACGAGGAAATGGCCCAGATTCCAACTCAGCCTCCTGATTTATACTTCCTGGTCCTTGATGATTGGTGGGCAGGATTAGGTGATGTCACTGTCATGTGACTACTCTAGCCAAGGCTGTGATGTAGAATGAGGCCTAGCAGGCCAAGAGAACACTGAAGCCTGGACTTCTGCAAAACACAGGATGCTTGCTTTTAGATTACTGAATTCAGCCTCACACAGGAGATCACCACAGGTGGAGCTGATTACCTCTCAGGCAGAGAACTCAGGAAACTCAGTGCTGACAAGCTGTTTAACTCCGTGAGTGAAAAGACACAGGATCCAGGACAGAAAGCAGGGGTAAGTCACCAAATATGAGAATTACAGTCAGGATTGTGACAGTATCCCCCTCTTCAAGGGTGGACTCCGGACACCCATCTTGAATCTTAGAGGAACTTGATGAATAACTTCTAAATAGCTTCTAAAAAGTGGAAACCAGAGGGTCCAGAAACAAAACTTAAGCTGGATTCTTTAGAAGTCTTCCTGATCATCTTCAGAACAGGTAGACCATCCATCATAGACAAGACTGGAATTTCCTTCATCCGAAAGGACTGAGGAATAAACTGTAGAAGGTTCCTCTCCTCGTTTTGTAGTGCGAGAAGATTGTGCTTTCGAAGCTAGCACTCCACTGAGGCTTAGATTAAATCTTGTTCTATAACGAGGACTTTTCATACAGAGACCTGTAGAGCTTTTTGGTGATTCTGGAACCTCTTCATGCGTGGAAGCATAACAGGAAGGAACAGCACCTCCCAGGAAAGGAGTAGCATCATAAACTGGATCAAATTCAGAGTCTGAGTCCAAGTCTAACGGAAAATACGAATCTCCGTTAGATACACAGTTTGAAAATGACCTAGAAGTGCACTGTAACTTTAAATTATTTTGCGGAGAACTTAGTATTGAGCTAGGAGAGACTCCTACATGACCAACCTGAATGGTCGGATTCTTACGGAAGGAGATACTTGGACTATCTTTGGCAGGACTGCACAAACTTACTTTTGTATCAGACTGTTGTAGTTTGAATGAAGACGAACTGAGATTCTTTTTGGAGCATGATCTTTTAACTAAGTCAGATTCCGAGGACTTTGGAGTAAATTCTTCCAAGACTGCATTACTAAAAGTCTGTAAATCATGGAACACAGGATCATTCCTCTCAAAAAGCCTGTTGGCCCACTCCAAAGCTCTTCCTCTGAATGCCAGGAATAAATATCGAGTAACGTTGGAAGGAGTTACTGCACCTGAAGGATCAGACTCCATCAGAGAGAGAAATTGTTCAACCAGAGCAGCATATTGCAATAAATCTCCATCAAAGTAAATAGGAGGTAAACCATCAGACGAAAGGTTAGAGGCTGAAACTGGAGAAAGCTTTGGCTGGACGAATAGGACTGGATTGGATTTGAGAACACTTGAATTGGCTGGAGCCAACGAAGACTGACCAGGCTGGTCCTGGAGTATCGCTGGACCGGCTGGAACCGGGACGGGCTGAGCCCCTTCTTCACGGGGCTGGGCTGAGGCAAGAGCCCCCTCTTCACGGGGCTGGGCTGAGGCAAGAGCCCCCACTTCAAGGGGCTGGGCTGAGGCAAGAGACCTCTCTTCACGGGGCTGGTCTGCGCTCTGAAGGCTCTCTGGCTGGGCAGCGCTCTGAAGGCTCTCTGGCTGGGCAGCGCTCTGAAGGCTCTCTGGCTGGGCAGCGCTCTGAAGGCTCTCTGGCTGGGCAGCGCTCTGAAGGCTCTCTGGCTGGGCAGCGCTCTGAAGGCTCTCTGGCTGGGCAGCGCTCTGAAGACCCTCTGGCTGGGCAGCACTCTGTAGACCCTCTGGCTCTGGACCCTCGGATCCCCTTCCTGGGGCTGTACCCTCGGAACCCCCTCCTGGGGCTGGACCCTCTGAAGAACCCCCTCCTGGGGCTGTGCCCTCTGAAGAACCCCCTCCTGGGGCTGGACGCTCTGAACCCCTCACTGGGGCTGGACGCTCTGAAGAACCCCTTCTTGGGGCTGGACACTCTGAAGAACCCCTTCTTGGGGCTGGACACTCTGAAGACGCCCCCCCTGGGGCTGAAGACACGGACGCCCCCCCTGGGGCTGGACACTTCGAAGACGCCCCTCCTGGGGCTAGACACTCTGAAGACGCCCCTCCTGGGGCTAGACGCTCTGAACCCCTCACTGGGGCTGGACGCTCTGAACCCCTCACTGGGGCTGGACGCTCTGAAGAACCCCTTCTTGGGGCTGGACACTCTGAAGAACCCCTTCTTGGGGCTGGACACTCTGAAGACGCCCCCCCTGGGGCTGAAGACACGGACGCCCCCCCTGGGGCTGGACACTCTGAAGACGCCCCTCCTGGGGCTAGACACTTTGAAGACGCCCCTCCTGGGGCTGGACACTTTGAAGACGCCCCTCCTGGGGCTAGACACTCTGAAGACGCCCCTCCTGGGGCTAGACACTCTGAAGACGCCCCTCCTGGGGCTGGACACTTTGAAGACGCCCCTCCTGGGGCTGGACACTCTGAAGACGCCCCTCCTGGGGCTGGACACTCTGAAGACGCCCCCCCTGGGGCTGGACACTCTGAAGACGCCCCTCCTGGGGCTGAAGACACGGACGCCCCCCCTGGGGCTGGACACTCTGACTCCTCTGTGACTCTAAATGGCTTGAATATTCTTCTCTGGACACCCAACTTGGGATAAGGTCTTTTAATCACCGGACCCCAGTCATAAATTTGAGTCTCTTTCCGAGTAGCCATCTTGATACCCCCGTCAGCAGTAGCAGGATCGGCTACTGTGGATGACTTGTAGACATGAGCACTGTGATACTGCGATTTGTCACCATTCCCTGGCTTGCGAAGAATGCAGTCTTTAACAAAATGACCGGAATTTCCACAGTAAAGACAGAGGTGTAGCTCCCTACGCCGCTGACGTTCAGCTTCAGAGAGCTTGGGCCGTGGATAGCTCTGATGAACAACTTTTCCTTGCACAGAGGAAGAGACTCTATTAACTGGTTGGGACAAAACAGGATCAACAACGTTGGTAGTATTCCTGAGGAGATCAGGCATTACAGAGAGAATACTAGGCAAAAGTTCTTGTAACTGTAATAACATCTGGTAGAATATCTGCAGTTGGTCAGGAGTCTTAGAGCAGAAGGTCAGAGAATCTCTGGAGAAAGAATTCCGCTGCAGACACTGTGCCAATTGATGCTGAGTCGACTCCAGACCTTCCAAGCGTCCTGCAATATTGCTTAGGAGGTCCTGCGTCAGACAAACACTTTCGGCCGGGTCCATGGGGCCATTTCCTACTGTCATGACTAAGGTTTTTGTGAACCCGGTGCTAGCGAAGTCTGCGCGGGCGACTGGAGGACTACACGAATACCACCACTGACCTGGTTTTGGAAGTGTTGTGGACTCGGGGTCTCTTCCGGTGACTGGGAAGAGGAACCGCGGCAGAGATGGCCGAATCCAGGTTCTCCTCATGCAGGATGAGGTCGGCAGACAGGAAGCACGTGTGGGCGCTGAAGGTCTCCTGAAAGACAGAACTGGAAAGGCGCTGATGAATCAGTGAAGAATAACAGGTACAACTGTGCTAAAGGGCACGGGGTGCTTGGGGACACTGAGGTGCTTGGAGACACTGAGGTGCTTGGAGACACTGAGGTGCTTGGAGACACTGAGGTGCTTGGAGACACTGAGGTGCTTGGAGACACTGAGGTGCTTGGAGACACTGAGGTACTTGGAGACACTGAGGTACGTAGAGGCACTGAGGTGCGTAGAGGCACTGAGGTGCGTAGAGGCACTGAGGTGCGTGAAGACACTGGGGTGCGTAGAGACACTGGAGTGCGTAGAGACACTGGGGTGCTGAGGCACGGAGGCACGGAGGTGCTGGAAGCACGGAGGTACTGAGGCACGGAGGTGCTGAGGCACGGAGGCACGGAGGTGCTGAGGCACGGAGATGCTGAGTCACGGAGATGCTGGAAGCACGGAGGCACGGAGGTGCTGGAAGCACGGAGGCACGGAGGTGCTGGAAGCACGGAGGTACTGAGGCACGGAGGTGCTGAGGCACGGAGATGCTGAGTCACGGAGGTGCTGGAAGCACGGAGGCACGGAGGTGCTGGAAGCACGGAGGCACGGAGGTGCTGGAAGCACGGAGGCACGGAGGTGCTGGAAGCACGGAGGTACTGAGGCACGGAGGTGCTGAGGCACGGAGACGCTGAGTCACGGAGGTGCTGGAAGCACGGAGGCACGGAGGTGCTGGAAGCACGGAGATGCTGAGTCACGGAGGTGCTGGAAGCACGGAGGCACGGAGGTGCTGGAAGCACGGAGATGCTGAGTCACGGAGGTGCTGGAAGCACGGAGGCACGGAGGTGCTGGAAGCACGGAGATGCTGAGGTCTGGAGATCCCAACTACAACAGTAGTAAAACTGAAACACGACAGCTGTGGTTTTCAGTGGAGAACATGGAATTCAGTACTGTGCCTTTAAGACGAAACATTGCAGCTGTGCCTTTACATTGAGACTCAGGGAAATGGTGAAATCAAATGGCAACACACAAGTAACCATACAGGAACAAGGGAACAGAGTTTCCACAGGAACTTAGGTACAATGGTTACCTTAAGGGAGCTCAGCATAAAGACTCTCACAAGGCTGTATGTGACACGAGGAAATGGCCCAGATTCCAACTCAGCCTCCTGATTTATACTTCCTGGTCCTTGATGATTGGTGGGCAGGATTAGGTGATGTCACTGTCATGTGACTACTCTAGCCAAGGCTGTGATGTAGAATGAGGCCTAGCAGGCCAAGAGAACACTGAAGCCTGGACTTCTGCAAAACACAGGATGCTTGCTTTTAGATTACTGAATTCAGCCTCACACAGGAGATCACCACAGGTGGAGCTGATTACCTCTCAGGCAGAGAACTCAGGAAACTCAGTGCTGACAAGCTGTTTAACTCCGTGAGTGAAAAGACACAGGATCCAGGACAGAAAGCAGGGGTAAGTCACCAAATATGAGAATTACAGTCAGGATTGTGACACAGTGATGGGCTCCAATTGCACAAGCAATGGGCGTTTGGTAGCTAGGGTTCAGGCTGCAGAGTTGGGACCGAGAAGGTCAGAATTGCGGCCGAAAGGGTCAGCAAGGTTTATTATGTTTGAGAAATATGGTTCACACATGGAGGCTTTTTGCAATGAATGGGCACGTATGACTGCGGAAGATAGGGTATCATTCCCTAGGATGGGCAGCTTTGAGCCAGAGGTACTGCAGAATGTAGGTATTAGAATATGTCTGATCAAATCTAGAAAACAAAGGATCAGACATAATGATTGTTTAAATCTGTGGCAACAAGAGGGGAAGGTGCAAAGGGAACAAACTCGCAAAGCAAGTTCCAAACCAAGCAGGAATGAGGGCACGAACACACCATTACCGACACAAGTCGAAGGGGAGGAAGTGGCTACAATCAATGGTATATCTGTAAATGATAGAAAAATGATTAACCTTAACCCTTGCAAGTTGTATTCTGTTTTGAACTCTCTCCAAGGTCATAGGTCAGAGGAAAATTATGCATCCATCCCACTCTCAGCCCTCATCCAGACAGTCGCCTTACAGGAAATTCAGGTGGGCCCTGTCCAACCAGTAAGAGCAGTAACAGTATCCCCCACTGAAAGGACTGGTGAGATCACAGCTACCGGTAAGTGTGAGACTGTTCATTACACAGAGACATTAACACCTCACAGTGAGCAGATTAGGAATGGAATGGTAGGATTACATCCTGTCTTGGAAATAGTAACTCCCAATGGGAGAACCAATAGTCAGAGGGTAACCCACACCAGGAATAATGCAATGTATTGCCCGTGGACCAGATCAGAACTGCGGTCAATCATTTCAGAATTCCCCGATCCCCAGAAGCATTTAGCCAGATGTCAGAAGTTTATCAGGGACCTGGGTAATGCCCATGAACCGGCAAACAAAGATTGGCGGATATTCTTTAAAGCGTGCCTACCCCTTAATATTGACACCCAAAAATTTATTACGGATTGTAAATTAGAGTCGGATGGTCCTATGACTGACGAACACAATCAGAAGAACGTGGAATGAATTAACATGCAACTAGGATTGTATTTCCCTACTACTGTTAAGTGGAGAAATTTTTTTTCCATAAAGCAGAGAGAAAATTAAATGACATCTGAATATTTCTATAGGGCATTGCAAATAATGGCTAGATACACTGGGGTAAGGGATATAGGGAACGATGAGAATTACAGGGAGGTGGCTGTCTCTGTGCTTATGGACGGCCTCAATAAGGCATTGAGGGCCAGGGTGCAAACCTCTTTGCCAAATTGGAGAGAGGTCACAGTAGATAATCTTATAGAGTGCGATATGGAGCATCACAGGAATATCACTATATGCAGGGAACGACAGGAGGAGAAGCTGAGGACTGAAAATACACAGGCTCTTACAGCAAAGTCCCATCTACCTGAACCTCAGACCATTGAAGTTTGGAAAAGATCAAGACTATGTTACACTTGTAGGAAGGAAGGGCATTTTGCCAGAGATTGTAGGAGTAGTAGGACACATAGTCAATATAGACCCCATAGATAGAAAACACAAGCCACATTATTAAACATATAGATGGGACCAAGGGACATATAGTAAGGAATCACGAGCCATATAGAAAACACAGATTCGGCTAATGGGAAGAATAGAATATATGCAACATTACCCTTTGACAAATCTTGCTGGGGTTAGGATGGGGCCTCTAAACTTTAGACCAAGTAGAAAAGTCATTCCCCATAGTGCCCAATCCAGTTGTCAAATTTTATAAAATCCTCTCTGCCTCTACAAACTTATCTGTTACTAACCCCTATGTGATTTTTCTTCAAAGTTTCTTCCTCATCTCTTACGTTCACCGACAGGAGGGTACAAGACATGGACCCGATTACAGTTCAAACGCCACATGCCTACTCGGTCCTTCAGAGTTCTGCCCAAATCCAGTATATCTCACCAGCACAAAGACACAAGTATTACTGCAGTGTGCCTGGTCATGCACAAAGGGAGAAGAATGAGAATACTGGTGAAGGGAGGCTGTGTACAGACACCGATATGCATGATGGTGTAACAGCCTGTTGGTGAATGCCAAACCTGACATTTTTCTTTTCTTTTATTATTATTCCCCTCTCTTCTCTCATCCAGAGATGGTTTACTTCACACAACTGATAACACACAACAGTAAAATTGCAATGAAAATTTGTGTTCCCTACAGGAAAAGGAGGTCTGGAAGTCGAAGGGGTATGGTTAGGAGTCCCCAGGACTTTGGACATGTGGACACGGTAAGCCAGTGGCCCCCAGAGCATATCTCCCAAGCCTAGTTGAGGCAGCATATGGTCTGACTCACCTAGGGTAAGGAAGGTATGTGCAAGCTGGTAAGAGCCTACTGGAGTGTGCCAGGATTCTCTTCTCATGCAGGTAAGAGAGCAATGACATGTCTTACTTGCTTGAGGAAGAATATTGGTAAGGCAATACCAACAGAGCCATCCCATATCCCTCCTACAGACGGACCTTTTCAGGTAATACAAATCAACTTCATACAGTTACCACCCTGTAGGAATTTTAAATATGTGTTTGTATGTATTAATGTATTTTCCAACTGGGTAGAAGCATTCCCCGCTGCCACAAATACTGCTGTGTTCACTGCAAAGAAAATTGTGCAGGAATTTGTGTGCAGATATGGTACCCCTAGTATGATTGAAAGTGATAGGGGTACCCATTTTACAGGTGAAGTCTTTCAGGTCATGTGCAAACTGATGGGAATTAATAGCAAGCTACATATTTCGTACCGACCACAGGCGAGTGCGAAGGTAGAGAGAGTGAACAGCACTATTAAGAACAAGCTGAGCAAAGTGATGGCTGAAACTGGATTGTTGTGGCCAGAAGCTTTGCCACTAGTGTTGTACAGCATCAGAACCACTCCCAGGTCACCGCTTAACTTATCACCCTTTGAAATTCTTTTTGGTCGACAACCTCATGTAATGATAGACCCCCAGGATGATTTGAAATGCAATAATGAAATAACTGTGAAATATTTGGTTAGGATGAGCCGGCAGCTGAGAAATCAACAAAGAAATCTAAAGCTGGTGATTCCTGACCTACCGAACAGTAATTGTCATGACATTGAGCCTGGGGATTATGTGATGATACAAAATTTTCTACGCTCAGGTTGCCTCATTGACAGGTGGGAAGGACCGAACCAAGTCTTGTTAACCAGCACTACAGCATTTAAGGTCACCGAAAGAGAGACTTGGGTCCACTCGTCCCACTGCAAGAAGGTCGCTGACCCGGAGAAAACTCGTGACAAAGAGCAAGGTGAAGAGAACCTCATATCACTAGAGAGTCTATTCCGGGAAAGTTGAGAGGCAGGACTGTTGAACGGCACCTGAGCACAGAGAGCAACAAGATCAAGGACGGTTGTCGCACCACTTTCTTTTTTTTTCACCTCCCCACTGCATTTTCATTTCTTTTCTCCTCCTTATTTTCCCTCTTTCCCCTAACGAAATGGATCTATCACAAGAGACTGCATTTCGGGATCTGCTAGTAATATTGTTTTTGATCAGGACAATTTGTTTTGGTGAGGGTCCCAGAGAGGTCGAGCAAGGATCTGGAATGGGTTCTGATGGCGAGTACGAATTTGTAAAATCTCAGGAGCAGCACATCACTCGAGTAAAGGATGGTATCAGTAAGCGCTCTGGTAGTCATGGAGCTCGGAGGCAATGTGAGGGGTTATTGGCTGACGAATATTGTATTTGTAGAAATTGTGAGAACATAGTCGAAGATGGGTGAATCCGGAGATGCCAGTCCAACATTAATATCGACATGGACCGCCATCCGTTGAGTGATTACCACTCACTAGTGGGTAAGGTCTTAAACCAGACAAAATGCTGGGTGTGCTCACAGGTACCTCAAGGACAGAGTAAATCAGGATTAGTACCATATCCTTTAGCAATAGATGAGGTACTCGAATTACGGGGTGGGAGACTGGTGGACAAGAAATTCAATATATCTAGGCCCCCTAGCTTGAAGCTCCACCAGTATCATGTAGATAGGTCCCTGTTGTGTTTTAATATTTCCAATTTCCGAAAACCAGAAAATTGGGAAGTGACATGGAATAACCAGACAATGACCTTTTCACACAGAGCTGATGGGATACCTATCGCCTCTGAACTTGTACGCAAGATAGCCAACAGTGGGAGGTATTTTCGGTACCGGTATACACGTGGAAGCAAGACCATGTGGGTTGGAAAGGTATCGCAGGGGTATTGTGCCCACATCATCCAGCTCGATACTTGTACTGAGCAAATGAGAGAACTAGGGATTGGTTTCTTTATATGGAAAGTTTGCAATATGGTGATGTTACATTTTGTCCCCTATGTTCTCCCAGATGATGCCTATTTTATATGTTGGAGGAAAGCGTACAAGTGGCTCACTCCGAGCTCTGAGGGATTGTGTTATATTGGGAGAGTACTACCAGAGGTCATGACCATAACCCACGACAAAATGAAAGACGTTTACCGCGGTGCTCAGACTCCTTATACTCATACTCACTATGAACACATCATCAAGAGACACCTCATAGATAGGGCAGAGCACGCAGCCTCTGATTTGATCCATGAATCCACGGGGATTCAGTTCCTTCTCGCATTAGATGTCACCCGTACTGCCAGAGGAACTATAAATTATAGGTATATCCATGCGCTCGCGAACTTGATAGATAATATCACTGAGATGTATGATGACACCTTCAGGTATATGGGAAGGGAGTTACAAGCCTACAAGAAGGAACTGATCCAGCACAGGATGGTCCTTAATTATGTTACAGCCGTGACAGGTGGGTACTGTGTTACTCTGGCAACTCAATATGGTGTGAAGTGCTGCACGTATATTACAAACAGCACTGACGACCCCACGGAGATCATCGATCAGAAGATGGGTGAGATCTTGCAGTTGAAGTGGGAGTTCAGGAGGAAGCACAACCTTACCTTAGCGACTGTGGGTAATGAAGTGACTGGCTGGGTCTCATGGTTGAACCCACGCAAATGGTTCTCAGGGTTAGGAGAGTGGGCTCAAAATGTCATTTTGAGTGTGGGAAAGTTTCTCCTTTGTATCCTGGGAGTCATCATAATTATTGGTCTGATATTCAGGTGTGTTCGAATTCTAGCGCGGCGCAAACATGGCACAAATTTGATGGGTCTAAGGAGCGAGAGCGCTGTTACAGCAGCAGATTTAATTTATGACACCTCAATAGAAACTGTGATATGATAAGGATTGTAAAAATGAATTTCATGGCCTGTTTCTTTCACCCATTTTTCTCTGTCTCCCCCTCTGCCCAGATACATCCAACCGGAAAAGACGTCAACCCTATCCAAAATGTTTATGTGAATGTATTTTCATATATATATATACCCTTGAAAAAAGAAGTAAAATTCTGAAACGTTGACATCACACCAGCTTCAGCTGTCAATTTGTTTATTGTATCCAGTCTCCGAGAGTGCCGTCCTGCTGGCTTGTTTTGCATATACAGTGTATTGGTCGGGCACCGGAGCATGCTGTGCATGTACAGTTAAGTGGAGTGCCGAACATTGGTGGTCTTTATATATATATATATATATATATATATATATATATATATATATATATATGTATATATACAAAAATGAAGTGCAAAAGAGCGCCTAATGGTGTTTAAATTTAAACTAAAAAAATTTGATAATTCACCCTGTGAGACGTGAGAGAGTGTAGAATTTCAGAGTATGACTTATCTCTTTACACGTCTTCAATTCTGATGACACTTTGGTGCATGTAAATTAAAACAGAAAGAGAAACATAGTGTGTACTGTATAAACCAATTGCTCTTAATTAGGAACCTAGCTGGTCCCAATAACCGAATGAGAGCATGGTAACATAAAAAGATATAACAATTTAATAAACAGTCCTGAAGCAAATGTAGGTAACAAACGTACAGGATAAACAAATGGAATCAGCTTATCTGTCCACTCTGGGACAATTCATGGTTTAAGCAGCAAATCCCAGTTTCATAAAATTATGGCGAATAAATAAGTATTCCTGTAGCAAATGCAGGTAGCAAACGTACAGGATAATTGAATAAAAACAGCTTATCTGTCCACTCTGGGAAGTTCAGGGTTAAGCAGCAAGTCCCAGTCCCAACGCGTTTTGTCCTATGGCAACGGACTTCATCAAGGGGATGCATAATGAGAGCAGAGCAGGAGTTAAATAGCAAACATACAATGGTTACATGGGACAGGAAGTGTGACATCACTTCCTGTCAAGAAATTGAGAACCAAGTTTATATAAAGATAAAGGGGACCAACAAAAGCAATCTAAAATAAAGGTCCAGATGGTGTAAGGCACAGTATTGTAAAGGGAATAAAGTAGTATAAAAACAAGTACTTGGAATGTCCTAAAGCGCGGCAATAAGCCACGATGACATCACTTCCGCCGGAAACGTGTAAACCAGGAAGCCGGGAGTCCTCTCTCGTGGCTTTGAGGTGCAGGGTGAGTCGCGCCACGTCACTTCCGCCGGATGCTGATGTCGAGAACGGGGGTGGAAGTCATGGGAGACAGTGCTGGAACGCACTGTGAGCTGCAATTCGTCACTTCCACTATGACTTACGGCGACGGAATGTCACTTCCAGTCCGGCTTTAGTGTAAAAGCTTGAGCAGTCTTATAGTCTTAGAGTCACTTCCGGGATATTGTGAAACGCACGGCCATTTTTCTAAGGTTTTTTTCAAGTCACCTCATACTTTAAAATATACTGAAACGCACAGCTATTTTTAGACAGAGAAATAATAATGAAGTATATTATTCACAGATTTATTATTAATGCACATATAATATATTAATATTCATTGTGATGTGAGTCACATAGTATAGTGGTAATTTATACAGAAATAAAAGATAAGTGTGTATAGAGGTGGATACATGAATCTAGGATGAATAGCAAGTGAAAAATAGAGTGTACATGAGGTGATTGTGATATAATATTGTGAAATCCAATAATATTGGAGAGATAGTGTTCATAGAAAAGGGGCAATTTCGAAACCTTCGTTAAAGCCAAGGGGTGCAAGTGTCTGTAGTTCAAAGATCCAAAACATTTCTCTCTTGGATAACTTGTTCAGAATAGCACCACCTCTTTTTCCCAGTTCGACAATTTCGATACCTTTGAAAGTAATTTCCTCAGGTTTTGACCTATGTACTTCATGAAAATGCCTGTAAATTGCATGTGTGGTTATCTTGTTTTTGATGTTTCTTACATGCTCCTGAATACGCAAATTTAAGTACTCTTTTGGTTTTCCCAATATACCATAAGCCACATGGGCATTCCAGGAGATAGATAACCATTGTGGAGTTACAGTTTATGAAATGCTTGATTGTATACTCCCGAAAGTTTTTACTGTTTGAGAACTTTTTCCGATCCCGATGGACCAGTTTACAGATATTGCAGCTTCCGCATTTGTAACAGCCCTGGCATTTTTTTGTCTGGTGGGTTATGACAGGTTTAAGTAGGCTTGGTGCCAGGATCTCTTTTAGGTTCCTTGTTTTCCTGTATACTATTTGGGGTTGAGGAGGCAGTATATCTCTTAGAACCGGATCCATCATTAAGATATTCCAATGTTTATTGAGAGATTGGCGGATTATTTTTTCATGGCAGTTGTAAATTGTGATAAATGGGGCTGTGAACTTACTCTCCGTCAGATTAGTATCTGTAAAGTTGTTAAGTTTTGGATTGGTACGTGTTTTTGTTAAGGCTTTTTCAATGACATCCACTGGGTACTCTCTTTCTTTAAATCTATCGGCGTAGATTCTAAGTTGTTTATCTTGGTCCTCAATGGAGCTGCAGTTTCTCTGTATCTGGTGAAATTGGGAGTATAGTATATTAGTTTTCCAACTCTGTTGGTGACAGCTTTTGAAGTGAAGATAGCTATTAGTGTCCACTCTTTTGATGTGGTTGCAGGTTGCAATCTTTAGGTCTTTTGAGGAGAGTGTCAGGTCCAGAAATTCTATTGAATCCTGGTTATGCTTCTCGGTGAACTTTAGGTTAAACTGGTTGGAAGAGATGTTTTGAAAAAACTCCAGAAAAGATGATTCTGTTCCATCCCAAATGATGATGATGTCGTCAATATACCTTTTGTACAGTATCAATTGACTGGTAAATGGATTGTTCGAATGGATGTGTTCCTCTTCCCAGCTCCCCATCAGTAAATTCGCAAAGCTTGGTGCGAAGATTGTCCCCATCGCGGTGCCGCACGTCTGTAAGAAGAAGTCTTTGAATTTGAAATAGTTGTGACTTAAGATAAACCGGATGAAGTCACAAATAGCTTCTCTATGTGTTGGCGTCAGTTCCATATCTCTGTCTAGGAATTTTTTGCATGCTGTGATTCCAGTCTCATGGATGATGCAAGTGTACAGACTTTCTACGTCAATTGTGACCCACCAGTAGGTTTCTTTCCAAAAGCCATTTTTGAGGATGTTTAACACACTTTTGGTGTCTTTGAGATATGAGGGCAATTTTACCACGTATTTACTTAGAAAGACGTCAATATATTCTGACAGATGTGATGTGAGGGAATCAATCCCTGCGATGATGGGTCTTCCTGGGGGCTTTTGCAAATTTATAGGAATAACCGGGGAGGATGTCATGAGGAATTGATATTCATCCTTATCCAGTATCTGACAGCGTAATTAATGTACCAATAGGATTCTTAGTTCATCGATGTAGTGTGTGGTAGGATCTTGTTGGAGTTTTTAATAGGAGTTGGTGTCATTTAGAAGACATAGTGCTTCTTTTTCATAGGCTGGTCTATCCATAATTACCACTCCACCTCCCGTGTCGGCTTATCCAGGAACCTAGTTTGCAATTAGCAATTAGCAATAGCTGACAAATTACAAACCAGACATTTAGATAGCTAAGGTAATAATAGTCATGGTCTGAACTCTTGGAGTTCTGTGTGTATATATATATATATATATATATATGTTGCAAAAGATGATACAGCGCCACTTGTGGGGTATGATCTCAGTAATAAAAAATTGCTAAAAGATACTAAAAACACACAAAACCTTGTTAGAGGTGTCTGCCACCCCTTAAGATTGCAATACTGGTACAGTGCTGCCAAAAGAGTATATAGTGGGGGGATAAGGGTACCGGCAACTTCTGTTGTGTGAGAGTGCAAAGACTAATGCTAAAATTTACGATTTATAAGCCAAAAAATATAAAATTGAACAAACAGTTTTAATAGCACATATAAAATAAGATACATAATTTTTTTTTCAAAACAATAGAAAAAAAAATCCAAGATCAGATAAAAAGGTAAAAAGGTAAGGACTTAGCTTTAAAATAGGCAAGGGGGTCACTGTATATATATATGCCAAGAAAATAGAAATGCAGGGGGCGCCAATAGTGCATTAAAAGTGTTTAACAGTTTTATTCAAAACTTCCACATCGATACAGCCAGTGAAAACCCGTACCATAAAAGGCGGTTAGACCACCGCTTGTATAATAGACACGAGAATTACCCCACAGTGAATACAGCGTTCTTAGTTCGGAGTCCTTGCATCAGACCACGCCCATACGCGTTTCGTCATCAGACTATATATTCCCTAACAAATTGTAATAACAGGAAAATGTTTGTGTATGTATGTGTATATATATATATGTATATGTGTGGATAGATAGATAGATAGATAGATAGATAGATATATATATGGATATCTTTAGGATGGAAGTGGAAAATCATATCATGTGTGGGATCATATTGTTCAGAGTCACATAAACAATAATCTGGTAGGTATAAGAATATTGTCACATATTGCAACAATAAGTTATTAATAATACCAGATTTATGTATGATTATTGTGAGGGGTTTAACTGGTCATGGGGCGGGAACTCAGATGCAAACAACAGAAATCACATCTCAAGTCTTAGCCATCGCCCACCCCTTGAGCTGACCAATGATCCCCGGTGCACAGGATATGTCCCACCCCTGAACCAATGGAAGAAGAGCATACAGTGTCTATTGTATTATGTTTTGATCAACTGTATAAAAAGCCAAGCTGCCTAGCCGGTCGGTAATCTCTCTCTCTAAAGGGTCATCATGCCTGATTGATCTGAGCACTGGGACCGCGTGGCGCTGGCGAAACCAAACGTATGTACCATTGTATTGTAGCCTCCTTTCTCTTATTGTAATTGTATATTTGTTGTAACCCCCTTTTTATCAATTATATTTTAAATACAAATTGTGTCGTGTCTCTTTCTCTGCTAGATTTGTAAGTGTATCTCAGACAAACGTGTAGCTGTAAAGTGCTCACGGCATGTCTTTGTGTGTGTATGCACCGTGTGTACTTTGTACGTCCGTCGCGGCGTTTGTACGCAAAGTGCGTACACGGGCCCTCATTCCGAGTTGTTCGCTCGGTAAAAATCTTCGCATCGCAGCGATTTTCCGCTTAATGCGCATGCGCAATGTCCGCACTGCGACTGCGCCAAGTAAATTTGCTATGCACTTAGTAATTTTACTCACGGCTTTTTCATCGTTCTGGCGATCGTAATGTGATTGACAGGAAATGGGTGTTACTGGGCGGAAACAGGCCGTTTTATGGGCGTGTGGGAAAAAACGCTACCGTTTCCAGAAAACACGCAGGAGTGGCCGGAGAAACGGAGGAGTGTCTGTGCGAACGCTGGGTGTGTTTGTGACGTCAAACCAGGAACGACAAGCACTGAACTGATCGCAGATGCCGAGTAAGTCTGAAGCTACTCAGAAACTGCTACGAGGTGTGTAATCGCAATATTGCGATTACTTCGTTCGCAATTTTAAGATGCTAAGATTCACTCCCAGTAGGCGGCGGCTTAGCGTGAGCAACTCTGCTAAAATCGCTTTGCGAGCGAACAACTCGGAATGACCTCCACGGTACGGGGCTTTGTACGCTAACTGTGGTAAAAAGTACGTAGGCTAAGGATTGATTAGAACTGCCGCAGAAGCTCCATTTTAAAATGTATTGTGTGTATTTTTAAAGTGTTACTTTTAGTCCTGTAAGTAAATTAGCATTTACAATGGTTTTGCCAAACTGCTAACAAATTTGATTTACCCCCATAGTCTTTATGTTCACTCAAAAAGGGCTCTCCTCAGTGTCGTCCTCTCATGAGTGATATCATAGAAATAAATATAAGAAAACAAACAATGTGGTGTCATAACTCTGGTGTTAATTCCACCACAGTGAAAGTTGTTATGGCTGAATTGTGATTGTAGGTCAGATATTACTCCACTGTTATTAATATAAACAGGGTGGGCATACCATACTGGCAATAATTGCAAGTAATTTGTGTGCGTAACTGCATCTTTTAGCCAGAGGTGTGCGTTACTGGTAGCAGTGACACCGGGTGCGGAAGGGCACATTAAGTGCATGGCAAAGCCACGCACCAGCAAAAAGAGGTGTGGTCTCAGTGGTATGGGCGTGGCTTCATGGAAGGATGTGGTCTTGCGGCCCAGACCCCTCGTTTTGTCACATTAGGGGGCCTGGAGATGCGGGCTGCCCCTGGGGACCACTGTAAGTGAAGTGCTGACTCTTGCACAGTGACAGGAGCAGGGTGCTGTACGTAATGTCACAGTGCAGCAACCTGCTCCTGTCACTGAAGAGCAGACGGCACTTTGGTGTCACCTCTCGGCAGAGGTGTCGGAACTGGGGGGGCAACTCGCCCTCCCCAAAATAAGAGAGGCGCCGCCGCCGAGATACAGGAGGAGCGATGTGCGGTCAGCTGAAAGACCGCATATCACAACCTCTGTGCTGGGACTGAGCAGCAGCGGCAGGATGCGCCTGTGTGCAGACCATCCTCCTCCCAGACCCAGTTCAATGGGCCTGCCCGGCGCCCACTCCGCCCCTCCCCTTACCAGGGCTAGTTCACGGAAGTGCCGCAATTCGCGGGTGATAAGGGGGCGTGGCCTAACGCAGAGAAGTGCCTGCCTTTGATTACAGACCTGTGGCTGGGACTGGGTTGTGTCTGTCAGGTAAGAGTCTCTCCTGCCTGCTCCCACTCCCCCTCTCTCTCTCTCTCTCTCTCCCCCCCCCCCCCTCTGGCAATATTACAGTGCTCAAAGTGGACAGCACTGATTGAAGCAGATCCAAGCCACCGCATCCGCATGTCACGGACCTCTCTCGAACTAGCAGCCAATCAGGATCAGCCGCGCAGCCGCTCCTGATTGGCTGCCAGTCCGTGGCAGATTTGAAATAGTAGTGGCGGTCATAGGAAAAGCACCAAAGGTCGCCGACCACATCCGCCTCCTCTCTTGCACCGTCGCCGCCCTCTGCCACCTCCACTGCATCACCGTCGCCCTCAGTCTCCTCTGCACCTCCGCCAACTTCCACAGCCTCCTCCGCATCATCTCCAACGCCTACATCCTCCACCGCCACGCACCGACCGCAGCCTCCTCATCCACCGCACCGCAGACCACAGCCTCTTCCACATCGCCGCTGCTCAATAAGTAATTTTACTCTGCTGCCTTTCTCTCTCCCTTTGTCCCTGCTGTCACTCTCCGAAACCGTCTCTCCCTGTCCCTCTCCCTGTCCCTATGTCCCTCTCCCTGTCCCTATGTCCCGCTCCCTCTGTCACTCTTCCTGTCCCTCTCCTGGGTGGTATGTAGGTTCCCGGCTGTTGGGATCCTAGCGCACAGTATACCGGCGCCGGAATCCCAACACTTTTTCTCCCTCTTGGGGGTACACGACCCCCTGGAGGAAGAATAGATAGCGTAGCACACCACCGTGCCCGCAAGGGGCTCATTTGCGCTCACCTAGCTTTCGGTATGCCGGCGGTCGGGATTCCAGCGCCGGTATGCTGGCCGCCGGGAGCCCGGCCACTGTCATACCATACTACACCCCCCTCTCCCTGTACCTACGTCCCTGCTGTCATTCTCCCCGAGGGGCATAATGTGAATTTCTGCTCATACTGTGTGCTATAATGTGAATTTCGGCTGATACCGTGTGCTATAATGTGAATTTCGGCTCATACTGTGTGCTATAATGTAAATTTTGGCTCATACTGTGTGCTATAATGTGAAATTCCGCTCATACCATGTGCTATAATGCGAATTTTGGCTCATACCGTGTGCTATGAACATGAATTTTGGCTTATGCCGTGTGCTATAATGTAGATTTTGGCTCATACCGTGTGGTATAATGTGAATTTCGGCTCATACTGAGTGGTGTAATGTGAATTTCGGCTCATACCGTGTGCTATGATGTAAATTTCGACTCATACTGTGTGCTATAATGCAAATTTCGACTCATACTGTGAGGTATAATCTAAATTTCGGCCAAAGCGGCACTCAGGACACAATCACAGCAACACTCATGTGTATGTCAACGTTTCAAACCTTTATTGGTTTTTCATCAGGATACATAATCAAACAAACACAAGTGACTTACCTATATACCCGACACCACACACGTGAGGATCCTACTCATCGGCGCCGAATGCAGTTTCCGGAGCTAGGCGCCGCCTATGACGTCATCACACCTCCGTGTGATTGTTGTCATGGCAATGTAAACACCAATGTGACAGCACACACTAAAGGAAGAGGATATAAACAGACCTTTAAAAAATGAATCATTACAGATATAGATTGTATTAACTATAAGTGTCAAGTACACATAACAGATAGAGATGCATAAGGTGTCATTTTAATCAATTGACCTAAATGCTGAATTAATTTTATCATATAATGATAAAACAATAGAACTTAAGATAATATTATAAATATTCATACTAAGGCTAAAGAGGCAGAACAAATAATCAACCATTTACATAGTTCACAGGCGGAAATATATCAGAACCACAATAATGAATTAAAGCAGGATAGCGGGAACATTTCATTCAGACCCCTTGGTGCTATTACATCTAATTTATTAATCCAAAAGGATTCTTTCCTAAGGAGTAGTTTACCCTGATCACCCCCTCTGCGTAGGGGCGGGACATGGTCTATCATGCGGTATTTCAAACTCGCAAGGCTATGTTTAGCCTCCGCAAAGTGTCTCGCCACTGGTTGATCCTTATTGCCACCTGTCAATGGGTCATGCGCTCCTTGAATTTCCTAATTGTCTTCCCTATGTAAGATAGTCCACAGGGACAAATTAATTGATATATCACATAGGAACTGTCACATGTTAGGCGATATCTAATAGAATACTTTTTTCCAGAATGTGGGTGAATAAAAGAATCGCCTGATAATAGAAATCCACATGTGGTACAGGGGCACTTAAAACAACCTTTTTTGGCCTGGGGTAGAAAGGTTTTTACAGTGGTTGGAATTAAACTAGGTAAATCAGTTTTAACCAAAATGTCCCTAAGGTTATTCCAACAGGAATAGCACTGCATTAAAGAGTGATCAGGGATCCCCACTTCACGATCACTCTTTACTATGGGCCATAACTTTTTAGAGGTCCGGTTGATGGTCGGTGATCTTACATTATATTTATTCACCCATAACAATTTGTTGGCTTTAGCTATGTTTTCTTTCTTTTTGAGAAGATCCTCTCTATTCAATAGAAGTATCTTATTTTTTGTATCTACAAGTAGTTTACGTTTATAGCCCCGTGCTGCAAATTTATCAATAAGTTGATCCATCTGGATCCTAGCTGTCTCAAGATTGGAATTAATTCTATAGATCCGTATCATTTGCGAGTATTGCAGTCCCATTTTTAGGGACTTGGGGTGACAACTACTGAGATGGAGAATTGAATTCCGATCAGTGTCTTTTACATACACTGTGGTGGAGATTTTACCATCCTGCTTACCAATACAAACATCAAGAAAATTGACAGGGGACTGACTCATGTTAAAGGTTAATTTGACAGGAGAGTTTGAGCTATTATGATCCTCCACAACCCTCTTAAACTCATCTTTAGTACCACTCCAAAAAATTAGCAAGTCATCTATGAAGCGGGTATAAAAGAATACCTTAGACATAATTTCAACATCCTTAAAGAAGATCTCATCTTCTATAGCGAGCATATACGTATTTGCATACGCCGGTGCCATGGCAGAACCCATTGCGCAACCGGTCGTCTGCAAATAGTAGATGCCTTCTACCATGAAAAAATTCCTTGTTAAAACAATCTCAAGCAAATTAATTAGAATCTCAACATGGGCAACATCAAATGTACCATTATTACTTAATAACATTCTAGTCACAGATAAGCCGTCACAGTGAGGTATAACCGTGTACGGGCTCGATACATCAGCCATAGGTCGTCAGGAAGGGCAGGTAATTGTAGAAGTTTATTCAAAAGTGATGTATCCAAGAGGAAGTGTTAATGCATCTGTACAATTGGCTGAAGTATGAAGTCAACAAAAACAGCAGTAGGTTGTAGTAGGGAGCCACGGGCGGAGATGATAGGGCGACCAGGAGGGGGATTAATACCCTTGTGTATTTTAGGTAACGTATACATAATAGGGGGTGATAGGAAACTCGGGAATCGTCACTTCCATCATTTCAGGTGGTGAAATGAGGTTTGAATCACAGGCCAACAACAACACCTCCATCAGATCTTTCCTAAATTTGGTAGTCGGATCACCCCTAAGTTAGATATAAACATGCTGATCACCTAAATGCCTGTGGATCTCTTTCCTATAATCGTCTACATCTTGTAAGACGATACCCCCACCCTTATCTGCTGGGCGGATAATTATCTCGCTATTTTGTGATAAAGGGCGGAGTGCTATTTGTTGCTCCTTTGCAAGATTATGGTGATAAGGCATATCATTAACACTGTTCTCAATTGATTCAGCATCGAGCAATCTCATAAAAGTTTTGATAGAGGCATTAGATGAATTAGGCTCAAATGATGATTTTTTACGGAATTGTTTTAATTTCTCTGGAATTGCAGAAGCTCTTTCATCACAAATGCCTTTTGTATTTTTATTTAATAAACTCTTAATTTTAAACTACGTTGCAGCTGATGCTTCTCAATTATTTTCCACCTTAAATCATCAAAAGGATCTGATGGTATGAAGGACAGTCCTTTTGTCAGTACATGTTTTTCTGCATCACTCAACACATAAGATGATAAATTCAAAATCATTTATTCCTGCTTTTGCTGGTTGGTGGTTTGTTTCCAACCACTTTTTCTGCATCCTTGTCTACCACGTCGACTGAATCGCCTATGCCTGCTTTGGTCCAGGTGGTTACCCCTAAAGGGGCCTTTTGCCCACACTTTCCTGATGTTGAGGGTCCAGGTGTATCTGAATCACTCCTAGAAGAGCTGTGGTTTTGAGAGGAATCTGTATCCAGTTTTGTCGGAAATCTATTTCTGCAAAAAAAAGTTTTTTTGCGCTCAGCCCTGTTGCCATTCGGGCCTCTGCCACCAGGTAACCACTGGTAGACTTGATGGTTCTCATAGTCCTGCTTCACTTTGGCTAGCTTTTCCCTTTTAAACTTAATCAGATCTTTCTCATGTGATTATAGTTGTTGATTTAGTTTATTGATCCAGTCCTGATCTTTTTCAGATTGTAATGTCTTGAGGTAAAGATCCTCAAAGTTAGAGATTTTATCTTTCAATCGAGATTCCTCCTTTTTAGATTGCTCAATTACCAGCAGTATCAAGTCTACCAGTGGTTATCTGGTGGCAGAGGCCCGAATGGCAACAGGGCTGAGCGCAAAAAAACTTTTTTTCGCAGGAATAGATTTCCGACAAAACTGGATACAGATTCCTCTCAAGATCACAGCTCTTCTAGGAGTGATTCAGATACACCTGGACCCTCAACATCAAGAAAGCATGGACAAAAGGCCCCTTTAGGGTAACCACCCGGACCAAAGCAGGCATAGGCAATTCAGTCAACGTAAAAACAAAGAGAAGGGTAAACTTATCTGGCGCTACTGATTGGTTGATGTCCCATACATATGATCCTCCAATATATGTCAGCAGTACAAACTCGTATCCACCCAAAAGTAAAACAGAGTTGCATATAGTGAAGTACAATTTTTTAATCTGCGTCTAAAACCAATAGTACATAAACAAATCACATAAAAGGCTCCACACACACACAACAACAACAACATGTAACAGATGGTAGCCTTATTGACTGTGATTAAATGAAATTACCAGAAGCAAAGAACTGGCAAAGCAGTTCAGTAACAGCATGTGCAATGTGAGTCCCGGGCTCCCACAGATCTTATACCAACGCTGAATCAGCTTGTCTGGGTTTCACCTTGTCACTGTCACGCTGGCGGACAAATTTCAATGTCCCCGCTTCCAACGCGTTTCCACCTCTAAACTGAGGTCTTTTTCAAGGAGATCCGGGCTATGTGTGTGGAGAAATATTCCTGGGTTTTTAAAAGAAGTTCTATCCAATCCCAATCCCTCTACTGCAGCTGATAATAATATAGCAATCAACTACAACTCCCATGATTCTTATCACTAGACTGGTATCCGTTGCCATAGTAACGTGACATCACTTCCGGTCCGTCACCTGACTTCCGCCCCTGTTTCTAAATTGATGCTATTTAATACTCTAGCTGGCTAAGAAATGTATTCTCTGCATCATAAACATTGTCCCGTACTTTAAAATGTGTGTGCCTTCAGATTCTTCAAACAGGAGCTTGTATCCGAGGCGGTCCGTCCGTCTTCCGAGTCCGTCTCGTCACTTCCGGTTGTGTCACCCTGGTAACCAGAAGGACGCGTCCACCAGCTTCCAATTCAGTCGCGTCACTTCCGTTTTTTTGTAACCATGGTGATCGCGCAATCGCGTCCGCCGGGCCGCCCCGCAATCCCTATACGAAGTGCCACTACAAGTGCCCTGATCACTGTGGGTTGGCCCCGGGTACGCAGATCGTCAGTCCAGTTCATAAGTCCAGTGTGCAACCATATGCAATTAAAACTTTAAAGGAATGATCATATCCTTTATTGCACAGGTTCTCAAACTCGGTCCTCAGGACCACACACAGTGCATGTTTTGCAGGTCTCCTCACAGAATGACAAGTGAAATAATTAGCTCCACCTGTAGACCTTTTAAAATGTGTCAGTGAGTAATTAATACACCTGTGCAGCTGCTGAGTTACCTGCAAACATGTACTGTGTGGGGTCCTGAGTATCGAGTTTGAGAACCTATGCTTTATTGCTGTATAGGGGATATCAATAAAAAAAAAATATATCAATAAAAGCAACTTAGTAGTATGCTAAAAAATATATATAATAGCAGCACAAACCTAACTAATCAGGGGACTAAAAACTAGAGATGAGCGGGTTCGGTTCCTCGGAATCCGAACCCGCCCGAACTTCAGCATTTTTTACACGGATCCGAGCGACTCGGATCTTCCCGCCTTGCTCGGTTAACCCGAGCGCGCCCGAACGTCATCATGACGCTGTCGGATTCTCGCGAGGCTCGGATTCTATCGCGAGACTCGGATTCTATATAAGGAGCCGCGCGTCGCCGCCATTTTCACACGTGCATTGAGATTGATAGGGAGAGGACGTGGCTGGCGTCCTCTCCATTTAGATTAGAAGAGAGAGAGTGAGATTGAGACAGAGACACTTGATTTACTGGAGCTTAGGAGTACTAGAGAGTGCAGAGTTTACTAGTGACTGACCACTGACCAGTGACCACCAGTGCAGTTTTATTTAATATAATCCGTTCTCTGCCTGAAAAAAACGATACACAGTGACTCAGTCACATACCATATCTGTGCTCAGCCCAGTGTGCTGCATCATCTATGTATAATATCTGACTGTGCTCACACAGCTTAATTGTGGGGGAGACAGGGGAGCAGTTATAGGTTATAGCAGGAGCCAGGAGTACATATTATTAAAATTAAACAGTGCACACTTTTGCTGCAGGAGTGCCACTGCCAGTGTGACTGACCAGTGACCTGACCACCAGTATAGTATACTATATTGTGATTGCCTGAAAAAGTTAAACACTCGTCGTGTGACTTGTGTGGTGTTTTTTTATTCTATAAAAAACTCATTCTGCTGACAGACAGTGTCCAGCAGGTCCGTCATTATATAATATATACCTGTCCGGCTGCAGTAGTGATATATATATATTTTTTATATCATTATTTATCATCCAGTCGCAGCAGACACAGTACGGTAGTTCACGGCTGTAGCTACCTCTGTGTCGGCACTCGGCAGTCCATCCATAATTGTATACCACCTACCCGTGGTTTTTTTTTTCTTTCTTCTTTATACATACTACATCTCATTATCATCCAGTCTATATTAGCAGCAGACACAGTACAGTACGGTAGTCCACGGCTGTAGCTACCTCTGTGTCGGCACTCGGCAGTCCATCCATAATTGTATACCACCTACCCGTGGTTTTTTTTTTCTTCTTTATACATACTACATCTCATTATCATCCAGTCTATATTAGCAGCAGACACAGTACAGTACGGTAGTCCACGGCTGTAGCTACCTCTGTGTCGGCACTCGGCAGTCCATCCATAATTGTATACCACCTACCCGTGGTTTTTTTTTCTTTCTTCTTTATACATACTACATCTCATTATCAACCAGTCTATATTAGCAGCAGACACAGTACAGTACGGTAGTCCACGGCTGTAGCTACCTCTGTGTCGGCACTCGGCAGTCCGTCCATAATTGTATACCACCTACCCGTGGTTTTTTTTTCTTTCTTCTTTATACATACTACATCTCATTATCATCCAGTCTATATTAGCAGCAGACACAGTACAGTACGGTAGTCCACGGCTGTAGCTACCTCTGTGTCGGCACTCGGCAGTCCATCCATAATTGTATACCACCTACCCGTGGTTTTTTTTTTCTTCTTTATACATACTACATCTCATTATCATCCAGTCTATATTAGCAGCAGACACAGTACAGTACGGTAGTCCACGGCTGTAGCTACCTCTGTGTCGGCACTCGGCAGTCCATCCATAATTGTATACCACTTACCCGTGGTTTTTTTTTCTTTCTTCTTTATACATACTACATCTCATTATCATCCAGTCTATATTAGCAGCAGACACAGTACAGTACGGTAGTCCACGGCTGTAGCTACCTCTGTGTCGGCACTCGGCAGTCCGTCCATAATTGTATACCACCTACCCGTGGTTTTTTTCTTTCTTCTTTATACATACTACATCTCATTATCATCCAGTCTATATTAGCAGCAGACACAGTACAGTACGGTAGTCCATGGGTGTAGCTACCTCTGTGTCGGCACTCGGCAGTCCGTCCATAATTGTATACCACCTACCCGTGGTTTTTTTTTCTTTCTTCTTTATACATACATACTACATCTCATTATCAACCAGTCTATATTAGCAGCAGACACAGTACAGTACGGTAGTCCACGGCTGTAGCTACCTCTGTGTCGGCACTCGGCAGTCCATCCATAATTGTATACCACCTACCCGTGGTTTTTTTTTTCTTCTTTATACATACTACATCTCATTATTATCCAGTCTATATTAGCAGCCGACACAGTACAGTACGGTAGTCCACGGCTGTAGCTACCTCTGTGTCGGCACTCGGCAGTCCATCCATAATTGTATACCACCTACCCGTGGTTTTTTTTTCTTTCTTCTTTATACATACTACATCTCATTATCATCCAGTCTATATTAGCAGCAGACACAGTACAGTACGGTAGTCCACGGCTGTAACTACCTCTGTGTCGGCACTCGGCAGTCCATCCATAATTGTATACCACCTACCCGTGTTTTTTTTTTCTTCTTTATACATACTACATCTCATTATCATCCAGTCTATATTAGCAGCAGACACAGTACAGTACGGTAGTCCACGGCTGTAGCTACCTCTGTGTCGGCACTCGGCAGTCCATCCATAATTGTATACCACCTACCCGTGGTTTTTTTTTCTTTCTTCTTTATACATACTACATCTCATTATCATCCAGTCTATATTAGCAGCAGACACAGTACAGTACGGTAGTCCACGGCTGTAGCTACCTCTGTGTCGGCACTCGGCAGTCCGTCCATAATTGTATACCACCTACCCGTGGTTTTTTTTTCTTTCTTCTTTATACATACTACATCTCATTATCATCCAGTCTATATTAGCAGCAGACACAGTACAGTACGGTAGTCCACGGCTGTAGCTACCTCTGTGTCGGCACTCGGCAGTCCGTCCATAATTGTATACCACCTACCCGTGGTTTTTTTTTCTTTCTTCTTTATACATACATACTACATCTCATTATCAACCAGTCTATATTAGCAGCAGACACAGTACAGTACGGTAGTCCACGGCTGTAGCTACCTCTGTGTCGGCACTCGGCAGTCCATCCATAATTGTATACCACCTACCCGTGTTTTTCTTTTTCTTCTTTATACATACTACATCTCATTATCATCCAGTCTATATTAGCAGCAGACACAGTACAGTACGGTAGTCCACGGCTGTAGCTACCTCTGTGTCGGTACTCGGCAGTCCGTCCATAATTGTATACCACCTACCCGTGGTTTTTTTTTCTTTCTTCTTTATACATACATACTACATCTCATTATCAACCAGTCTATATTAGCAGCAGACACAGTACAGTACGGTAGTCCACGGCTGTTGCTACCTCTGTCGGCACTCGGCAGTCCATCCATAATTGTATACTAGTATCCATCCATCTCCATTGTTTACCTGAGGTGCCTTTTAGTTGTGCCTATTAAAATATGGAGAACAAAAATGTTGAGGTTCCAAAATTAGGGAAAGATCAAGATCCACTTCCACCTCGTGCTGAAGCTGCTGCCACTAGTCATGGCCGAGACGATGAAATGCCAGCAACGTCGTCTGCCAAGGCCGATGCCCAATGTCATAGTAGAGAGCATGTCAAATCCAAAACACCAAATATCAGTAAAAAAAGGACTCCAAAACCTAAAATAAAATTGTCGGAGGAGAAGCGTAAACTTGCCAATATGCCATTTACCACACGGAGTGGCAAGGAACGGCTGAGGCCCTGGCCTATGTTCATGGCTAGTGGTTCAGCTTCACATGAGGATGGAAGCACTCAGCCTCTCGCTAGAAAAATGAAAAGACTCAAGCTGGAAAAAGCACAGCAAAGAACTGTGCGTTCTTCGAAATCCCAAATCCACAAGGAGAGTCCAATTGTGTCGGTTGCGATGCCTGACCTTCCCAACACTGGACGTGAAGAGCATGCGCCTTCCACCATTTGCACGCCCCCTGCAAGTGCTGGAAGGAGCACCCGCAGTCCAGTTCCTGATAGTCAGATTGAAGATGTCAGTGTTGAAGTACACCAGGATGAGGAGGATATGGGTGTTGCTGGCGCTGGGGAGGAAATTGACCAGGAGGATTCTGATGGTGAGGTGGTTTGTTTAAGTCAGGCACCCGGGGAGACACCTGTTGTCCGTGGGAGGAATATGGCCGTTGACATGCCTGGTGAAAATACCAAAAAAATCAGCTCTTCGGTGTGGAAGTATTTCACCAGAAATGCGGACAACATTTGTCAAGCCGTGTGTTCCCTTTGTCAAGCTGTAATAAGTAGGGGTAAGGACGTTAACCACCTCGGAACATCCTCCCTTATACGTCACCTGCAGCGCATTCATAATAAGTCAGTGACAAGTTCAAAAACTTTGGCCGACAGCGGAAGCAGTCCACTGACCAGTAAATCCCTTCCTCTTGTAACCAAGCTCACGCAAACCACCCCACCAACTCCCTCAGTGTCAATTTCCTCCTTCCCCAGGAATGCCAATAGTCCTGCAGGCCATGTCACTGGCAATTCTGATGATTCCTCTCCTGCCTGGGATTCCTCCAATGCATCCTTGTGTGTAACGCCTACTGCTGCTGGCGCTGCTGTTGTTGCTGCTGGGAGTCGATGGTCATCCCAGAGGGGAAGTCGTAAGCCCACTTGTACTACTTCCAGTAAGCAATTGACTGTTCAACAGTCCTTTGCGAGGAAGATGAAATATCACAGCAGTCATCCTGCTGCAAAGCGGATAACTGAGGCCTTGACAACTATGTTGGTGTTAGACGTGCGTCCGGTATCCGCCGTTAGTTCACAGGGAACTAGACAATTTATTGAGGCAGTGTGCCCCCGTTACCAAATACCATCTAGGTTCCACTTCTCTAGGCAGGCGATACCGAGAATGTACACGGACGTCAGAAAAAGACTCACCAGTGTCCTAAAAAATGCAGTTGTACCCAATGTCCACTTAACCACGGACATGTGGACAAGTGGAGCAGGGCAGGGTCAGGACTATATGACTGTGACAGCCCACTGGGTAGATGTATGGACTCCCGCCGCAAGAACAGCAGCGGCGGCACCAGTAGCAGCATCTCGCAAACGCCAACTCTTTCCTAGGCAGGCTACGCTTTGTATCACCGGTTTCCAGAATACGCACACAGCTGAAAACCTCTTACGGCAACTGAGGAAGATCATCGCGGAATGGCTTACCCCAATTGGACTCTCCTGTGGATTTGTGGCATCGGACAACGCCAGCAATATTGTGTGTGCATTAAATATGGGCAAATTCCAGCACGTCCCATGTTTTGCACATACCTTGAATTTGGTGGTGCAGAATTTTTTAAAAAACGACAGGGGCGTGCAAGAGATGCTGTCGGTGGCCAGAAGAATTGCGGGACACTTTCGGCGTACAGGCACCACGTACAGAAGACTGGAGCACCACCAAAAACTACTGAACCTGCCCTGCCATCATCTGAAGCAAGAAGTGGTAACGAGGTGGAATTCAACCCTCTATATGCTTCAGAGGTTGGAGGAGCAGCAAAAGGCCATTCAAGCCTATACAATTGAGCACGATATAGGAGGTGGAATGCACCTGTCTCAAGCGCAGTGGAGAATGATTTCAACGTTGTGCAAGGTTCTGATGCCCTTTGAACTTGCCACACGTGAAGTCAGTTCAGACACTGCCAGCCTGAGTCAGGTCATTCCCCTCATCAAAGAAAATATGGAAATCCTCACCATGAATGGTGAAGAAAAGACAGGCGCTTTAACTGAGCTGGTTTCCTAGGCTGCTGTTGGAAACGGGATGATAGTCGTTCACCCCAACAAAACATACATATGAAAAGACAGAAAAATACCAACTGCGCTCAAAAGTAATTTTTATATAATTAAAACTGATAATCACAGATACACATATACATATAATTACCTATATATTAAAATCAGACGCTACTGATGTGAAAACAAGTATTAAAGTACTTTGAGCCTTATTGAGCCACTCTCTATAAGTGATTTTCCACTTGGGGCAGTTTTTGTGTGCATAAAAAAGAATTAAAAATTCAGCAGATGGTCAGCTGATTATTGGAGGATATTCATAAAGTCCTGCAACGCATGCGTTGATGTACCAAAAAAAACAACTGGTATCCAGATGACAGAGGATAATTACCAAGTCCTTGGTGGTAGTCCAGCCGGGTATCCCACCTGGCGGGGTTCTGGAGCTTACTCTCTATCCCTCGCAGCAGGAATGGTGGTTCTCCCTTTATTATATCCACACCAAACGGACTGGAATCTCCAAATGGTACACAGCGTTTGTGTAATGTGCTGGCAGGAGTCCTCAAAGATGCCCAAATGAGAGATGCCCCAAGTGGAAAATCACTTATAGAGAGTGGCTCAATAAGGCTCAAAGTACTTTAATACTTGTTTTCACATCAGTAGCGTCTGATTTTAATATATAGGTAATTATATGTATATGTGTATCTGTGATTATCAGTTTTAATTATATAAAAATTACTTTTGAGCGCAGTTGGTATTTTTCTGTCATTCCCCTCATCAGGCTTTTGCAGAAGAAGCTGGAGACATTGAAGGAGGAGCTAACACGGAGCGATTCCGCTAGGCATGTGGGACTTGTGGATGGAGCCCTTAATTCGCTTAACAAGGATTCACGGGTGGTCAATCTGTTGAAATCAGAGCACTACATTTTGGCCACCGTGCTCGATCCTAGATTTAAAGCTTACCTTGGATCTCTCTTTCCGGCAGACACAAGTCTGCTGGGGTTGAAAGACCTGCTGGTGAGAAAATTGTCAAGTCAAGCGGAACGCGACCTGTCAACATCTCCTCCTTCACATTCTCCCGCAACTGGGGGTGCGAGGAAAAGGCTCAGAATTCCGAGCCCACCCGCTGGCGGTGATGCAGGGCAGTCTGGAGCGACTGCTGATGCTGACATCTGGTCCGGACTGAAGGACCTGACAACGATTACGGATACGGACATGTCGTCTACTGGCACTGCATATGATTCTCTCCCCATTGAAAGAATGGTGGAGGATTATATGAGTGACCGCATCCAAGTAGGCACGTCACACAGTCCGTACTTATACTGGCAGGAAAAAGAGGCAATTTGGAGGCCCTTGCACAAACTGGCTTTATTCTACCTAAGTTGCCCTCCCACAAGTGTGTACTCCGAAAGAGTGTTTAGTGCCGCCGCTCACCTTGTCAGCAATCGGCGTACGAGGTTACATCCAGAAAATGTGGAGAAGATGATGTTCATTAAAATGAATTATAATCAATTCCTCCGCGGAGACATTGACCAGCAGCAATTGCCTCCACAAAGTACACAGGGAGCTGAGATGGTGGATTCCAGTGGGGACGAATTGATAATCTGTGAGGAGAGGGATGTACACGGTGATATATCGGAGGATGATGATGAGGTGGACATCTTGCCTCTGTAGAGCCAGTTTGTGCAAGGAGAGATTAATTGCTTCTTTTTTTGGGGGGGTCCAAACCAACCCGTCATATCAGTCACAGTCGTGTGGCAGACCCTGTCACTGAAATGATGGGTTGGTTAAAGTGTGCATGTCCTGTTTTGTTTATACAACATAAGGGTGGGTGGAAGGGCCCAAGGACAATTCCATCTTGCACCTCTTTTTTGTTTTATTTTTCTTTGCGTCATGTGCTGTTTGGGGAGGGTTTTTTGGAAGGGCCATCCTGCGTGACACTGCAGTGCCACTCCTAGATGGGCCCGGTGTTTGTGTCGGCCACTAGGGTCGCTTATCTTACTCACACAGTCAGCTACCTCATTGCGCCTCTTTTTTTCTTTGCGTCATGTGCTGTTTGGGGAGGGTTTTTTGGAAGGGACATCCTGCGTGGCACTGCAGTGCCACTCGTAGATGGGCCCGGTGTTTGTGTCGGCCACTAGGGTCGCTTATCTTACTCACATAGTCAGCTACCTCATTGCGCCTCTTTTTTTCTTTGCGTCATGTGCTGTTTGGGGAGGGTTTTTTGGAAGGGACATCCTGCGTGACACTGCAGTGCCACTCCTAGATGGGCCCGGTGTTTGTGTCGGCCACTAAGGTCGCTTATCTTACTCACACAGTCAGCTACCTCATTGCGCCTCTTTTTTTCTTTGCGTCATGTGCTGTTTGGGGAGGTTTTTTTGGAAGGGACATCCTGCGTGACACTGCAGTGCCACTCCTAGATGGGCCCGGTGTTTGTGTCGGCCACTAGGGTCGCTTATCTTACTCACACAGTCAGCTACCTCATTGCGCCTCTTTTTTTCTTTGCGTCATGTGCTGTTTGAGGAGGGTTTTTTGGAAGGGACATCCTGCGTGACACTGCAGTGCCACTCCTAGATGGGCCCGGTGTTTGTGTCGGCCACTAGGGTCGCTTATCTTACTCACACAGTCAGCTACCTCATTGCGCCTCTTTTTTTCTTTGCGTCATGTGCTGTTTGGGGAGGGTTTTTTGGAAGGGACATCCTGCGTGACACTGCAGTGCCACTCCTAGATGGGCCCGGTGTTTGTGTCGGCCACTAGGGTCGCTTATCTTACTCACACAGCTACCTCATTGTGCCTCTTTTTTTTTTTGCGTCATGTGCTGTTTGGGGAGGGTTTTTTGGAAGGGACATCCTGCGTGACACTGCAGTGCCACTCCTAGATGGGCCCGGTGTTTGTGTCGGCCACTAGGGTCGCTTATCTTACTCACACAGTCAGCTACCTCATTGCGCCTCTTTTTTTCTTTGCGTCATGTGCTGTTTGGGGAGGGTTTTTTGGAAGGGACATCCTGCGTGACACTGCAGTGACACTCCTAGATGGGCCCGGTGTTTGTGTCGGCCACTAGGGTCGCTTATCTTACTCACACAGCTACCTCATTGCGCCTCTTTTTTTCTTTGCGTCATGTGCTGTTTGGGGAGGGTTTTTTGGAAGGGACATCCTGCGTGACACTGCAGTGCCACTCCTAGATGGGCCCGGTGTTTGTGTCGGCCACTAGGGTCGCTTATCTTACTCACACAGCGACCTCGGTGCAAATTTTAGGACTAAAAATAATATTGTGAGGTGTGAGGTATTCAGAATAGACTGAAAATGAGTGGAAATTATGGTTTTTGAGGTTAATAATACTTTGGGATCAAAATGACCCCCAAATTCTATGATTTAAGCTGTTTTTTAGGGTTTTTTGAAAAAAACACCCGAATCCAAAACACACCCGAATCCGACAAAAAAAATTCGGTGAGGTTTTGCCAAAACGCGGTCGAACCCAAAACACGGCTGCGGAACCGAACCCAAAACCAAAACCCAAAACCCGAAAAATTTCCGGCGCTCATCTCTACTAAAAACACAAGTATGACCCAGGACATAAATGTAATTTTCATATAAATGTAGAGCCCCCCCCCCCCCCCCCCGGTTTGAGGGTTCCCAAATCAAAAATGGTACGCATTTCGGATTTTGCCAATTGGCTGGCCAAGTCTCTTTGTCTCCAGTGCCCCGGTATCCATTCGGGACCAAAGAACCTTTTAATTTCTGATTTGTTGCTCCCATGTTTCTGCCTACAATGTTCTGATAACGCATGGGTCTGCAATCCATTTTTTCCGGCTTACATAGAACAATCTGCAGGAGCACTCAATGCCATATATGACATTTTTTACGTTACACGTAATAAATTCGTTAATTTTGACAATTTTTCCATTGATCTCTACTTCGGTCAGTTTTTTACTGTCACCCTTTATTCCTTTACATCCTGTGCAAATCTCACACCTAAAGAATCATTTTGTTCTCACTCCAGAACCCATTCCGTTTGGTTGACACATGCTTCTTACAATTTTTGAACCTATACTTGGTGCCTAACTATAGATACACTTGGGTCTCTTGGGCAATGATTTTCCTATGATGGGGTCACTTCTTAAAATATCCCAATGTTTTGTGAGAATTTTTTCTAAAGATTTATACTGGCTATTGAACGTTGTTATGAATGCCACATCATAACGACTGTCCTCAGTGGTGGTTTTAATTTTTTTAGTAAGTAGTTCTTCCCTATTCATTGTCTCTACTGTGTTCATAGTCTTATCCAATGAAGTTTCGCAATACCCTGAAGCTAAGAATTTATTTTTCATATGTATCGCCTGTTCATTATAATGATCGTTATTTGAACAGTTTCGTTTAATCCTTCTTAGTTGTCCCCCAGGGATCGTTCCTAGCCAGTTAGGGTGATGGCAACTTTCAGCTTTCAAGAAAGTGCCCGAATCTGTTGGTTTCGTGTAGCATTTTGTGTGTAGACAGTTGTCTTCTATAAATATTGTAACATCTAAAAAATTAATAGAGGAAGTGCTATCTTCAAACGTGAATTCGATATTTAATTCATTTCGGTTCAGATATAAATAAAAATTGGTTAATGTGTCATGGCCCCCTTTCCAAATGAAAAAAAACATATATTTTGATATATTTGATATTATGATATATATATTTTTTTATTGATATCCCCTATACAGCAATAAAGGATATGATCATTCCTTTAAAGTTTTAATTGCATATGGTTGCACACTGGACTTATGAACTGGACTGACGATCTGCGTCCCCGGGGCCAACTTACAGTGATCAGGGGACTTGTAGTGGCACTTTGTATAGGGATCGCGGGGCGGCCCGGCGGACACGATTGCACGATGACCATGGTTACAAAAAAACGGAAGTGACACGACTGAATTGGAAGCTGGTGGACGCGTCCTTCTGGTTACCATGGTGACACAACCAGAAGTGATGCGACGGACTCGGAAAGGCGGACGGACCATCTTGGATACAAGATCCTGTTTGAAGAATCTGAAGGCACACACATTTTAAAGTACGGGACAATGTTTATGATGCAGAGAATACATTTCTTAGCCAGCTAGAGTATTAAATAGCATCAAAATAGAAACAGGGGTGGAAGTCAGGTGACGGACCAGAAGTGATGTCACGTCACTACGGCAACGGATACCAGTCTAGTGATAAGAACCATGGGAGTTGTAGTTGATTGCTATATTATCAGCTGCAGTAGAGGGATTGGGATTGGATAGAACTTCTTTTAAAAACCCAGGAATATTTCTCCACAAACACAGCCCGGATCTCCTTGAAAAAGACCTCAGTTTAGAGGTGGAAACGCGTTGGAAGCGGGGACATTGAAATTTGGCCGCCAGTGTGACAGTGACAAGGTGAAACCCAGACAAGCTGATTCAGCGTTGGTATAAGATCTGTGGGAGCCCGGGACTCACATTACACATGCTGTTACTGAACTGCTTTGCCAGTTCTTTGCTTCTGGTAATTTCATTTAATCACAGTCATTAAGGCTACCATCTGTTACATGTTGTTGTGTGTGGAGCCTTTTATGTGATTTGTTTATGTGCTATTGGTTTTAGATGCAGATTAAAAAATTGTACTTCACTATATGCAACTCTGTTTGACTTTTGGGTGGATACGAGTTTGTACTGCTGACATATATTGGAGGATCAAATGTATGGGACATCAACCAATCAGTAGCGCCAGATAAGTTTACCCTTCTCTTTGTTTTTGCATTTTGGTATTTTGGTGGAGGTGACGGGAAATCCTTCAAATAGGGTATTACGGTCTGGCTGCACACTGTAAATAAGCGCACCCTGTCATGATCACATTTTGACCATTTATACGTAAACTGCTTTCGTTCCCCATTTTGAGATCATTTGGGTGCTGCTGAGAAAGATGTTTAAGTGCAGAGAGAACAGGAAATCTACATTCGATTATGTATTTAGAAAGGACGGTAACTCTATAGTCCTGGTAGAAGAGGACTTGAATAGTATTATGAAAAAACTGGAGCATACCCTATTACGGGAAAGTAGAATCTGGTGGGAGAAGGTAACACTGGAAAGGTACCTCTCCCACCAGGTGATACCAAAGGGGTTAAGAATAAAAAAAGTGGCTTCATTTTCATCATCAAATGATGAATTTAAAGACAGCTGGAACAAAATGTTAGAAACATGTTCCTTCTCCCTTATCAGAATAATTATAAAGGATCGTAGGAAAGAATTGACAGCATTAGAATCTGAGATATTTAAATTAAAAGAAATTATCATCCCTCTGAAAGATAATCCGGAATTTAAGGAATTGGAAAAAAGGATAGAGTTTAGCGTGAGAAAGAATGAGAAGAACATCATAGAGAAAAAGGTCCACAAATTCAACAGAGATAAAAACTATTCTCAAATGTTAGATAATGATTAAGAAGAATCGGAGGAGGATGGTGTAGTAGAGATTTTTTCAGATGACGAAACATATCTCTCCCAAGAGAAGGAGGAACAAGGGAGATTAGAAATCATATATGTACACCAAAAGTTAGAGATCCCATATACAGGAAAAAGACAGCACATTTTTATCAGGATTTAACACAGGATAGAATGAATCATAGGGAAAGACCCCGTTATAGGGACTACAATGAGTGGAAAAATGATCAGAGAGGAAATTGGATGGAAAACACTACAGAACATCAAAATTCAAGTAGAACTAGGCAAGATAGCAAATATAAAAAAAAAACCATGAATACAGATATAGAAATAGAAACAACAAGGAAAGGATCACTCCCAGACATCGGGAAAATAAATATCAGATACTATCAGAGGACGGGGAATCTTTTTTATACCAGGCAAGGAACCACAACTTCGTAAGATAAACCATAAAAGGGGAACGAGAGGAGGAAAAACGTCAAAAAAAGTTAAGAAACAACAAAAAAATTAAATTACTAGGAAATTGAATATAGCCAAACAAAAAGAAAAATAATCCATCCGTACACATGAAGGTAAAACCAAAATATTTAACCTTACCTCACATATTTTAGCTAAAGAGGAAATTAGTGTGTTAGAGAAGGGGCTCAAATACGCTCCTTCACTACCTCTAAACAAGTTTTCCACATTTATGGACTTAAACAAGTATATCTGAAAATGATCCATTAAAAAATTCTTTATAAACAAGAAACAAAATGGAAAACTGAATAATGCACTAGAAGAAGGGACCCACTTTAGACCCAAATATATATTCAACCCCACCCACATGATGGGGAGCTTTCTGGATACCTTTCTGAATTTATGTATCAACGATATACAAGATCTGAGCCACAAAAATATCAGACAAAATTTAACCAGGAAAGAGAGAGAGGCCCTTAAAAATCTGAGGGAAAATACAGAGCTAGTGATTAAACCAGCCGATAAGGGGGGGCATAGTTATTATGTATAAATTGTGGTATGTACAAGAAGTGTTTAAACAGTTGGATGAAAAAATGACATCATAAATTGCGTTCGGATCCCACAAATGGCATCCTTACCAACTTAAAGGCTTTATTGGACAAATATAGGGATTTGGAAGTTTTGAGTGAGAAAGAACATAAATTCCTATTTAATAATGAACCCATAACTCCTGTGATATATATACCTCCAAAAATCAACAAGAATTCTACTCACCCTCCAGGCAGGCCCATAGTATCAGGCATTGGGTCTGCAACGTCTAATTTGTCCAAATTTCTAGACCATTATTTACAGCCACTGGTTTTAACAAATCCATCCCATTTAAAAGACACAAGAGATGTTCTTAATTTTATTAACACAATTACATGGGAAGAGGGATGGATTTTGGTCACCGCTGATGTTCGATCTCTATATACAATTATCGAACACAACAAAGGAGAGACAGCTGTAAAAGCATTTTTAGAAAATAGTTAATTGGATAGAAAACTTCAGGATTTTATTCTAGTAGGGGTCCATTTCATTCTATCAAATAATGATTTTTTATTTAATGATACTTTTTATCTTCAAAAGGTGGGCACAGCCCTGGGCACCAGGTTCGCTCCAAGTTATGTGAATATTTTCATGGGTCATTGGGATAACAAGGTCATTTGGAATCATAACCCATTTTGAGCGAACCTGGTGTCCTGGTGAAGGTACATCGATGATGTTTTTTTCATTTGGAAAGGGGGCCATGACACATTAACCAATTTTTATTCATATCTGAACTGAAATAAATTAAATATCGAATTCACGTTTGAGGATAGCACTTCCTCTATTAATTTATTAGATGTTACAATATTTATAGAAGACAACTGTCTACACACAAAATGCTACATGAAACCAACAGATTCGGGCACTTTCTTGAGAGCTGAATGTTCCCATCACCCTAACTGGCTAGGAGCGATCCCTGGGGGACAACTAAGAAGGATTAAACGAAACTGTTCAAATAACGATCATTATAATGAACAGGCGATACATATGAAAATAAATTCTTAGCTTCAGGGTATTGCAAAACTTCATTGGATAAGACTATGAACACAGTAGAAACAATGAATAGGGAAGAACTACTTACTAAAAAAATTAAAACCACCACTGAGGACAGTCGTTATGATGTGGCATTCATAACAACGTTCAATAGCCAGTATAAATCTTTAGAAAAAATTCTCACAAAACATTGGGATATTTTAAGAAGTGACCCCATCATAGGAAAATCATTGCCCAAGAGACCTAAGTGTATCTATAGAAAGGCACCAATTATAGGTTAAAAAATTGTAAGAAGCATGTGTCCACCAAAAGGAATGGGTTCTGAAGTGAGAACAAAAGGATTCTTTAGGTGTGGGATTTGCACAGGATGTAAAGGAATAAAGGGTGACAGTAAAAAACTGACCGAAGTAGAGATCAATGGAAAAATTGTCAAAATTAGCGAATTTATTACGTGTAATGTAAAAAATTTCATATATGGCATTGAGTGCTCCTGCGGATTGTTCTATATAGGACGGAAAAAAATGGATTGCAGACCCATGCGTTATCAAAACATTTTAGGCAGAAACATGGGAGCAACATATCAGAAATTAAAAGGTTCTTTGGTCCCAAATGGATACCGGGGCACTGGAGACAAAGAGACTTGGCCAGCCAATTCGCAAAATCCGAAATGCGTACCATTTTTGAATTGGGAACCCTCAAACCGGGGGGGCTCAATAATGATTTTGAAATCAAATGGTTTTTATAAATATGTCACCCTTTATCCCTTATATATTTATATGTAAATTACATTTATGTCCTGCGTCATACTTGTGTTTTTAGTCCCCTGATTAGTTAGATTTGTGCTGCTATTATATATTTTTTTTAGCATACTACTATGTTGCTTTTATTGATATATTTATTTTTTTATTGATATCCCCTATACAGCAATAAAGGATATGATCATTCCTTTAAAGTTTTAATTGCATATGGTTGCACACTGGACTTATGAACTGGACTGACGATCTGCGTCCCCGGGGCCATACCACAGTGATCAGGGGACTTGTAGTGGCACTTTGTATAGGGATCACGGGGCGGCCCGGCGGACGCGATTGCGCGATCACCATGGTTACAAAAAAACGGAAGTGACGCGACTGAATTGGAAGCTGGTGGACGCGTCTTTCTGGTTACCATGGTGACACAACCGGAAGTGACGTGACGGACTCGGAAGGAGGACGGACCGCCTCGGATACAAGCTCCTGTTTGATGAATCTGAAGGCACACACATTTTAAAGTAAGGGACAATGTTTATGATGCAGAGAATACATTTCTTAGCCAGCTAGAGTATTAAATAGCATCAATATAGAAACAGGGGCGGAAGTCAGTTGACGGACCAGAAGTGATGTCACGTCACTACGGCAACGGATTCCAGTCTAGTGATAAGAATCATGGGAGTTGTAGTTGATTGCTATATTATTATCAGCTGCAGTAGAGGGATTGGGATTGGATAGAACTTCTTTTAAAAACCCAGGAATATTTCTCCACACACACAGCCCGGATCTCCTTGAAAAAGACCTCAGTTTAGAGGTGGAAACGCGTTGGAAGCGGGGACATTGAAATTTGGCCGCCAGCGTGACAGTGACAAAGTGAAACCCAGACAAGCTGATTCAGCGTTGGTATAAGATCTGTGGGAGCCCGGGACTCACATTACACATGCTGTTACTGAACTGCTTTGCCAGTTCTTTGCTTCTGGTAATTTCATTTAATCACAGTCATTATGGCTACCATCTGTTACATGTTGTTGTGTGTGGAGCCTTTTATGTGATTTGTTTATGTGCTATTGGTTTTAGACGCAGATTAAAAAATTGTACTTCACTATATGCAACTCTGTTTTACTTTTGGGTGGATACGAGTTTGTACTGCTGACATATATTGGAGGATCATATGAATGGGACATCAACCAATCAGTAGCGCCAGATAAGTTTACCCTTCTCTTTGTTTTTGCGTTTTGGTATTTTGGTGAAGGTGACAGAGAATCCTTCAAATAGGGTATTACGGTCTAGCTGCACACTGTAAATAAGCGCACCCTGTTGTGATCACATTTTGACCATTTATACATAAACTGATTCAATCGACGTGGTGGACAAGGACGCTGAAAAAGTGGTTGGAAACAAACCACCAACCAGCAAAAGCAGGAATAAATGATTTTGAACTTAACATCTTATGTGTTGAGTGATGCAGAAAAAGAGGTACTGACAAAAGGACTGTCCTTCATACCATCTGTTCCTTTTGATGATTTAAGGTGGAAAATTGAGAAGCATCAGCTACAACGTAGTTTAAAATTAAGAGAGTTTTTTAATAAAAATACAAAAGGCATTTGTGATGAAAGAGCTTGTGCAATTCCAGAGAAATTAAAATAATTCCGTAAAAAATCATTTAAGTCTAATTCATCTAATGCCTCTATCAAAACTTTTATGAGATTGCTCGATGCTGAATCAATTGAAAACAGTGTTAATAATATGCCTTATCACCATAATCTTACAAAGGAGCAACAAATAGCACTCCGCTCTTTATCACAAAATAGCGAGATAATTATCTGCCCAGCAGATAAGGACGGGGGGTATTGTCTTACAAGATGTAGACGATTATAGGAAAGAGATCCAAAGACATTTAGGTGATCAGAATGTTTATATCAAACTTAGGGGTGATCCGACTGCCAAATTTAGGAAAGATCTGATGGAGGTGTTGTTGTTGGCCTGTGATTCAAACCTCATTTCACCTGAAATGATGGAAGTGATGATTCCCAAGTTTCCTATCACCCCTATTATGTTTACTTTACCTAAAATACACAAGGGTATTAATCCCCCTCCTGGTCGCCCTATCATCTCCGCCCGTGGCTCCCTACTACAACCTACTGCTGTTTTTGTTGACTCCATACTACAGCCAATTGTACAGATGCATAAACACTTCCTCTTGGATACAACATCACTTTTGAATAAACTTCTACAATTACCTGCCCTTCCTGACAACCTGTGGCTGATTACGGCTGATGTATCGCGCCTGTACACGGTTATACCTCACTGTGACGGCTTATCTGTGACTAGAATGTTATTAAGTAATAATGGTACATTTGATGTTGCCCATGTTGAGATTCTAATTAATTTTCTTGAGATTGTTTTAACAAGGAATTTTTTCATGGGAGAAGGCATCTACTATTTGCAGATGACCGGTTGCGCAATGGGTTCTGCCATGGCAGCGGCGTATGCAAATACGTATATGTTCGCTATAGAAGATGAGATCTTATTTAAGGATGTTGAAATTATGTCCAAGGTATTCTTTTATACTCGCTTCATAGATGACTTGCTAATTTTTTGGAGTGGCACTAAAGATGTGTTTAAGAGGGTTGCGGAGGATCATAATAGCTCAAATTCTCCTGTCAAATTAACCTTTAACATGAGTCAGTACTCTGTCAATTTTCTTGATGTTTGTATTGGTAAGCAGGATAGTAAAATCTCCACTACAGTGTATGTAAAAGACACTGATCGGAATTCAATTCTCCATTTCAGTAGTTGTCACCCCAAGTCCCTAAAAATGGGACTGCCATACTCGCAAATGATACGGATCTGTAGAATTAATTCCAATCTTGAGACAGCTATGATCCAGATGGATCAACTTATTGATAAATTTGCAGCACGGGGCTTTTGGATTAATAAATTAGATGTAAACGTAAACTACTTGTAGATACAAAAAATAAGATACTTCTATTGAATAGAGAGGATCTTCTCAAAAAGAAAGAAAACATAGCTAAAGCCAACAAATTGTTATGGGTGAATAAATATAATGTAAGATCACCGACCATCAATCGGACCTCTAAAAAGTTATGGCCCATAGTAAAGAGTGATCATGAAGTGGGGATCCCTGATCACTCTTCAATGCATTGCTATTCCTGTTGAAATAACCTTAGGGACATTTTGGTTAAAACTGATTTACCTAGTTTAATTCCAACCACTGTAAAAACCTTTCTACCCCAGGCCAAAAAAGGTTGTTTTAAGTGCCCCTGTACCACATGTGGATTTCTATTATCAGGCGATTCTTTTTTTCACCCACAATCTGGAAAAAAGTATTCTATTAGATATCGCCTAACATGTGACAGTTCCTATGTGATATATCAATTAATTTGTCCCTGTGGAATATCTTACATAGGGAAGACAATTAGGAAATTCAAGGAGCGCATGACCCTCCATCGGTCAGCGATCAGGGCTGCATTGACAGGTGGCAATAAGGATCAACCAGTGGTGTGACACTTTGCGGAGGCTAAACATAGCTTTGCCAGTTTGAAATACCGCATGATAGACCATGTCCCGCCACTACGCAGAGGGGGTGATAGGGGTAAACTACTCCTTAGGAAAGAATCCTTTTGGATTAATAAATTAGATGTAATAGTACCAAGGGGTCTGAATAAAATGCTCCCGCTATCCTGCTTTAATTCATTAATTATTGACACTTATAGTTAATACAATCTATATCTGTAACGATTCATTTTTTAAAGGTCTGCTCATATCCTCTTCCTTTAGTGTGTGCTGTCACATTGGTGTTTACATTGCCATGACAACAATCACACGGAGGTGTGATGACGTCATAGGCGGGCGCCTAGCTCCGGAAGCTGCATTTGGCGCCGATGAGTGGGTTCCTCACGTGTGTGGTGGCGGGTATATAGGTAAGTCACTTGTGTTTGTTTGATTATGTATCCTGATGAAAAACCAATAAAGGTTTGAAACATTGACATACACATGAGTGTTGCCGTGATCGTGTCCTGGGTGCCGCTTTGAGGACTTTCTATGCACTGCTGCCATGCAGTTATGAGGGCACCGGACCAAGTTTGTCACTGCTTATGGGAGTGTCGAGTCTTTGCTCTGCTATATATATATATATATATATATATAATGAATTAAGCTCTCCTTGACCAGCATGAGTGCAGGGACCATGGCGGGGGAGGGGGTGGATAGTGAGGAATGATCATGGTGCCAGCCTGTGTACTGTCTATGTGGTGGTTGTGGTGCCTGTGTGCTATCAGTCCCTGGAGGGGAGGGTGGTGGTCTTGGTGCCTGTGCTGCTGGTCTATGGAGGCCATATTATTCTTTTTTTTACATATATTATATATATATACTGTAATATAGTCCCCCTACATGCCATGATCAGTGGCCAGGGTTGCACGTATACTCGCTCTCCCTAACACTCTCTCTCCTCTTGCACCTCTCTCCCTGATACTCTCTCTCTTGCTCCACTCTCTCGCCGACACCCTCTTTGTTTCTCTCTCACTCCCGTCTCTCCTGCTCCCCTAAGGGAAATTGTAGTGGCAGTGGATGGGGATGTATGGGGTCAAGGTGGGGAAGGGGGCCCAGAGATATCTGCGTACTGGGCCCCAGTATATCTGTTGCCGACCCTGCCTGCTACCCTCAGGTCCTGGGGGTCAGCCTCACCTACACAATGGTGCTTGCCAACACAATGCTGCAGTCCCATGCTCCTCCTTTCCCCATCGCAGCACCTCCGTCAGTGGGACTCCCGGCCTCTATCTACATGGTGCGGACTCCTCCCCACCGTGGTGCTGCCTCCTTTTAAACCCCATAGTATCGCCTCCTTCTCCCTGGTAGCTCCGCCCCCTGGGCGCCAAAATGAGGATCTATCTGCCACCCCCCCCCAACCTATAAATGTTCTGATTCCCCTGCCTCTCGGCGGGTGACACCTGGGTGCAGGCCGCATACAGAGCTGTCTTTTTGTATGGGCTCAATGGGCAGTTGCCCAAGGAGGAGTACAAGGAACCTAGGCTGATAACTGAGGGTCCCCTTTTTCCAGGTCTACCAGATTTTTGAAAATCGTCCCTGGGAAACTGGAGATATCCGACTTCAAAGCAGTGGTCCCCATCCGAGCCTTTTAATTGGTCTTCCCAGCTAGATATCTCAGGTTCTGTCTGACTTAGAGCAGGGGTGGGGAACCTCCGGCCCGCGGGCCGTATAAGGCCCGCGAAGCCGTTTGCTCCGGCCCACCCGCTTCTGTCAGTGAGACACGCCGCCGCTCAGTCCGGCGGCAGCGTGTCTCAGCTGTTATAACCAAATGAACCTCTCCTCACTCAAAAGAGTGGGTGTGTCACGCGCTTGATAGAGCTGGTTCTCCTAAGCAGCTGTAAAACCTTGGACAGTCACTCCAAACTATACACAAAACACAATAGTACTAGAAGTACTCATACAGCGCTAGAAAATGAATAAATCTATGCAGACAGGTGAAAAGGATCAATCAACAATTTAATAAAGAATAAAAATGGGTAAAATAATGCCCAGGGTGACAATTAATAAGCACCAATGCACACAGAGAACAGTTAAAAAGCCATGGCTCATTTAAAAAGCCAAATGGAATCGGCAGCAGGACATATCCAGTGGTTGGTGGACTTCAATTTCCCTTTAACCATTAAAGATGTATGTCTCTCCACAAATAATTACCAATCCTGGAGGTACATATGCAAGCTTCCCTGATGGTATCTCAGCAAATGAAGATCTCAGCACATCAGTTGAAAGGGAATGGGTTAGTACTCCATTAGCAGTAGGATGGTTGCGGAGGAATGGTTCCAAGTTTCTTTAAGGGTCCACCGTCCAATTGATCCTGGATAATATATGTCCCAGTGTCCAACAAGTAGGTCCTTACGCGTTTCGCTGTCTTCAGGGGGCAGCTTTGACAAAACCAACCACTGGATATGTCCTGCTGCTGATTCCATTTGGCTTTTTAAATGAGCCATGGCTTTTTAACTGTTCTCTGTGTGCATTGGTGCTTATTAATTGTCACCCTGGGCATTATTTTACCCATTTTTATTCTTTATTAAATTGCTGATTGATCCTTTTCACCTGTCTGCATAGATTTATTCATTTTCTAGCGCTGTATGAGTACTTCTAGTACTATTGTGTTTTGTCTCAGCTGTTAGGACAGGGAGAAGAGCGCGGCGATGTTGTATGACGGCGGCGGCGTGTAGGACTTCAAACTAGCCGCCGCTTCGTGAGCCAATCAGAGCTTGCGGACCGGCAGCCAATCAGGAGCCGCGGCTGCCGGCCCGCGAGCTCTGATTGTCTCTCGCACCGGCGGCTGGTTTGAAGTCCTACACGCCGCCGCCACCCGACATAGCCGCGCTCTCCTCCCTGTCAGAAAGCAGCGGTAAGCAGCACGGGGGGGCATCTGTATACCTGGCACTGTGGGGGCATCTGTATACCTGGCACTGTGGGGACATCTGTATAGCTGGCACTGTGGGGGCATCTGTATAGCTGGCACTGTGGGGGCATCTGTATACCTGGCACTGTGGGGGCATCTGTATAGCTGGCACTGTGGGGACATCTGTGTACCTGGCACTGTGGGGGCATCTGTGTACCTGGCACTGTGGGGGCATCTGTATAGCTGGCACTGTGGGGGCATCTGTATAGCTAGCACTGTGGGGACATCTGTATAGCTGGCACTGTAGGGGTATCTGTGTACCTGGCACTGTGGGGGCATCTGTATAGCTGGCACTGTGGGGGCATGTGTGATTGTCTCTCGCACCGGCGGCTGGTTTGAAGTCCTACACGCCGCCGCCACCCGACATAGCCGCGCTCTCCTCCCTGTCAGCAAGCAGCGGTAAGCAGCACGGGGGGGCATCTGTATACCTGGCACTGTGGGGGCATCTGTATACCTGGCACTGTGGGGACATCTGTATAGCTGGCACTGTGGGGGCATCTGTATAGCTGGTACTGTGGGGGCATCTGTATACCTGGCACTGTGGGGGCATCTGTATAGCTGGCACTGTGGGGACATCTGTGTACCTGGCACTGTGGGGGCATCTGTGTACCTGGCACTGTGGGGGCATCTGTATAGCTGGCACTGTGGGGGCATCTGTATAGCTGGCACTGTGGGGACATCTGTATAGCTGGCACTGTAGGGGTATCTGTGTACCTGGCACTGTGGGGGCATCTGTATAGCTGGCACTGTGGGGGCATCTGTATAGCTGGCACTGTGGGGGCATCTGTGTACCTGGCACTGTGGGGGCATCTGTGTACCTGGCACTGTGGGGGCATCTGTATACCTGGCACTGTGGGGGCATCTCTATAGCTGGCACTATGGGGGCATCTGTGTACCTGGCACTGTGGGGGCATCTGTGTACCTGGCATTGTGGGGGCATCTGTATACCAGGCACTGTGGGGGCATCTGTATAGCTGGCACTGTGGGGGCATCTGTATAGCTGTCACTGTGGGGGCATCTGTATAGCTGGCACTGTGGGGGTATCTGTGTACCTGGCACTGTGGGTGCATCTGTATAGCTGGCACTGTGGGGGCATCTGTATAGCTGGCACTGTGGGGGCATCTGTATAGCTGGCACTGTGGGGGCATCTGTATACCTGGCGCTGTGGGGGGCATCTGTATACCTGGCACTGTGGGGGCTTATGTATACCTGGCACTGTGGGGGCATCTGTATACCTGGCACGGTGATGGGCATATGTATACCTGGCACGGTGAGGGGCATATGTATACCTGGCATGGTGAGTGGCATTTGTATACCTGGCATGGTGAGGGGCATTTGTATACCTGGCACGGTGGGGGGCATTTGTATACCTGGCACTGTTGGGGTCATTTGTATAGCTGGCACTGTGGGGGCATCTGTATATCTGGCACGGTGGGGGGCATATGTATACCTGGCACGGTGGGGGGCTTATGTATACCTGGCATGGTGAGGGGCATATGTATACCTGGCACTGTGGGGGCATATGTATACCTGGCACGGTGGGGGCATATGTATATCTGGCACAGTGAGGGGCATATGTATACCTGGCACGGTGAGGGACATTTGTATACCTGGCACGGTGAGGGACATTTGTATACTTGCCACTGTGAGGGACATTTGTATACTTGGCACTGTGAGGGGCATTTGTATACCTGGCACTGTGGGGGCATCTGTATACCTGGCACGGTGGGGGGCATATGTATACCTGGCACGGTGGGGGGCATATATATATCTGGCACGGTGAGGGGCATATGTATACCTGGCACGGTGAGGGACATTTGTATACCTGGCACGGTGAGGGACATTTGTATACTTGGCACTGTGAGGGGCATTTGTATACCTGGCACTGTGGGAGCAATTGTGGATCTGGCACTGCACTATTGGGGGCATATGTGTATCACGTCCCATTTTAACTGGCCATATCCATTTTTTTGGCGCGCGTGCGCCTCCGGCGCGCACACACAGTACCTCTAAGGGGCAGACCTACTGGGGGGCAGGGTCATTTTTTTAAATTGAGAATTTTTGTATGGCCCCCGAAGGATTTTATAAATATCCAAATGGCCCTCGCTAGAAAAAAGGTTCCCCACCCCTGACTTAGAGTATTGAGTTGCAGCGGCTGTGTGTGACATCACTCAGCCACCGCGGACCGCCCTACAAACGGTCTAGACACACCTCCGTTATCCAGAATGCGCCCCCCCAACGCCGCACCTAAAATGCTGCATTGCCACCCCCGCCTGCATGTTCACAAGTGCAGAAATCGCTGAATCAGCCCCAAAAGTCCCTTATCAGGTTGCGTAACTCCCAAAACCACAGTTTAGGCATGTGGATTGGGAGTGTCTGCAGTAGACACAAATCTCTAGGAAGAATATTAATTTATAAAGTACTAAAGAAAAAGTTTTGATGCCCCAATCCCCTTAGCTCAATCCATATAGTTTGGAGTAGAGGTCGATAGTTATTCACAAATACGTTTGTGAATAACTATGACTGCATCCCAGGTGACGGCACTGTCAAATATACTGCAATGGATTTAGAGAAGTTTATCTTGAAGTTAGATAGGGGACCTAATTTCTGACATTCATTTAACAGATTAGAGACTGAGACGACCGGATTGGAGAGAATCGCCAGAAGGTCATCTGCAAATAGTGCTAATTTATAATCCACCTCACTAATTTTGAGTCCTGTCATGTTATGATTATAGAAAATAGTGTGAGCAAGGGCTTCCATACAGAGGATGCAGATTAGAGGGGAGAGGGGACACTTTACCTGGTACCGTTACAATCTTTGCCAAATCTGAAAGGGTACCATTAATCCTAATCTGAGTTGAGGGAAGATTGTAAAGATCCAAAATCCTATGGATGCAGGTAGATTCCACGATTAGGCATGACTGGACCCACTGCATAAACATCCAGTCAATCCTGTCAAAAGCCTTCTCAGCATCAGCAGAAAGCAGGATTACTGGGATTGAGCTACTGGAGGTCAAATTTATAAAATCAATAACTTTGGTGGTATTGTCCTGGGCTTCGCTTTCACGGACATATTCCACCTGGTCCAGAGTGTATAATAGTTGGGAGAAAGATCTTAAAATAATTGCCAATAAGTTTTGCAAACAATTTAATGTCCGTATTAAATAGTGAGATGGGGAGGTACACTGAGCTGGGTCCTTAGCCACCTTTTGGATTACGGTAATGTGGGCCTTTGTGGTGATTGTGGTGAGAACGCATTATTATTTTATGGAGCAAGGAGTTCTGGAAAGTATTGTAGAGGGTATCAGTTAAGCTGCCAGGGCCCTGGGTTTTTCCAGAAGGGGTCAACTTAATGGTATCTTCCAGCTCCAAGGTAATAAAAAAGTGTGATTCTAAAAAAATCCGATCTTCAAAGAGCGTGGGAAATCCCGCGTCATGAAGGGATTGGCCACCCAGTGCTTGGAAAGAAGCTATGTCCTCTGGGAATTTTGGTCCCCACAAGTTAAAGAGTATAGTGTAATAACAATGAAAAGCAGCTGCAATGTCTTGAGTTTATTTATTATTATTTATTTATTAACAGTTTCTTATATAGCGCAGCATATTCCGTTGCGCTTTACAATCAGAACAGCAGTAATAGAACAAAACTGGGTAAAAACAAACAGACATAGAGGTAGGAAGGCCCTGCGCGCAAGTTTACAATCTATAGGGAAACAGGTATTGATACACAAGGATATATGCTACCTATTGCATAATGGCCCACCAGATTGCTAGGTTCTTCTTAATGGGTTGTATGATATGATCACCCAGAAATATTGGCCAAGGGTCAGTAGGGTGTCAGAATAAAGAAAATAGGATTTTAATTACCTACTGGTAAATCCTTTTCTCGTAGTCCGTGGAGGATGCTGGGGTACACATTAGTACCATGTGGTATAGACTGGTCCACTAGGAGCCACTGGCACTTTAAGAGTTTGAGAGTGTGGGCTGGCTCCTTCCTCTATGCCCCTCCTACCAGACTCAGTCTAGAAACTGTGCCCGAGGACACGGACAACTTCGAGAGAAGGATTTTACACAGATAGTGGCGAGATTCACACCAACTCACACACAAGGCAAACCAAGCTAACCAGCTTGAAACATCAGCAATGGCTGAACAATATTACTTAACCAAGTAACAAAATCGTACTTAACCAAGAACTAAGCAGTACTGAACTAAGTAACCACTGCAGGATCACGAAGCGCTGGGCAGGCGCCCAGTATTCTCTATGGACTACGAGAAAAGGATTTACCGTCAGGTAATTAAAATCCTATTTTCTCTTACGTCCTAGAGGATGCTGGGTTCCACATTAGTACCATGGGAGGGAGAGCATGGAGGCTCCTGCAGAACTGATTGACCAAACTTTAGGTCCTCAGCGGCCAAGGTATCAAACTTGTAGAACTTTGCAAACGTGTTCGACCCCGACCAAGTAGCCGATCGGCAAAGCTGTAAAGCCGAGAAATCCCAGGCAGCCGCCCAGGAAGAACCCACCTTATGAGTAGAGTGGGCCTTAACTGATGTAGGACACAGCAATCCTGTAGAATACGCATGCTGGATAGTGAACCTAATCCAGCGAGAGATCGTCTGCTTAGAAGCAGGACACCCAAGATTCTTGAGATCATACAGGACAGAGAGTAGATTTTCAGAGCCCTTACAATATCCAAGGACTTTGATGAAATTGAGGAGTCAGTAGCAACTGGCACCACAATAGGTTGGTTGATATGAAATGCCGACACAACCTTCGGAAGGAACTGCTGACGTGTCCGGAGCTCAGTTTTATCTTCACAGAAGATCAAGTAGGGGCTCTTATAAGACAAAGCCCCCAGCTCCGACACACGTCTAGCAGAAGCTAAGGCCAACAAAGTGATAGCCATCCATGTAAGAAACTTGACCTCAACCTCCTGTAGAGGCTCGAACCAATCCGATTGGCGAAACTGCAACACCACGTTAAGATCCCATGGCGCCATAGGCGGCACAAAGGGAGGCTGGATGTGCAGAACCCCTTTCAAAAAGGTCTGAACCTCCGGGAGGGAAGCCAACTGTTTCTGGAAGAAAATGAATAGGGACGAAATCTGGACCTTTACGGATCCCAACCTCAGGCCCATATCCACACCTGTGAGAAAAATTATTACCAAGGTAATAGGCCCGGCACTATCAAGAGGAGCTGTTTATCATATAAGCTGCTGTTTAAAGGGGTAGTTAGCCCCTGGAATAGACAGAAAAGGAAGATATAACAGCGCTTCCAAACTGGATATGAAAACCAAATGTAATTTATTACAAAAATTAAATAAACAATCTATAAAATTACACATAAAATTCTATTAGAAGAGGGCGAGCACAACATTATATTTGGTGTATTACCACATAGGAAGCCTGGGCAAAATCCACTGTATGGAATCCAAGGAAATAGTGCCACAGTCCTGGTTGCAGTTTTCAATGCAGGTAGATGTCAGTCCACATAAATGGTGAAGGCAGACCTTGGATTAGGCTTAATTCTGAACAGAAACACAGTCCTGTTTAAAGCTGGTTCTCTTCTACCTCTGTGGTCATCTGCCAAATCCCCATATAGCTTGTAAGTGGACTTCTAGGCTCTTTTCCAAGATGGATATGTGGAATCTGTGGTGCCTGGCTCCTGTAAACCAACGCATTTCGCTGTGTCCACAGCTTTGTCAAGTTATGTGTGCCCATTGTGAGAATGCCCTTTTTAAAGGCTGTGCTAATTGCCCATTAATGACAGCTGAAGTTCAATTTACAATCTCATATTAGCTAAAAAACAATAGACCAAATCCAGTATAAAATATCTATATTTGTAGGAGACAAATGTATATGTTTATTAAAAACGTTTTTAATATATATTTGTTAAATTTAAAATAAAGGGAGTTATAACACTTCCTGTTTCGTAAAGCCCATCACATGACTGCATATGCTGGTTTCCTGTACTTGGAACGCATATTTCCATGTTGTAGATGCTGGATATCACCGTTTCCGGTCATGTGACCGGTTGTTGATGTTATACCACTACATGTGATTGGCGCGCACTACCGGAATCATATCCAGCTCTGTGCGCTGTTTGTCCTGGTGCGTCCGATCACATGACGCGATCCGCCCACGTGATCGGCGCATGTGACCGGAAGTACATCCAGTTATCTGGTCTTGTTTGTTCTAATGCGCCCGATCACGTGACGGGACCCGTTCACGTGGTCGGCGCTTACAACCGGAAACCTGTCATTCCCTTACTCCGATGCATAAATGGGTCATGTGATCACTGCCTTTTAGATATATCATTGCCCATACTTAGATGATCATAACTATTTATTTAATTATGCCACATTACTTGTATGTATATAACCCAATGTTTGTTTCTATTAATCCTAGTTACGATAATAATCAAATATTAAGCTATTACACTAACCAGCATATAACATAAAAATATACATAAATTCCCATTCATCAGAAACTGCATGTCACTTGTCCATAACATAAGGTCACATGCAATAGATGTTCTCATATACCGACCATAAATATAAATCATATGACTAGTTCTTCAAAGTATATTTATTTGTTATTAATTGACCTCAACTATAATCTATATAGTAATACGCATATATAAATGGATGTAAAGAAAAAAAAATTGGCAAATAAACTCAGTCGGATCTCTAATATTTTATTTCACTACTAACCTTTTGTGGTAGAATATTATAATAACCTACATATGCCCATATTGATTATGTTATACTATATGTCCAGATATAACTTAGTAATTATAAGTTCCATATATTTATATTCAAAAGAAGAGATCATTATTATAAGATAGCATTTAGTTCTAATGCCTCATTGAGGCCACTAGGATACAATTAATTTAGCTGAAAGGTCCAGAATATCTCCTGTCGGCACAATCTAGTGAACCTATCACCTCCCCGATTTGTCTGTGTGATATGCTCTAGTCCGACCAATCGTAGAGACCCTGGATCCTTATTGTGGTGGTATAAAAAATGTCTTGATACGCTATGTTTAGAAAGTCCATTAATAATATTTCTACGATGTTCCATAAATCTGGATTTAAGGGCTCTAGTCGTTCTACCGACATATTTTAAATTACACCCACATTCTAGTAGGTATATAACCCATGTTGTATTGCAATTAATGAAGCTGGAAATATTAATAAATTTCTCTTTTGATGTTGTACTTTTTGTTTTAGTTTTATTTTGTACATGTAAACAAGTCGTGCATCTGTTAGCACCACATTTATAAAAACCTTTGGGTTACGATGTTAACCACCCTTCCTCCGGTTTCTTATCCATAACAGCTGGCACGTTTTTTAATTGACTGGGAGCTAATATTGTTTTTAGAGATTTTTTTTTTAAAATAAACTCCGGTTGTGTAGGAAGAATATTACATAAGATGGGATCATTTTGAAGCATATGATAATTTTGTCTTATTATGTTCTTGATTTGATTAGACTTATTATTAAACTTGAATATAAAGGCTAATTCTTTCTTTTCCAGGGGAATTTTTTGTTTGGGATGAAGAAGGGTACATCTATCTATTTTGTCTACTTCCCGAGTCGCTCTATCCAATATATATTGCGGATAATCTTTATCAATAAATGATTGTAGTAGGCCTGAAGCTTGTACCTTAAAAGATTGAGTAGAGGAACAATTCCTCTTAATACGTAATAACTGTCCCTTTGGAATGTTATTTTTCCAAGATTGATGGTGGGCACTCCTATAATTTAGATACGCATTATGGCCTACTTCTTTTATATAATTTGTGGTATGAATACGTTTATTAATGATTTCAAGAGTGATATCCAAGAAATTAATTTTTGAAGAACTAAAATTGGAGGTGAAGGACAAATTATATGTGTTAGTGTTGAGAGACATTACCAAATCGGAAAAAGTGTCGTGATCCCCATCCCAAATAAAAAATAGGTCATCGATGTACCGCCCATAGAGGACGAGACATTCGCCAAGTCCGCCTCCCCAAATGAGGTCCTCCTCCAATTGTCCAACATATAGGTTGGCGTAACTTGGCGCAAATTTCGTGCCCATGGCGGTTCCCATCGTCTGACGAAAAAATGTGTTGAAAAAAGAAAATAGTTGTGGGAAAGGATAAAGGAAATAGAGTCGACAATGAACTCTTGATGTCTCTCGGAAAGATCCCCATCAGCTCTCAATATTTGTTTAATTACTTGTATCCCCAATTGATGGGGTATATTAGTATATAAACTCGATACATCTAAAGTAGCAAAAGCATATGATGATTTCCAAGTAATATTTTGAATGAGTTTTAAGAAATGCATTGTATCTCTTATGTGGGACCTTAACCGAGAGACACGTGGTTGCAGATGACTGTCGACATAGGCTGATAAAAAAAGAAGTGAGGGAATTAACACCAGAAATAATAGGACATCCTGGGGGTGAAGTGAGGGACTTGTGAATTTTTGGTAAATTATAATAAATGGGGATGGTGGGATGTAAAGGAAAAAGAAACTTTAGTTCTTCCTTGGATATCACTCCATCCTGTAAAGTGGTTTGTAATAATGTATATAATTCTTTATGATATATGGGGGTGGGGTCACACACCAAGACTTCATAGAAATTAGCGTCATGTAGCTGGCGATAAGCCTCTTTGACATACTCTTCTCTGTCTTGTATAACGAGCCCTCCCCCCTTGTCAGCTTCTTTAATAATGATTGACATGTCTTTAGTTAGATTTTTTATGGCCCGTTTTTCCCATTTATTTAAATTTTGTTTAATTTCCTGGCCTGATGAACACAATGCTTTGAAATCATCTATTATTTCTGGTGTTAATTCCCTCACTTCTTTTTTATCAGCCTATGTCGACAGTCATCTGCAACCACGTGTCTCTCGGTTAAGGTCCCACATAAGAGATACAATGCATTTCTTAGAACTCATTAAAAATATTACTTGGAAATCATCATATGCTTTTGCTACTTTAGATGTATCGAGTTTATATACTAATATACCCCATCAATTGGGGATACAAGTAATTAAACAAATATTGAGAGCTGATGGGGATCTTTCCGAGAGACATCAAGAGTTCATTGTCGACTCTATTTCCTTTATCCTTTCCCACAACTATTTTCTTTTTTCAAACACGTTTTTTCGTCAGACGATGGGAACCGCCATGGGGATGAGATTTGCGCCAAGTTACGCCAACCTATATGTTGGACAATTGGAGGAGGGCCTCATTTGAGGAGGCGGACTTGGCGAACGTCTCGTCCTCTATGGGCGGTACATCGATGACCTATTTTTTATTTGGGATGGGGATCACGACACTTTTTCCGATTTGGTTATGTCTCTCAACACTAACACATATAATTTGTCCTTCACCTCCAATTTTAGTTCTTCAAAAATTAATTTCTTGGATATCATTCTTGAAATCATTAATAACCGTATTCATACCACAAATTATATAAAAGAAGTAGGCCATAATGCGTATCTAAATTATAGGAGTGCCCACCATCAATCTTGGAAAAATAACATTCCAAAGGGACAGTTATTACGTATTAAGAGGAATTGTTCCTCTACTCAATCTTTTAAGGTACAAGCTTCAGACCTACTACAATCATTTATTGATAAAGATTATCCGCAATATATATTGGATAGAGCGACTAGGGAAGAAGACAAAATAGATAGATGTGCCCTTCTTCATCCCAAACAAAAATTTCCCCTGAAAAAGAAAGAATTAGCCTTTATATCCAAGTTTAATAATAAGTCTAATCAAATCAAGAACATAATAAGACAAAATTATCATATGCTTCAAAATGATCCCATCTTATGTAATATTCTTCCTTCACAACCGGAGTTTATTTAAAAAAAAAAAATCTCTAAAAACAATATTAGCTCCCAGTCAATTAAAAAACGTGCCAGCTGTTATGGATAAGAAACCGGAGGAAGGGTGGTTAACATCGAAACCCAAAGGTTTTTATAAATGTGGTGCTAACAGATGCACGACTTGTTTACATGTACAAAATAAAACTAAAACAATAAGTACAACATCAAAAGAGAAATTTATTAATATTTCCAGCTTCATTAATTGCAATACAACATGGGTTATATACCTACTAGAATGTGGGTGTAATTTAAAATATGTCGGTAGAACGACTAGAGCCCTTAAATCCAGATTTATGGAACATCGTAGAAATATTATTAATGGACTTTCTAAACATAGCGTATCAAGACATTTTTTATACCACCACAATAAGGATCCAGGGTCTCTATGATTGGTCGGACTAGTGCATATCACACAGACAAATCGGGGAGGTGATAGGTTCACTAGATTGTGCTGACAGGAGATATTCTGGACCTTTCAGCTTAATTCATTGTACTCTAGTGGCCTCAATGAGGCATTAGAACTAAATGCTATCTTATAATAATGATTTCTTCTTTTGAATATAAATATATGGAACTTATAATTACTAAGTTATATCTGGACATATAGTATAACATAATCAATATGGGCATATGTAGGTTATTATAATATTCTACCACAAAAGGTTAGTAGTGAAATAAAATATTAGAGATCCGACTGAGTTTATTTGCCAAATGTTTTTTTTTTCTTTTTCTTTTTCTTTTTCCTTTACATCCATTTATATATGCGTATTACTATATAGATTATAGTTGAGGTCAATTAATAGCAAATAAATATACTTTGAAGAACTAGTCATATGATTTATATTTATGGTCGGTATATGAGAACATCTATTGTATGTATAAGGTCACATGTTATTGACAAGTGACATGCAGTTTCTGATGAATGTGAATTTATGTATATTTTTATGTTATATGCTGGTTAGTGTAATAGCTTAATATTTGATTATTATCGTAACTAGGATTAATAGAAACAAACATTGGGTTATATACATACAAGTAATGTGGCATAATTAAAGAAATAATTATGATCATCTAAGTATGGGCAATGATATATCTAAAAGGCAGTGATCACATGACCCATTTATGCATCGGAGTAAGGGAATAACAGGTTTCCGGTTGTAAGCGCCGACCATGTGAACGGGTCCCGTCACTTGATCGGGCGCATTAGAACAAACAAGACCAGATAACTGGATGTACTTCTGGTCACATGCGCCGGTCACGTGGGCGGATCGCGTCACGTGATCGGGCGCACCAGGACAAACAGCGCACAGAGCTGGATATGATTCCGGTAGTGCGCGCCAATCACATGTAGTGGTATAACATCAACAACCGGTCACATGACCGGAAACGGTGATATCCAGCATCTACAACATGGAAATATGCGTTCCAAGTACAGGAAACCAGCATATGCGGTCATGTGATGGGCTTTACAAATCAGGAAGTGTTATAACTCCCTTTATTTTAAATTTAACAAATATATATTAAAAACGTTTTTAATAAACATATACATTTGTCTCCTACAAATATAGATATTTTATACTGGATTTGGTCTATTGTTTTTTAGCTAATATGAGATTGTAAATTGAACTTCAGCTGTCATCAATGGGCAATTAGCACAGCCTTTAAAAAGGGCATTCTCACAATGGGCACACATAACTTGACAAAGCTGTGGATACAGCGAAACGCGTTGGTTTACAGGAGCCGGGTACCACAGATTCCACATATCCATCTTGGAAAAGAGCCTAGAAGTCCACTTACAAACTATATGGGGATTTGGCAGATGACCACAGAGGTAGAAGAGAACCAGCTTTAAACAGGACTGTGTTTCTGTTCAGAATTAAGCCTAATCCAAGGTTTGCCTTCACCATTTATGTGGACTGACATCTACCTGCATTGAAAACTGCACCCAGGACTGTGGCACTATTTCCTTGGATTCCATACAGTGGATTTTGCCCAGGCTTCCTATGTGGTAATACACCAAATATAATGTTGTGCTCGCCCTCTTCTAATAGAATTTTATGTGTAATTTTATAGATTGTTTATTTAATTTTTGTAATAAATTACATTTGGTTTTCATATCCAGTTTGGAAGCGCTGTTATATCTTCCTTTTCTGTCTATTCCAGGGGCTAACTACCCCTTTAAACAGCAGCTTATAGGATAAACAGCTCCTCTTGATAGCGCCGGGCCTATTACCTTGGTAATAATTCTTCTCACAATCAACACATAGTTTTTGCAGCCAAGATGAGTTGTTTTTCCGTATTTAATGACAGGCACAGTCGGAGACAAATGTATATGTCTAAATGGGATATTAACAAAAGTGTTATGAATGTTGATAATAAAGATTTGTTAAAGAATTACTTTTTGAAGTTGGAAGATCTCCTGAAAGCTGAGACCAAGCATTGGCATGACAGCGTTAACCTACAGAAATATATAGATAAAAAATTAATTCCAAGACGTTTACGCTTGTTCAAGCCATCTATCTTTCAGGATGTCCCCGAATTCCAAAGCAAATGGGAGAGCATTTTAGACCAATGTTCTGTGCATTTGATGGAATTAGGTATTACATTTAGGAATAAGAAGGTAGAATCATTAGTAATAGAGATTGATGCCCTAAAGAAAAAATTAGATAATCACAAAGCCACCACAGAGTACATAGAAAGGGATCGTGTAGTCTCCGAAAGGGTGATAAAGTTTGAATCATCCTTTACAGAAATTAAATGTAAAAAATTTAAGCGAGATACGGATGATTATAGAAATGGTGAATCCAGGTCATACAGAGACAAATACAAAACTACATCAGAAAATTCCAAATATGGGGGAAGGGGGAAATGGGAAATATGAATTATGGTAAAGAAAATCGCTCTAGATTAAATTCAAATAATCAAGAACAAGAAGAACCCTCCTCAATAAGAACCACTCAATATACTACACAAAATAGAGAAGATTTACAAAGGGGTGCAAGACCCAAGGAGGTCCAGTATAAAGAAAAAAGGAATTCTTGTGATTCCTCTTTTTTAGAACAACGAGATTATCGGTACAAGGATCATCTGGGGGGGAGAAAACAACAGACATACACACCAAAAAGAGGCAGCGACCAAAGTATAGAGGACGACGGGGAGGCAAAAAAGAGAAACTTAAGAGACTATAAAATAAAAAATTGGAAAACAATCTGAAAAGCATTTATAATTATCCTCTAAACAACTTACGAGGAGTGAGATGTCACTCTTATGTAGAGGACTTAAATTCTCCCCCACTGAGCCCCCCAATATATTCGATCTGTATGTGGAATTGAACAGGTTTGTTCGCACTCTTTGCAGAAAGAGATTTTTTGCAAAGAAGGCAAACATAAAAGTTGGTTCCAATGAGATGCCAATTTTACTAGATACCACAGATGATCCGATTCTTAAAATCTTAGAGGAACTTGATTGTGATAATGGGATTCAGTCCCCCACTAAAAAGATATATGATTTGATAAAAAAATGTGTAGACTAAAGTCGGATTTTTTTCCTATCAGCTTCAAAAGCAGTAAGATAGAAACCTTTTATAGGACCTCCTTAGATGATTTCAAAGCATTGTGTTCATCAGGCCAGGAAATTAAACAAAATTTAAATAAATGGGAAAAACGGGCCATAAAAAATCTAACTAAAGACATATCAATCATTATTAAGGAAGCTGACAAGGGGGGTGGGTTCGTTATACAAGACAGAGAAGAGTATGTCAAAGAGGCTTATCGCCAGCTACATGACGCTAATTTCTATGAAGTCTTGGTGTGCGACCCCACCCCCATATATCATAAAGAATTATATACATTATTACAAACCACATTACAGGATGGAGTGATATCCAAGGAAGAACTAAAGTTTATTTTTCCTTTACATCCCACCATCCCCATTTATTATAATTTACCAAAAATTCACAAGTCCCTCACTTCACCCCCAGGACGTCCTATAATTTCTGGTGTTAATTCCCTCACTTCTTTTTTATCAGCCTATGTCGACAGTCATCTGCAACCACGTGTCTCTCGGTTAAGGTCCCACATAAGAGATACAGTGCATTTCTTAGAACTCATTCAAAATATTACTTGGAAATCATCATATGCTTTTGCTACTTTAGATGTATCGAGTTTATATACTAATATACCCCATCAATTGGGGATACAAGTAATTAAACAAATATTGAAAGCTGATGGGGATCTTTCCGAGAGACATCAAGAGTTCATTGTCGACTCTATTTCCTTTATCCTTTCCCACAACTATTTTCTTTTTTCAAACACATTTTTTCGTCAGACGATGGGAACCGCCATGGGGATGAGATTTGCGCCAAGTTACGCCAACCTATATGTTGGACAATTGGAGGAGGACCTCATTTGGGCAGGCGGACTTGGCGAACGTCTCGTCCTCTATGGGCGGTACATCGATGACCTATTTTTTATTTGGGATGGGGATCACGACACTTTTTCCGATTTGGTTATGTCTCTCAACACTAACACATATAATTTGTCCTTCACCTCCAATTTTAGTTCTTCAAAAATTAATTTCTTGGATATCATTCTTGAAATCATTAATAAACGTATTCATACCACAAATTATATAAAAGAAGTAGGCCATAATGCGTATCTAAATTATAGGAGTGCCCACCATCAATCTTGGAAAAATAACATTCCAAAGGGACAGTTATTACGTATTAAGAGGAATTGTTCCTCTACTCAATCTTTTAAGGTACAAGCTTCAGGCCTACTACAATCATTTATTGATAAAGATTATCCGCAATATATATTGGATAGAGCGACTCGGGAAGTAGACAAAATAGATAAATGTACCCTTCTTCATCCAAAACAAAAAATTCCCCTGAAAAAGTAAGAATTAGCCTTTATATCCAAGTTTAATAATAAGTCTAATCAAATCAAGAACATAATAAGACAAAATTATCATATGCTTCAAAATGATCTCATCTTATGTAATATTCTTCCTTCACAACCGGAGTTTATTTAAAAAAAAAAAATCTCTAAAAACAATATTAGCTCCCAGTCAATTAAAAAACGTGCCAGCTGTTATGGATAAGAAACCGGAGGAAGGGTGGTTAACATCGAAACCCAAAGGTTTTTATAAATGTGGTGCTAACAGATGCACGACTTGTTTACATGTACAAAATAAAAATAAAACAATAAGTACAACATCAAAAGAGAAATGTATTAATATTTCCAGCTTCATTAATTGCAATACAACATGGGTTATATACCTACTAGAATGTGGGTGTAATTTAAAATATGTCAGTAGAACGACTAGAGCCCTTAAATCCAGATTTATGGAACATCGTAGAAATATTATTAATGGACTTTCTAAACATAGCGTATCAAGACATTTTTTATACCACCACAATAAGGATCCAGGGTCTCTACGATTGGTCGGACTAGAGCATATCACACAGACAAATCGGGGAGGTGATAGGTTCACTAGATTGTGCCGACCAGGAGATATTCTGGACCTTTCAGCTTAATTCATTGTATCCTAGTGGCCTCAATGAGGCATTAGAACTAAATGCTATCTTATAATAATGATCTCTTCTTTTGAATATAAATATATGGAACTTATAATTACTAAGTTATATCTGGACATATAGTATAACATAATCAATATGGGCATATGTAGGTTATTATAATATTCTACCACAAAAGGTTAGTAGTGAAATAAAATATTAGAGATCCGACTGAGTTTATTTGCCAAATGATTTTTTTTTTCTTTACATCCATTTATATATGCGTATTACTATATAGATTGTAGTTGAGGTCAATTAATAACAAATAAATATACTTTGAAGAACTAGTCATATGATTTATATTCATGGTCGGTATATGAGAACATCTATTGTATGTATAAGGTCACATGTTATTGACAAGTGACATGCAGTTTCTGATGAATGGGAATTTATGTATATTTTTATGTTATATGCTGGTTAGTGTAATAGCTTAATATTTGATTATTATCGTAACTAGGATTAATAGAAACAAACATTGGGTTATATACATACAAGTAATGTGGCATAATTAAAGAAATAATTATGATCATCTAAGTATGGGCAATGATATATCTAAAAGGCAGTGATCACATGACCCATTTATGCATCGGAGTAAGGGAATAACATGTTTCCGGTTGTAAGCGCCGACCACGTGAACTGGTCCCGTCACATGATCGGGCGCATTAGAACAAACAAGACAAGATAACTGGATGTACTTCCGGTCACATGCGCCGGTCACGTGGGCGGATCGCGTCACGTGATCGGGCGCACCAGGACAAACAGCGCACAGAGCTGGATATGATTCCGGTAGTGCGCGCCAATCACATGTAGTGGTATAACATCAACAACCGGTCACATGACCGGAAACGGTGATATCCAGCATCTACAACATGGAAATATGCGTTCCAAGTACAGGAAACCAGCATATGCGGTCATGTGATGGGCTTTACGAACCAGGAAGTGTTATAACTCCCTTTATTTTAAATTTAACAAATATATATTAAAAACGTTTTTAATAAACATATACATTTGTCTCCTACAAATATAGATATTTTATACTGGATATGGATTTGGTTTATTGTTTTTTAGCTAATATGAGATTGTAAATTGAACTTCAGCTGTCATCAATGGGCAATTAGCACAGCCTTTAAAAAGGGCATTCTCACAATGGGCACACATACCTTGACAAAGCTGTGGATACAGCGAAACGCATTGGTTTACAGGAGCCAGGCACCACAGATTCCACATATCCATCTTGGAAAAGAGCCTAGAAGTCCACTTACAAGCTATATGGGGATTTGGCAGATGACCACAGAGGTAGAAGAGAACCAGCTTTAAACAGGACTGTGTTTCTGTTCAGAATTAAGCCTAATCCAAGGTTTGCCTTCACCATTTATGTGGACTGACATCTACCTGCATTGAAAACTGCAACCAGGACTGTGGCACTATTTTCTTGGATTCCATACAGTGGATTTTGCCCAGGCTTCCTATGTGGTAATACACCAAATATAATGTTGTGCTCGCCCTCTTCTAATAGAATTTTATGTGTAATTTTATAGATTGTTTATTTAATTTTTGTAATAAATTACATTTGGTTTTCATATCCAGTTTGGAAGCGCTGTTATATCTTCCTTTTCTGTCTATTCCAGGGGCTAACTACCCCTTTAAACAGCAGCTTATAGGATAAACAGCTCCTCTTGATAGCGCCGGGCCTATTACCTTGGTAATAATTCTTCTCACAATCAACACATAGTTTTTGCAGCCAAGATGAGTTGTTTTTCCGTATTTAATGACAGGCACAGTCGGAGACAAATGTATATGTCTAAATGGGATATTAACAAAAGTGTTATGAATGTTGATAATAAATATTTGTTAAAGAATTACTTTTTGAAGTTGGAAGATCTCCTGAAAGCTGAGACCAAGCATTGGCATGACAGCGTTAACCTACAGAAATATATAGATAAAAAATTAATTCCAAGACGTTTACGCTTGTTCAAGCCATCTATCTTTCAGGATGTCCCCGAATTCCAAAGCAAATGGGAGAGCATTTTAGACCAATGTTCTGTGCATTTGATGGAATTAGTTATTACATTTAGGAATAAGAAGGTAGAATCATTAGTAATAGAGATTGATGCCCTAAAGAAAAAATTAGATAATCACAAAGCCACCACAGAGTACATAGAAAGGGATCGTGTAGTCTCCGAAAGGGTGATAAAGTTTGAATCATCCTTTACAGAAATTAAATGTAAAAAATTTAAGCGAGATACGGATGATTATAGAAATGGTGAATCCAGGTCATACAGAGACAAATACAAAACTACATCAGAAAATTCCAAATATGGGGGAAGGGGGAAATGGGAAATATGAATTATGGTAAAGAAAATCGCTCTAGATTAAATTCAAATAATCAAGAACAAGAAGAACCCTCCTCAATAAGAACCACTCAATATACTACACAAAATAGAGAAGATTTACAAAGGGGTGCAAGACCCAAGGAGGTCCAGTATAAAGAAAAAAGGAATTCTTGTGATTCCTCTTTTTTAGAACAACGAGATTATCGGTACAAGGATCATCTGGGGGGGAGAAAACAACAGACATACACACCAAAAAGAGGCAGCGACCAAAGTATAGAGGACGACGGGGAGGCAAAAAAGAGAAACTTAAGAGACTATAAAATAAAAAATTGGAAAACAATCTGAAAAGCATTTATAATTATCCTCTAAACAACTTACGAGGAGTGAGATGTCACTCTTATGTAGAGGACTTAAATTCTCCCCCACTGAGCCCCCCAATATATTCGATCTGTATGTGGAATTGAACAGGTTTGTTCGCACTCTTTGCAGAAAGAGATTTTTTGCAAAGAAGGCAAACATAAAAGTTGGTTCCAATGAGATGCCAATTTTACTAGATACCACAGATGATCCGATTCTTAAAATCTTAGAGGAACTTGATTGTGATAATGGGATTCAGTCCCCCACTAAAAAGATATATGATTTGATAAAAAAATGTGTAGACTAAAGTCGGATTTTTTTCCTATCAGCTTCAAAAGCAGTAAGATAGAAACCTTTTATAGGACCTCCTTAGATGATTTCAAAGCATTGTGTTCATCAGGCCAGGAAATTAAACAAAATTTAAATAAATGGGAAAAACGGGCCATAAAAAATCTAACTAAAGACATATCAATCATTATTAAGGAAGCTGACAAGGGGGGTGGGTTCGTTATACAAGACAGAGAAGAGTATGTCAAAGAGGCTTATCGCCAGCTACATGACGCTAATTTCTATGAAGTCTTGGTGTGCGACCCCACCCCCATATATCATAAAGAATTATATACATTATTACAAACCACATTACAGGATGGAGTGATATCCAAGGAAGAACTAAAGTTTATTTTTCCTTTACATCCCACCATCCCCATTTATTATAATTTACCAAAAATTCACAAGTCCCTCACTTCACCCCCAGGACGTCCTATAATTTCTGGTGTTAATTCCCTCACTTCTTTTTTATCAGCCTATGTCGACAGTCATCTGCAACCACGTGTCTCTCGGTTAAGGTCCCACATAAGAGATACAGTGCATTTCTTAGAACTCATTCAAAATATTACTTGGAAATCATCATATGCTTTTGCTACTTTAGATGTATCGAGTTTATATACTAATATACCCCATCAATTGGGGATACAAGTAATTAAACAAATATTGAAAGCTGATGGGGATCTTTCCGAGAGACATCAAGAGTTCATTGTCGACTCTATTTCCTTTATCCTTTCCCACAACTATTTTCTTTTTTCAAACACATTTTTTCGTCAGACGATGGGAACCGCCATGGGGATGAGATTTGCGCCAAGTTACGCCAACCTATATGTTGGACAATTGGAGGAGGACCTCATTTGGGCAGGCGGACTTGGCGAACGTCTCGTCCTCTATGGGCGGTACATCGATGACCTATTTTTTATTTGGGATGGGGATCACGACACTTTTTCCGATTTGGTTATGTCTCTCAACACTAACACATATAATTTGTCCTTCACCTCCAATTTTAGTTCTTCAAAAATTAATTTCTTGGATATCATTCTTGAAATCATTAATAAACGTATTCATACCACAAATTATATAAAAGAAGTAGGCCATAATGCGTATCTAAATTATAGGAGTGCCCACCATCAATCTTGGAAAAATAACATTCCAAAGGGACAGTTATTACGTATTAAGAGGAATTGTTCCTCTACTCAATCTTTTAAGGTACAAGCTTCAGGCCTACTACAATCATTTATTGATAAAGATTATCCGCAATATATATTGGATAGAGCGACTCGGGAAGTAGACAAAATAGATAAATGTACCCTTCTTCATCCAAAACAAAAAATTCCCCTGAAAAAGTAAGAATTAGCCTTTATATCCAAGTTTAATAATAAGTCTAATCAAATCAAGAACATAATAAGACAAAATTATCATATGCTTCAAAATGATCTCATCTTATGTAATATTCTTCCTTCACAACCGGAGTTTATTTAAAAAAAAAAAATCTCTAAAAACAATATTAGCTCCCAGTCAATTAAAAAACGTGCCAGCTGTTATGGATAAGAAACCGGAGGAAGGGTGGTTAACATCGAAACCCAAAGGTTTTTATAAATGTGGTGCTAACAGATGCACGACTTGTTTACATGTACAAAATAAAAATAAAACAATAAGTACAACATCAAAAGAGAAATTTATTAATATTTCCAGCTTCATTAATTGCAATACAACATGGGTTATATACCTACTAGAATGTGGGTGTAATTTAAAATATGTCAGTAGAACGACTAGAGCCCTTAAATCCAGATTTATGGAACATCGTAGAAATATTATTAATGGACTTTCTAAACATAGCGTATCAAGACATTTTTTATACCACCACAATAAGGATCCAGGGTCTCTACGATTGGTCGGACTAGAGCATATCACACAGACAAATCGGGGAGGTGATAGGTTCACTAGATTGTGCCGACCAGGAGATATTCTGGACCTTTCAGCTTAATTCATTGTATCCTAGTGGCCTCAATGAGGCATTAGAACTAAATGCTATCTTATAATAATGATCTCTTCTTTTGAATATAAATATATGGAACTTATAATTACTAAGTTATATCTGGACATATAGTATAACATAATCAATATGGGCATATGTAGGTTATTATAATATTCTACCACAAAAGGTTAGTAGTGAAATAAAATATTAGAGATCCGACTGAGTTTATTTGCCAAATGATTTTTTTTTTCTTTACATCCATTTATATATGCGTATTACTATATAGATTGTAGTTGAGGTCAATTAATAACAAATAAATATACTTTGAAGAACTAGTCATATGATTTATATTCATGGTCGGTATATGAGAACATCTATTGTATGTATAAGGTCACATGTTATTGACAAGTGACATGCAGTTTCTGATGAATGGGAATTTATGTATATTTTTATGTTATATGCTGGTTAGTGTAATAGCTTAATATTTGATTATTATCGTAACTAGGATTAATAGAAACAAACATTGGGTTATATACATACAAGTAATGTGGCATAATTAAAGAAATAATTATGATCATCTAAGTATGGGCAATGATATATCTAAAAGGCAGTGATCACATGACCCATTTATGCATCGGAGTAAGGGAATAACATGTTTCCGGTTGTAAGCGCCGACCACGTGAACTGGTCCCGTCACATGATCGGGCGCATTAGAACAAACAAGACAAGATAACTGGATGTACTTCCGGTCACATGCGCCGGTCACGTGGGCGGATCGCGTCACGTGATCGGGCGCACCAGGACAAACAGCGCACAGAGCTGGATATGATTCCGGTAGTGCGTGCCAATCACATGTAGTGGTATAACATCAACAACCGGTCACATGACCGGAAACGGTGATATCCAGCATCTACAACATGGAAATATGCGTTCCAAGTACAGGAAACCAGCATATGCGGTCATGTGATGGGCTTTACGAACCAGGAAGTGTTATAACTCCCTTTATTTTAAATTTAACAAATATATATTAAAAACGTTTTTAATAAACATATACATTTGTCTCCTACAAATATAGATATTTTATACTGGATATGGATTTGGTTTATTGTTTTTTAGCTAATATGAGATTGTAAATTGAACTTCAGCTGTCATCAATGGGCAATTAGCACAGCCTTTAAAAAGGGCATTCTCACAATGGGCACACATACCTTGACAAAGCTGTGGATACAGCGAAACGCATTGGTTTACAGGAGCCAGGCACCACAGATTCCACATATCCATCTTGGAAAAGAGCCTAGAAGTCCACTTACAAGCTATATGGGGATTTGGCAGATGACCACAGAGGTAGAAGAGAACCAGCTTTAAACAGGACTGTGTTTCTGTTCAGAATTAAGCCTAATCCAAGGTTTGCCTTCACCATTTATGTGGACTGACATCTACCTGCATTGAAAACTGCAACCAGGACTGTGGCACTATTTTCTTGGATTCCATACAGTGGATTTTGCCCAGGCTTCCTATGTGGTAATACACCAAATATAATGTTGTGCTCGCCCTCTTCTAATAGAATTTTATGTGTAATTTTATAGATTGTTTATTTCATTTTTGTAATAAATTACATTTGGTTTTCATATCCAGTTTGGAAGCGCTGTTATATCTTCCTTTTCTGTCTATTCCAGGGGCTAACTACCCCTTTAAACAGCAGCTTATAGGATAAACAGCTCCTCTTGATAGCGCCGGGCCTATTACCTTGGTAATAATTCTTCTCACAATCAACACATAGTTTTTGCAGCCAAGATGAGTTGTTTTTCCGTATTTAATGACAGGCACAGTCGGAGACAAATGTATATGTCTAAATGGGATATTAACAAAAGTGTTATGAATGTTGATAATAAAGATTTGTTAAAGAATTACTTTTTGAAGTTGGAAGATCTCCTGAAAGCTGAGACCAAGCATTGGCATGACAGCGTTAACCTACAGAAATATATAGATAAAAAATTAATTCCAAGACGTTTACGCTTGTTCAAGCCATCTATCTTTCAGGATGTCCCCGAATTCCAAAGCAAATGGGAGAGCATTTTAGACCAATGTTCTGTGCATTTGATGGAATTAGTTATTACATTTAGGAATAAGAAGGTAGAATCATTAGTAATAGAGATTGATGCCCTAAAGAAAAAATTAGATAATCACAAAGCCACCACAGAGTACATAGAAAGGGATCGTGTAGTCTCCGAAAGGGTGATAAAGTTTGAATCATCCTTTACAGAAATTAAATGTAAAAAATTTAAGCGAGATACGGATGATTATAGAAATGGTGAATCCAGGTCATACAGAGACAAATACAAAACTACATCAGAAAATTCCAAATATGGGGGAAGGGGGAAATGGGAAATATGAATTATGGTAAAGAAAATCGCTCTAGATTAAATTCAAATAATCAAGAACAAGAAGAACCCTCCTCAATAAGAACCACTCAATATACTACACAAAATAGAGAAGATTTACAAAGGGGTGCAAGACCCAAGGAGGTCCAGTATAAAGAAAAAAGGAATTCTTGTGATTCCTCTTTTTTAGAACAACGAGATTATCGGTACAAGGATCATCTGGGGGGGAGAAAACAACAGACATACACACCAAAAAGAGGCAGCGACCAAAGTATAGAGGACGACGGGGAGGCAAAAAAGAGAAACTTAAGAGACTATAAAATAAAAAATTGGAAAACAATCTGAAAAGCATTTATAATTATCCTCTAAACAACTTACGAGGAGTGAGATGTCACTCTTATGTAGAGGACTTAAATTCTCCCCCACTGAGCCCCCCAATATATTCGATCTGTATGTGGAATTGAACAGGTTTGTTCGCACTCTTTGCAGAAAGAGATTTTTTGCAAAGAAGGCAAACATAAAAGTTGGTTCCAATGAGATGCCAATTTTACTAGATACCACAGATGATCCGATTCTTAAAATCTTAGAGGAACTTGATTGTGATAATGGGATTCAGTCCCCCACTAAAAAGATATATGATTTGATAAAAAAATGTGTAGACTAAAGTCGGATTTTTTTCCTATCAGCTTCAAAAGCAGTAAGATAGAAACCTTTTATAGGACCTCCTTAGATGATTTCAAAGCATTGTGTTCATCAGGCCAGGAAATTAAACAAAATTTAAATAAATGGGAAAAACGGGCCATAAAAAATCTAACTAAAGACATATCAATCATTATTAAGGAAGCTGACAAGGGGGGTGGGTTCGTTATACAAGACAGAGAAGAGTATGTCAAAGAGGCTTATCGCCAGCTACATGACGCTAATTTCTATGAAGTCTTGGTGTGCGACCCCACCCCCATATATCATAAAGAATTATATACATTATTACAAACCACATTACAGGATGGAGTGATATCCAAGGAAGAACTAAAGTTTATTTTTCCTTTACATCCCACCATCCCCATTTATTATAATTTACCAAAAATTCACAAGTCCCTCACTTCACCCCCAGGACGTCCTATAATTTCTGGTGTTAATTCCCTCACTTCTTTTTTATCAGCCTATGTCGACAGTCATCTGCAACCACGTGTCTCTCGGTTAAGGTCCCACATAAGAGATACAGTGCATTTCTTAGAACTCATTCAAAATATTACTTGGAAATCATCATATGCTTTTGCTACTTTAGATGTATCGAGTTTATATACTAATATACCCCATCAATTGGGGATACAAGTAATTAAACAAATATTGAAAGCTGATGGGGATCTTTCCGAGAGACATCAAGAGTTCATTGTCGACTCTATTTCCTTTATCCTTTCCCACAACTATTTTCTTTTTTCAAACACATTTTTTCGTCAGACGATGGGAACCGCCATGGGGATGAGATTTGCGCCAAGTTACGCCAACCTATATGTTGGACAATTGGAGGAGGACCTCATTTGGGCAGGCGGACTTGGCGAACGTCTCGTCCTCTATGGGCGGTACATCGATGACCTATTTTTTATTTGGGATGGGGATCACGACACTTTTTCCGATTTGGTTATGTCTCTCAACACTAACACATATAATTTGTCCTTCACCTCCAATTTTAGTTCTTCAAAAATTAATTTCTTGGATATCATTCTTGAAATCATTAATAAACGTATTCATACCACAAATTATATAAAAGAAGTAGGCCATAATGCGTATCTAAATTATAGGAGTGCCCACCATCAATCTTGGAAAAATAACATTCCAAAGGGACAGTTATTACGTATTAAGAGGAATTGTTCCTCTACTCAATCTTTTAAGGTACAAGCTTCAGGCCTACTACAATCATTTATTGATAAAGATTATCCGCAATATATATTGGATAGAGCGACTCGGGAAGTAGACAAAATAGATAAATGTACCCTTCTTCATCCAAAACAAAAAATTCCCCTGAAAAAGTAAGAATTAGCCTTTATATCCAAGTTTAATAATAAGTCTAATCAAATCAAGAACATAATAAGACAAAATTATCATATGCTTCAAAATGATCTCATCTTATGTAATATTCTTCCTTCACAACCGGAGTTTATTTAAAAAAAAAAAATCTCTAAAAACAATATTAGCTCCCAGTCAATTAAAAAACGTGCCAGCTGTTATGGATAAGAAACCGGAGGAAGGGTGGTTAACATCGAAACCCAAAGGTTTTTATAAATGTGGTGCTAACAGATGCACGACTTGTTTACATGTACAAAATAAAAATAAAACAATAAGTACAACATCAAAAGAGAAATTTATTAATATTTCCAGCTTCATTAATTGCAATACAACATGGGTTATATACCTACTAGAATGTGGGTGTAATTTAAAATATGTCAGTAGAACGACTAGAGCCCTTAAATCCAGATTTATGGAACATCGTAGAAATATTATTAATGGACTTTCTAAACATAGCGTATCAAGACATTTTTTATACCACCACAATAAGGATCCAGGGTCTCTACGATTGGTCGGACTAGAGCATATCACACAGACAAATCGGGGAGGTGATAGGTTCACTAGATTGTGCCGACCAGGAGATATTCTGGACCTTTCAGCTTAATTCATTGTATCCTAGTGGCCTCAATGAGGCATTAGAACTAAATGCTATCTTATAATAATGATCTCTTCTTTTGAATATAAATATATGGAACTTATAATTACTAAGTTATATCTGGACATATAGTATAACATAATCAATATGGGCATATGTAGGTTATTATAATATTCTACCACAAAAGGTTAGTAGTGAAATAAAATATTAGAGATCCGACTGAGTTTATTTGCCAAATGATTTTTTTTTTCTTTACATCCATTTATATATGCGTATTACTATATAGATTGTAGTTGAGGTCAATTAATAACAAATAAATATACTTTGAAGAACTAGTCATATGATTTATATTCATGGTCGGTATATGAGAACATCTATTGTATGTATAAGGTCACATGTTATTGACAAGTGACATGCAGTTTCTGATGAATGGGAATTTATGTATATTTTTATGTTATATGCTGGTTAGTGTAATAGCTTAATATTTGATTATTATCGTAACTAGGATTAATAGAAACAAACATTGGGTTATATACATACAAGTAATGTGGCATAATTAAAGAAATAATTATGATCATCTAAGTATGGGCAATGATATATCTAAAAGGCAGTGATCACATGACCCATTTATGCATCGGAGTAAGGGAATAACATGTTTCCGGTTGTAAGCGCCGACCACGTGAACTGGTCCCGTCACATGATCGGGCGCATTAGAACAAACAAGACAAGATAACTGGATGTACTTCCGGTCACATGCGCCGGTCACGTGGGCGGATCGCGTCACGTGATCGGGCGCACCAGGACAAACAGCGCACAGAGCTGGATATGATTCCGGTAGTGCGCGCCAATCACATGTAGTGGTATAACATCAACAACCGGTCACATGACCGGAAACGGTGATATCCAGCATCTACAACATGGAAATATGCGTTCCAAGTACAGGAAACCAGCATATGCGGTCATGTGATGGGCTTTACGAACCAGGAAGTGTTATAACTCCCTTTATTTTAAATTTAACAAATATATATTAAAAACGTTTTTAATAAACATATACATTTGTCTCCTACAAATATAGATATTTTATACTGGATATGGATTTGGTTTATTGTTTTTTAGCTAATATGAGATTGTAAATTGAACTTCAGCTGTCATCAATGGGCAATTAGCACAGCCTTTAAAAAGGGCATTCTCACAATGGGCACACATACCTTGACAAAGCTGTGGATACAGCGAAACGCATTGGTTTACAGGAGCCAGGCACCACAGATTCCACATATCCATCTTGGAAAAGAGCCTAGAAGTCCACTTACAAGCTATATGGGGATTTGGCAGATGACCACAGAGGTAGAAGAGAACCAGCTTTAAACAGGACTGTGTTTCTGTTCAGAATTAAGCCTAATCCAAGGTTTGCCTTCACCATTTATGTGGACTGACATCTACCTGCATTGAAAACTGCAACCAGGACTGTGGCACTATTTTCTTGGATTCCATACAGTGGATTTTGCCCAGGCTTCCTATGTGGTAATACACCAAATATAATGTTGTGCTCGCCCTCTTCTAATAGAATTTTATGTGTAATTTTATAGATTGTTTATTTAATTTTTGTAATAAATTACATTTGGTTTACATATCCAGTTTGGAAGCGCTGTTATATCTTCCTTTTCCATATCCACACCTGCTTGCAGGAAGAGTAGAAACCGTCCCAGTTGAAACTCCACCATAGGAAACTTCTTGGACTCACACCAAGATACATATTTTTTCCAAATACGATGGTAATGTTTAGACGTTACTCCTTTCCTAGTCTGTATAGGAATAACCTTGTGCGGAATGCCCTTTCGACCTAAAATCTGGCGTTCAACCTCCATGCCGTCAAACGTAGCCACGGTAAGTCTTGATAAGCGAGCGGCCCCTGCTGCAGAAGGTCCTCCTGAAGAGGAAGAGGCCTTGGCTCTTCTAGCAGTAGATCCAGAAGTTCCGCGTACCAAGCCCTTCTTGGCCAGTCCGGAGCAATGAGGACTGCCTGAACTCTTGTTCTCCTAATGAGTTTTAGAACTCTTGGAATGAGTAGAAGTGGAGGAAACATGTATACCGACTGGAACACCCACGGAGTCACTAGGACGTCCACCGCCACGGCTTGCAGGTCCTTCGACCTGGAACAATACTGCTGAAGCTTCTTGTTGAGATGAGAGGCCATCATGTCTATTTGAGGTACACCCCAAAGATCTGTTACCTCCGTGAACACCTCCAGATGGAGTCCCCACTCTCCTGGATGGAGATCGTGTCTGCTGAGGAAGTCCGCTTCCCAGTTGTCCACTTCCGGAATGAAGATTGCTGACAGCGCCAACGCATGTTTTTCTGCCCAGAGGATGATTCTTGTTACCTTTGACATTGCAGCTATGCTTTTTGTTCCGCCCTGTCGGTTTAGCCACTGTCGTTACACTGTCCGACTGCACTTGAATGGCTCGATCACGCAGAAGATGGGCCACTTGGAGAAGACCATTGTAGATGTAGATGTCTCCAAGTTCCAGAATGTTGATTGGTAGGCTGGGTTCCAGGCTTGACCACCTTCCTTGAAAGGTTTCCCCCTGAATGACTGCGCCCCAGCCCCGGAGACTTGCATCTGTGGTTAGAAGGCTCCAGTCCTGAATCCCGAACCTGCGGCCCTACAGAAGGTAAGGCAGTTGTAGCCACCAGAGGAGTGAAATCCTGGCTTTTGGCAACAGATGGATACTCTGGTGCATGTGTAAATGAGATCCCGACCACTTGTCCAGGAGATCCAGTTGGAATGGCCGAGAATTAAACCTTCCGTACTGTGGAGCGTCGTAAAATGCCACTATCTTCCCCAGAAGGCGAATGCACTGATGAACCGAAACCCGGGCTGGCATCAGGACATCCCGGACCATTGTTTGTATCACCGCTTTCTCCTCCAGAAGAAACACCCTCTGCACTTCTGTGTCGAGGATCATTCCCAGAAAAGACAATCTCCTTGTCGGCTCCAAATGGGATTTTTGAAGATTCAGGTTCCAACCGTGTTCCCTGAGCAGATGAGTTGTGAGAACAATGGACTTCAACAACCTCTCCCTGGATGATGCCTTTATCAGTAGATCGTCCAGATATGGGATTATGTTCACCCCCTGTTTGCGGAGGAGAACCATCATCTCTGCCATCACCTTGGTGAACACCCACGGTGCTGTGGAGAGGCCGAATGGTAGTGCCTGGAACTGATAGTGACTGTCCAACTGTGCAAATCTGACATAAGCCTGGTGAGATGGCCAAATCGGAATGTGGAGGTACATTCCGATTTGGCCATGCCTTGATATCCACGGATACCAGAAACTCTCCCTCCTCCAGACATGAAATCACTGCTCTGAGAGACTCCATTTTGAATTTGAACACACTCAGGTAAGGGTTCAACAATTTCAAGTTTAAAATTGGTCTGACCACGAAAAAAGGTTTGAATAATAACCCTTGTTTTTCATATGAGGTGGAACTGGGACAATGACCTGTGATTTTTTCCAATTTTAGGATGGCGTCCTGTAGGATAGCCCTGTCTGTCGGCAAAGCTGGCAAGCCTGATTTGAAGAATCGGTGAGGTGGGAGTTCTTGAAACTCCAGTCTGTACCCCAGGGACACAATATCCTGTACCCAGGGATCTAGGCCGGCCGACACCTAGACGTGTCTGAAACGTCTGAGTCTCGCACCCACCAGCCCTTCCTTCAGGCTTTGTGTTCCACCATCATGCTGAGGATTTTGAGGAACCAGAAGCAGGTCTCTGGTCCTGGGAGCCTGCGGGTTCAGGCTTTTTGGATTTTGCCCGACCACCTCTGAAGAAAGTGGTAGAAGGCTTGGGCTTTTTTGTCTTAGCGGTCCGAAAGGACTGCTGCGCAGCTGAAGAAAACGGATTCTTCGTGGAAGGAGTAGCAGAGGGAAGGAAAGGTGACTTACCCGTGGTTGCTGTGGAAATCCACGCATCCAACGTTTCCCCAAATAGAGCCTGACCTTTGTAGGGTAGGTTCTCCACACTCCTCCTGGATTCCGTGTCTGCAGACCATTGGCGTAGCCTGAGTCCCCTGCGAGCTGATACCGACATCGAGGATATCCATCCAGTCAGCGTTTCCAGGTCCATCATGGATTCCACCATGAACCCCGCAGAATCCTGTATGTTATGTAAAAACAATTCAATGTCACTTCTATCCATTGTATCCAAATCCTCTAGAAATGTGCCTGACCACTTTACTATGGCTTTAGAAGTCCATGCACAGGCAATAGTGGGCCTTAAGGCCACTCCTGAAGCAGTGTATATGGATTTGACCGTAGTGTCAATCTTACGATCAGCTGGTTCCTTCAAAGCGGTAGAACCAGGTACAGGTAAAACCACCTTTTTAGACAGTCTGGAGACAGATGCATAAAAAATTGGTGGGTTTTCCCATTTTTTTCTATCTTCCTCAGGGAAGGGAAAAGCAACCAGAACTCTTTTTGGGATCTGGAATTTTTTCTCCGGGTTTTCCAAGGATTTTTCAAATATAGCGTTTAATTCTTTAGACGTGGGAAAGGTTAGCGGGGCTTTCTTATTATCAGTGAAGTAAGCCTCCTCAACCTGCTCAGGTGTAGTGTCATTAATGTTTAACATATCTCTAATGGCCTCAATCATGAGCTGCACCCCCTTAGCAAGGGATGCCGCCCCCTTAGCACATACCCATCACCGTCCGTAGTATCAGAATCAGTATCCGTGTCATCTTGCATAATTTGGGCAAGTGCACGTTTCTGTGGGAACATGCTAGGGGATTTTACAGGATTAGGGACAGAGCCTGACCAAACTGCCATAGACTTCTTTAACACCTGAGTTTCAGTCTCAGTATTAGCTACCCTAGTAGAGATCTGAGAGATCATTCCTTTGATAGAAGTTAACCACTCAGGTTGAACCATAGGGATCTGAGACAAAGCATTACAATCCTGTGTACATGGAATGGATCCCTCCTGAAAGGAAACATCTTCTGCAGCATATGACACAGAGTTCTTAGACATGGCAATGTGAGATAGTAACACACACACACACGGAAATGTCAGCCACAGTTTCCCCCCAAGTATGCCACAGAGAGACACAGAGATTGGAGCCAACCCACACACAGCGCTTTCTAAGGTAGAACTAATGAAATTACGAGCGCTGTCTGTGTACCTTAATGGACTACACAGACTTTACACAGCCTCAACCCCCTTCTACAACCCCCTGGTACCGTACAGGATAGCTGAAGTTGCTTGGAGGGACAGCTCTACCTGTCAGCGTCTGTAGGCAGGAAAATCGCAGGCAGGAAAATTGCAGGCAGGAAAATCGCACTGAACGCTGTTGGATCAGCTCTGAGTAGAAGCTCCGCCCCCTGCACATGGCGCTGCTTCCCGCTCTTCATTGTATTATATTGGCCTGAGGATTTCTACTGGCAGCGATCCGGGGACCCTGACAGGCTTGCTGACCAGTTTAGGGTATAGGTGCTGGCTCAGGGCGCACCCCAAAGCACCACACTATGTACCTCTGAGCCCCAGAGCGCAGTTAGTAACGCGCTCCCTACCCTATTGCCGCCATCTTCACACCGGCTCCCCGCTTGCTAGGGGGGTCGGTGACTCACTCGCCACAAACATCTTCTGGCTGTTAGGGGGTGACGGCATGCTGCTGGGGTGAGCAGTCACCTGGGGCAGCTAACGATCTATCCCCTCAGGAGCTCAGTGTCCTGTCAGCAGAGATAGTGGCTCTCACCGCGTAGGGTAGGACACTACTCCCCCCTAAGTCCCACGAAGCAAGGAGACTGTTGCCAGCAGCCTCCCTGTAAAATAATAAACTCTAAAAAAAACTTTTACTAGAGAAACTCTGGAGAGCTCCCCTAGCTGTGACCGGCTCCTCCGGGCACATTTAGTAAACTGAGTCTGGCAGGAGCGGCATAGAGGGAGGAGCCAGCCCACACTCTCAAACTCTTAAAGTACCAGAGGCTCCTAGTGGACCCATCTATACCCCATGGTACTAATGTGGACCCCAGCATCCTCTAGGACGTAAGAGAAAAACAAGATATGTGAGGTTATGTGTACTGTACAGAGAGATGTAATTAGATAGGGAAGCACTGAAGGTTATGGGTCTGGAATTTGAAAGGTTTCTCTGAAAAGGAGGGCTTTCAGGGAACATTTAAAGGTTTGAAGACCAGATGTGAGTTTTATTGTGCGAGGGAAGGCAATCCACAGAGTGGGTGAAGGGGGTAATTCCAAGTTGATCGCAGCATGACATTTTTTAGCAGTTGGGCAAAACCATGTGCACTGCAGGTGTGGCAGATATAACATTTGCAGAGAGAGTTAGATTTGGGTGGGTTAGATTGCAGATTGAACTCACCACACCCAAATCTATCTCTCTCTGCACATGTTATATCTGCCTCCCCTGCAGTGAACATGGGTGGTCATTCCGAGTTGTTCGCTCGCAAGCTGTTTTTAGCAGCTTTGCACACGCTAAGCCGCCGCCTACTGGGAGTGAATCTTAGCATAGTAAAATTGCGAACGAAAGATTCGCAATATTGCGATTACACAAGTCTTAGCAGTTTCAGAGTAGCTCCAGACTTACTCGGCATCTGCGATCAGTTCAGTGCTTGTCGTTCCTGGTTTGACGTCACAAACACACCCAGCGTTCGCCCAGACACTCCTCCGTTTCTCCAGCCACTCCCGCGTTTTTCCCAGAAACGGTAGCGTTTTTTCACACACACCCATAAAACGGACAGTTTCCGCCCAGAAACACCCACTTCCTGTCAATCACACTACGATCACCAGAACGAAGAAAAAAACGTGAGTAAAATTCCTAACTGCATAGCAAATTTACTTGGCGCAGTCGCACTGCGGACATTGCGCATGCACACTAAGCGGAAAATCGCTGCGATGCGAAAAAATTTACCGAGCGAACAACTCGGAATGACCACCATGGTTTTGCCCAACTGCTAACAAAGTTCCTGCTGCGATCAACTCAGAATTACCCCCAAAGTCCTGTAATTTTGAGTGTGAACAAGTAATACGTGTGGATGAGAGATGCAGATCTTGTGCAGAGCGGAGTGGTCAGGTAGGGAGATATTTTGAGATGAGTGAAGAGATGTATGTTGGTGCATTTTGGTTAATAGCCTTGTATGTAAGATAAAGTATTTTACATTTAATATGGTAGAATACCGGTAACCAATGGAGGGACTGACAGAGCGGATCTGCAGATGATGAATGTGGAAGATTAGCCTCGCAGCTGCATTCAAAATGGATTGTAGTGGTGAGAGCCTATGTTTGGGAAGACCGGTCAGGAGACTATTACAATAATCAATGCGGGAGATAATGAGAGCATGGATTAGAGTTTTTGCTGTGTCTTGTGTAAGATATGGTCGTATTTTGGATATGTTTCTTATATGTATGTAACATTGTTCAATGATTTGACGTTGAGTATAGGCCGGAAACACCCATTTGGTTTCGGAACTAGAAACAGGGTTGAATAGTAGCCCCTGCCTCTCTGGGACAGAGGTACCGGCACTACCACTCCTGTTTCCAGGAGAGATTGTACAACCAAGTGCAGAGCTTGCACTTTCAATGGATCCGAGGGGATAACCGTTGAGCAGAACTGGCGAGGGGGACGTGTCCCGAAAGAGATTGTGTACCCATGAGAGACAACTTCCCACACCCAGGCATCCGAAGTGGTATTTAACCAGGCCTGGGCGAACTGCAGAAGTTGGCCTCCCACCCTGTGGGCCCCCAGGCGGAGGCCCGCCCCATCATGCAGTAGTCTTGTCTTGTTTTGAAGCAGGCTGACGGGTGGCTCAGGATTGTTTAGATTTGGGCTTAGTAGTTTTGGAAGCACAAGCCTGTCTCAGGTACACTTGACCTTTTGCTGTCCCTGGAGGTCGAAAGGAACGAAAAGTGGTACTCTTAGCCTTCGGAGCCGAAGGATTAGTACTTGGGAGAAATGCAGTCTTGGCAGACGCCAAGTCAGTCACAATCTTGTTCAGATCCTCCCCAAAGAGGATGTCATCCGTAAAAGGGAGCACCTCCAAGGTCTTTTTGGAGTCCACGTCCACCTTCCAGGACCTTAACCACAGAATTCGGCGAGCCAGAATAGACGTACTAGAAGCCTTGGCCGCCATAACACCTGCCTCAGAGGCCACCTCCTGAATATAGTGGGAGGCTATGGTAATATAAGACAGATAATGTCTGGCAGTGTTAGAAAAATCCTGAGTTAGCTCATCCTCAATTGCCTGAACCCATGCTTCAATTCCTTTTGCAGAGAGAGAGGCTGCCATAGTGGGTCTATGTACAGCACTGGTAAGAGTGTAAATAGACTTCAGGCAACCCTCCACACACTTATCCATCGGTTTCTTCAGTGAGGTGACGGTGGTGACAGGCAGAGTAGAGGACACCACAAGATGGGCGACATGGGAGTCCACCGGCGGTGAAGTTTCCCACTTGTTACTCAACTCTGCAGGGATAGAATAATGAGCTAGCATCTTTTTAGACAGGGAAAATTTCTTTCCTGGAGACAAACACGATTCCTGACGTATGTCACTTAAATGGTCAGAATGTGGTAAGACTACTTTAGTAACCTTCTGACATTTGAATTTATCAGGTTTCTTAGATGCAGTAGTGGGCTCAATCTTATCATCTATTTGGAGAATCAGCTTAATTGCCACCATTAGGTCAGGAACATCAACCTGTGTTGTAGATTCCTCATCACAAGCAACTGTATCAGTGTCTGATGGATCAGTATATTCCCCATCTTCATCAGAAGAATTATCTGAAATATTAGTGGATTGTGAGGAAGAAATGGCCGCTTAGAAGACCCCTTGGCCCCCAAGGGGTGAGGGGCAGGTTTCTGAGCAATCAAAGGCGGGTTCACCACAGGGACAATATGTGGCTGTAATGGCACAGGAGGACCCACAGGGGGCATAAGACATGTTACAAGCGTATTCAGCATACTTGAAAATGCTGCCCAGGGTGGTTCCTGATTGGCCACAGGTGCTGCGGGCTGACTGGAAGGTATAGGGCACCCAGTGCCTGAACCAACAGCTAAAACGTCCTCCTCAGGTAAATTCGTGGAGCCAGCACTGCATGATGCAGGAGCGTCCACGGATATCCCGCCCTGTGTGGCAGACATTATAGGGAATGTAGCCTTAGAGCTGACAGTACAATATAGCCAGACAAATACAATACCTGCAAATAACACCCTGTGTTATGTGACAGTAAATACAGAGCACAAACAGGGGATTTAAGCAGTGTGGGGTGACTGAAACACACAGTGAAAAATACAAAACGGTATATCCTGTGTAGCACTATATATATATATATATATATATATATATATATATATAAGACCCTGACGCACCTAGCCCCCCAGGGTACAGAATATAGTGATAGCAAGACGTGTGATACACAAGAATGGAATCCACACAGCAGCTACAGCCACACTCAGTCACAGGTACAATGCAGAAATTATTACAGATAAACAATAAAACTGCACTGGACTAGTAAAACTACATATAGATATGTATGTATATAGATATAACAATGCACAGTAGATACTGGATGTATATCACAGAATACTTCAGATATATTCAGATAGCAGTGCACTTGTTTTTAACTAACACTGTCTAAAATGACATGTAGAATACTTACTGTGTCTGTAAATGCACAGCGCTGATGAGACAGGCGGCTTTACAGAGGAGACAATGCCCAGCAGTCCCAGAGATCAGCCCAGTTAGTAGTGAAGATTGCGCCAAAATCTCTGCCAGGGAGTGAGGGAAAGTGAAATGCAGCTCCAGGGAGGGAACACCAGCAGTAGATGGTGCCTGGAGCTGGGGTTGGGGCTACAGGTCAGCGCCTTATCACCTATGCTGAACCTCACCACCAGGTACTATGGAGCTTATGTGAAATGGATTTTAGTAAATCCGACTTGTGCTCCCTGCCCTGGTGGATATAGTGGGGTCCCTGTGTAGTACAGTGTCCACGCCAGCGGCGCGGTCCATCTCCTGGGAGCGCGTCCAGATCGCGATTACCGGCAGGTCCCACCTGGGAGACCCTCTTACCCTCCTCCCTGATGTGCAGCCACGTGATCCTGGAGAGCGTCAGCGGTGGTGTACGTAATGACCAGTGTGCCTCCGCTGCAAGTACCGGGAACCCGGCCGCGGGAGATTGCAGCGCTGCTGAGGGAGGTGATGGAGCCGCAGCACAGAATGTCAGAGTGACATAAACAGTGCTGCGGCCCTTGAAGTCTTTTTAAAAAGCTCTTTTCTGGGCTGCCTAGTGCAGCCCCACCTGTTAGCTGCCTGCTCTGCAGGCACCAAGTTACAAACTGAGCTCCAGTGGCTGGAGGCGGGGCTATAGAGGAGGCGGTGCAGTGCATCCTAGGAAGTCAAAGCTTTAGCCTGTTGGTGCCTCGGATCAAGATCCAACTCTACACCCCAATGTTATTCCCTGTGGAATACCAGTGTAACCCGCTGCAGAAATTAAGAGTGCACTAATAGTGGCCGGTGGGTTGGGTGAGGGAGGGACAAGAAGTGATTTAAATGTATTAAAAAGTCACTTGGGGTTAGAGGCTTGAGCAGAGATGAGAGATTGGAAATATGTTTGTTTGGCAGTGTCCAGAGCATTACGATAAGAGTGGTACACGGTCTTACATGTGAGAAAGTCACTTGAACTATGAGATTTACGCCACTGGTGTTCTTCTTTACGTGAGAGTTTTAGTAGGTGTCTTGTGTATTTAGAGTGCCACGGTTGACATCTAAGTCTACATGGAGTGTGATGGGTAGCCAGAGCCACTTCATCAAGTGCTGTTTCTAGAGTTTAGTTAAGGTGTGATACAGCAGTCTCAGGAGAGGTGAATGTAGAAATTGGTGAGAGCAGTGGTTGCAGTGAGGTAGATAGTTGTTAAAAATTAATAGCGTTAATTATTTCTGCGGGTTAGAGGAGGTTTGGTAGACTTCAGGGATATTGAGTTTGAATTAATGGAGAAGAGCATGCATGTGATAAGGCTGTGATCTGAGAGAGGGAAAGGAGTGTTAGTGAGTTTAGAAACAGAGCATAGTCTGGTGAATACAAGATCAAGGCAGTGGCCCTCCTGATGAGTAGGGGAGTCAGTCCATTGGGAAAGACCAAGAGAGAAGGTTAGAGAGAGTAGTTTGGAGACAAGGGGAGATTTTAGACTGTCAATAGAGATATTGAAATCGCCCATAATGATGGTGGAGATGTCAGAGGATAAAAAGTGAGGGAGCCAAGCAGAAAAATCTTCCAGAAACTTTTTGCATTGCCCAGGTGGGTGATAGATAGCTGCAACACGCAGAGAGAAAGTGGTGAAAATCCTAATAGAATGTACTTCAAATGATGTAAATGTGAGTGAAGGAACAGGTGGTAAAATCGTGTGTGTATAAGATTTGGACAGTAATATTCCAACCCCACCTCTTTACTGTTACCGGGCCTGGGGGTGTGTGTGAAGCGGAGGCCACCATGTGACAGTGCTGCAGGGGAAGCAGTGTCTGATTGTGTGAGCCATGTTTCTGTTATAGCTAGCATACTGAGTTTTTTTAAAAGAAAAGGTCATGAATAGATGTGAATTTGCTGCAAACAGAGCGTGCATCCCATAAAGCAAATTATAGTGACTTGGAGGAAGATGGGAGACATGTGATGTTTATAAGGTTTGTTGGATTTATATTCCATTCTGAATCAGCTGAGTGTGAGCGTGGTATGTGGATGGTACCTGGATTTGGGGATATGTCACCAGCTAGTAGAAGCAGAAGAAGAGATATATAGATATAGTTGGGGGAGGAGTGTGATAGTTTCTTATGGTGACTGGTTGAGGATGTTCCAGTTAGTGTACATAGGCCCTCATTCCGAGTTGATCGCTCGCTTCCGTTTTTCACAGCGCAGCGATTAGGTGAAAAAACTGCATTTATGTGCATGCGCATGGTACGCATGGCGCATGCACTAAGTACTTTCACACAAAAGTTTGTAGTTTTACCCAAGCTCGAGCTACGTTTTTCAGTCACTCGAGTGTTCATAGTGTGATTGACAGGAAGTGGGTGTTTCTGGGTGGCAACACAGCGTTTTCAGGGAGTGTGCTAAAAAACGCAGGCATGCCAGGCAAAAACGCAGGAGTGACTGGCCGAACGCAGGGCGTGTTTGTGACATCAAATCAGGAACTAAACTGACTGCAGTGATCGCAAGATAGGAGTAGGTCTGGAGCTACTCAGAAGCGGCATGATATTTTTTAGTAGCAATTCTGCTACTCTTTCATTCGCACTTCTGCTAAGCTAAGATACACTCCCAGAGGGTGGCGACTTAACGTGTGCACTGCTGCTAAAAGCAGCTAGCGAGCGATCAACTCGGAATAAGGGCCATAGATAGGTTAAAAGCTCATGAGTGTTAATAAGAGAGGAGTGGATTAATGAGGCTGCAATGTGTATGGAGCGATGAATAACAGGAATAGTGAAGGATGTTGCCATTTTATAGAGGACACCATGAAGTGCTATTAGGAAAAACAGTTTGTGGTACATGGTATTTTTTTAAATAAATGTATAGATAGTTAGGTAAGTGCATAAGGAAAATGCAAGTTATATGGTGAAATTACCTGGTTTCCAATGATTTTCAATGTTTGTTCAACTGTTGGTTTAACAGTTATTTAAAATTTTCCTAACTTTGTAATTTCTTCACTTGAGTTAGAACGCAGTTAGTACCCAGTGGCATAACTACCGAGGGTGCAGCTGCTATGGGGCCCTAGCTGCTTCCACAGCCCACAGCTCCACCTGCACCCTGCCACTGGGTACCTCTGAGGGCCCAGCTACAGCCACACTCAGTCACAGGTACAATGCAGAAATTATTACAGATAAACAATAAAACTGCACTGGACTAGTAAAACTACATATAGATATGTATGTATATAGATATAACAATGCACAGTAGATACTGGATGTATATCACAGAATACTTCAGATATATTCAGATAGCAGTGCACTTGTTTTTAACTAACACTGTCTAAAATGACATGTAGAATACTTACTGTGTCTGTAAATGCACAGCGCTGATGAGACAGGCGGCTTTACAGAGGAGACAATGCCCAGCAGTCCCAGAGATCAGCCCAGTTAGTAGTGAAGATTGCGCCAAAATCTCTGCCAGGGAGTGAGGGAAAGTGAAATGCAGCTCCAGGGAGGGAACACCAGCAGTAGATGGTGCCTGGAGCTGGGGTTGGGGCTACAGGTCAGCGCCTTATCACCTATGCTGAACCTCACCACCAGGTACTATGGAGCTTATGTGAAATGGATTTTAGTAAATCCGACTTGTGCTCCCTGCCCTGGTGGATATAGTGGGGTCCCTGTGTAGTACAGTGTCCACGCCAGCGGCGCGGTCCATCTCCTGGGAGCGCGTCCAGATCGCGATTACCGGCAGGTCCCACCTGGGAGACCCTCTTACCCTCCTCCCTGATGTGCAGCCACGTGATCCTGGAGAGCGTCAGCGGTGGTGTACGTAATGACCAGTGTGCCTCCGCTGCAAGTACCGGGAACCCGGCCGCGGGAGATTGCAGCGCTGCTGAGGGAGGTGATGGAGCCGCAGCACAGAATGTCAGAGTGACATAAACAGTGCTGCGGCCCTTGAAGTCTTTTTAAAAAGCTCTTTTCTGGGCTGCCTAGTGCAGCCCCACCTGTTAGCTGCCTGCTCTGCAGGCACCAAGTTACAAACTGAGCTCCAGTGGCTGGAGGCGGGGCTATAGAGGAGGCGGTGCAGTGCATCCTAGGAAGTCAAAGCTTTAGCCTGTTGGTGCCTCGGATCAAGATCCAACTCTACACCCCAATGTTATTCCCTGTGGAATACCAGTGTAACCCGCTGCAGAAATTAAGAGTGCACTAATAGTGGCCGGTGGGTTGGGTGAGGGAGGGACAAGAAGTGATTTAAATGTATTAAAAAGTCACTTGGGGTTAGAGGCTTGAGCAGAGATGAGAGATTGGAAATATGTTTGTTTGGCACGGTCTTACATGTGAGAAAGTCACTTGAACTATGAGATTTACGCCACTGGTGTTCTTCTTTACGTGAGAGTTTTAGTAGGTGTCTTGTGTATTTAGAGTGCCACGGTTGACATCTAAGTCTACATGGAGTGTGATGGGTAGCCAGAGCCACTTCATCAAGTGCTGTTTCTAGAGTTTAGTTAAGGTGTGATACAGCAGTCTCAGGAGAGGTGAATGTAGAAATTGGTGAGAGCAGTGGTTGCAGTGAGGTAGATAGTTGTTAAAAATTAATAGCGTTAATTATTTCTGCGGGTTAGAGGAGGTTTGGTAGACTTCAGGGATATTGAGTTTGAATTAATGGAGGAGAGCATGCATGTGATAAGGCTGTGATCTGAGAGAGGGAAAGGAGTGTTAGTGAGTTTAGAAACAGAGCATAGTCTGGTGAATACAAGATCAAGGCAGTGGCCCTCCTGATGAGTAGGGGAGTCAGTCCATTGGGAAAGACCAAGAGAGAAGGTTAGAGAGAGTAGTTTGGAGACAAGGGGAGATTTTAGACTGTCAATAGAGATATTGAAATCGCCCATAATGATGGTGGAGATGTCAGAGGATAAAAAGTGAGGGAGCCAAGCAGAAAAATCTTCCAGAAACTTTTTGCATTGCCCAGGTGGGTGATAGATAGCTGCAACACGCAGAGAGAAAGTGGTGAAAATCCTAATAGAATGTACTTCAAATGATGTAAATGTGAGTGAAGGAACAGGTGGTAAAATCGTGTGTGTATAAGATTTGGACAGTAATATTCCAACCCCACCTCTTTACTGTTACCGGGCCTGGGGGTGTGTGTGAAGCGGAGGCCACCATGTGACAGTGCTGCAGGGGAAGCAGTGTCTGATTGTGTGAGCCATGTTTCTGTTATAGCTAGCATACTGAGTTTTTTTAAAAGAAAAGGTCATGAATAGATGTGAATTTGCTGCAAACAGAGCGTGCATTCCATAAAGCAAATTATAGTGACTTGGAGGAAGATGGGAGACATGTGATGTTTATAAGGTTTGTTGGATTTATATTCCATTCTGAATCAGCTGAGTGTGAGCGTGGTATGTGGATGGTACCTGGATTTGGGGATATGTCACCAGCTAGTAGAAGCAGAAGAAGAGATATATAGATATAGTTGGGGGAGGAGTGTGATAGTTTCTTATGGTGACTGGTTGAGGATGTTCCAGTTAGTGTACATAGGCCCTCATTCCGAGTTGATCGCTCGCTTCCGTTTTTCACAGCGCAGCGATTAGGTGAAAAAACTGCATTTATGTGCATGCGCATGGTACGCATGGCGCATGCACTAAGTACTTTCACACAAAAGTTTGTAGTTTTACCCAAGCTCGAGCTACGTTTTTCAGTCACTCGAGTGTTCATAGTGTGATTGACAGGAAGTGGGTGTTTCTGGGTGGCAACACAGCGTTTTCAGGGAGTGTGCTAAAAAACGCAGGCATGCCAGGCAAAAACGCAGGAGTGACTGGCCGAACGCAGGGCGTGTTTGTGACATCAAATCAGGAACTAAACTGACTGCAGTGATCGCAAGATAGGAGTAGGTCTGGAGCTACTCAGAAGCGGCATGATATTTTTTAGTAGCAATTCTGCTACTCTTTCATTCGCACTTCTGCTAAGCTAAGATACACTCCCAGAGGGTGGCGACTTAACGTGTGCACTGCTGCTAAAAGCAGCTAGCGAGCGATCAACTCGGAATAAGGGCCATAGATAGGTTAAAAGCTCATGAGTGTTAATAAGAGAGGAGTGGATTAATGAGGCTGCAATGTGTATGGAGCGATGAATAACAGGAATAGTGAAGGATGTTGCCATTTTATAGAGGACACCATGAAGTGCTATTAGGAAAAACAGTTTGTGGTACATGGTATTTTTTTAAATAAATGTATAGATAGTTAGGTAAGTGCATAAGGAAAATGCAAGTTATATGGTGAAATTACCTGGTTTCCAATGATTTTCAATGTTTGTTCAACTGTTGGTTTAACAGTTATTTAAAATTTTCCTAACTTTGTAATTTCTTCACTTGAGTTAGAACGCAGTTAGTACCCAGTGGCATAACTACCGAGGGTGCAGCTGCTATGGGGCCCTAGCTGCTTCCACAGCCCACAGCTCCACCTGCACCCTGCCACTGGGTACCTCTGAGGGCCCACGCTCCCACTTCTCCCCCGGCCGCAGGGCAGAACAGCCATGGGGACGGAGCGGGTCCCACACAACAGCAAAGATCGTCCCAGCCTGTCCAGTCCGCTCTGCCTCGCACCCTACCTGGCTGTCAGCAGGGAGTTCAGTGCCGTTATTCGCAGGTATTTAGGGGGAGGGGCCTAATGCTGTGAAGTGCCCACCCTCATCAAAGGCCTGTGCAGTAATCAGGTAATGTCTCTCCTGCTCACTCCCGCTCTTCTACTCATTGCCACTCTCTCCTGCTCACTCAACCTCCCTCTCAACCTTTCCCTCTCCTGCTCATTCCCACTCCCTATCTCTCTCCTGCTCAGTCCCCCCTCCTCTCTCCTCTCCCTCCTACTCACTCCCTCTCCCTCACTCCTGCTTACTAATCACTCTCTATTCCCCCCTCCCCTACACACTCCCCCTCTCTTTCTTCCCCTCTTTCCTGCTCACTCCCTCATCCCTCTCTCTCTCGCTCCCACCCCCTCTCCCTCCTCTCTGTTCTGCTCACTTCCCCTCCCCCTATCTCCCTCTCCCCCTCTCTCCTGTTCACTCCCACTCTTTCTCCCCCTGTCTTTCCTGCTCACTCCACCTCCCTTTCTCCATTCTTTCTCTCCTGCTCACCACCTCCCCTCTCTCTCTCCTGCTCACTCCACTCCCGCTCTCTCCTGCTCACTCCCCCTCTTTCTCTCTCTTCCTGACAGTGTTTCTACCTATCTCTCTCTGACACTGTCTCTCTCTCCCTGACACTCTCTCTCGTTCCACTCTCTCTCTCTCTCTCTCTCTCTCTCTCTCTCTCTCTCATTCTCCTCCCTCTCTCTTGCTCCCCCTTCTCTGTCTCTCTCTGACACTGTCTACCCCTGACACTGTCTCTCCATCTCTCTGTCTGATACTGTCTCTCCCTCTTTATCCTCCTGACACTGTATTTTTCTCTCGTGTGCACTATTTCTTTCTCTCTCTGACACTGTCTCTCCCTCACTCTCCCTGACACTGTAATTTCACCTCTCTCTCTCTCTCTCTCTCTCTCGTTCTCTCTCTCCTTGACACCATTTATCTCTCCCTCGCTGTCTCTCACTGACGCTTTCACTCTCTCAATCTCCTCTCTTTGTCTTTCCCTCCCTCCCTGACACACTCTCACTCTCCTCCATCTCTCTTGCTCCCCCTTCTCTCTCTCCAACACTGTCTCTCCACTCTCTCTACTTGACACTGTCTCTCCCTCTACCTTCTACTGACACTGTGTTTCTCTCTAATGTGAACTATTTCTCTCTCTCTCTCTCTCTCACACACTGTCTCTCTCCCTCACACTGGAATTTAATCTCTTTCTCTCTCTCTCTGACACTGTATCTCATTCTCTTCCTGACACTGTTTCTGTCTTCCTGACATTTTCTCTCAATCCCTGACACTCTCTCTGTCTGCCACCCTCCTCTATCTCTCATTCTCTCTCCTTGACACCCTTTATCTCGCCCTCTCTGTCCTGTCTCACTCCCACTCTTTCCCCTCCCTCTCTCTTACTCCTCCCACCTCTCTCACCCTCTCTCTCTCTCTCTCCCTGATGCCCTTTCTCTCCCCTCTCATCCCTTTCTTTTTCTCTATTTCCCTGACAAACTCTCTCTCTCTCTCTCTCTCTCTTGCTTCTCTCTTTCTTTTATTCCCTACTTTTCCATGAAATACCCCTGTCTCTCTCACTCCTCTATCTTTTTCTCCCTCTGACACCCTCTTTGTCTCTCTTGCACTCTACTCATTTACGAGTAGAGTGGGCCTTAACAGATTTTGAACACGGCAAGCCTGCCATAGAATAAGCATGCTGAATAGTAAGCCTGATCCAGCGAGAAATGGTCTGCTTAATAGCAGGACAACCAATCTTGTTGGGATCATAAAGGACAAATAGAGCGTTCGACTTCCTGTGACGAGAAGTTCTCTTCACATAAATTTTCAAAGCCCTCACAACATCCAAGGACTTTGAGGTCATTGAGGAGTCAGTAGCCACTGGCACCACAACAGGTTGGTTGATATGAAAAGCTGAGACAACCTTTGGAAGAAATTGCTGACGCGTTCTGAGCTCAGCTCTATCCTCATGGAAAATCAAGTAGGGGCTCTTGCATGACAATGCCCCCAATTCCGACACACGTCTAGCAGATGCTAATGCCAACAGTGTGACCGCCTTCTAAGTAAGAAACTTGACCTCCACCTCCTGTAATGGCTCGAACCAATCCGATTGCAGGAACTGCAGTACCACATTAAGATCCCAAGGTGCCGTAGGAGGCACAACGGGTGGTTGGATGTGCAGAACCCCTTTCAAGAATGTCTAAACCTCAGGGAGAGAAGTCAATTGTTTCTGGAAGAAAATGGACAAGGCAGAAATCTGGACCTTTATGGAGCCCAAGCGTAGACCCACATCCACACCTGCTTGCAGAAAGAGGAGAAACTGTCCCAGTTGAAACTCTACCGTAGGAAACTTCTTGGATTCACACCAAGACACATACTTTTTCCAATTCCAATGGTAATGTTTACACGTTACTCCCTTCCTAGCCTATATCAGGGTATAAATGACCTTGTTCAGAATGCCCTCCCGAGCTAAGATCTGGCATTCAACCTCCAGGCCATCAAACGTAGCCACGGTAAGTCTTGATAGCCAAGCTGCCCCTGTTGAAGAAGGTCCTCGCAAAGAGGAAGAGGCCTCGGATCCTCCAGCAGTAATTCCAGAAGATTTGCATACCAAGCCCTTCGTGGCCTGTCCAGAGCAATGAGGATCGCCTGAACTCTTGTTTTTTTTATTAGTTTGAGAATCCTTGGTATGAGTGGAAGTGGAGGGAACACATACACTGACTTGTCAAAATCAAAAATATTACATACACACCACATACAAGCTCCAAACAGATGGGTCTCTGTGCGTGCGCATATACACAGCGTGCACAGCGATATATGTTAGCCTACGCATTCACACAGACAAGCCAAAAAGATATATTCAACACATATTTTATACAACACATAAATGAAACATGTCAAGCACCAGACATTCTAATGTATTTATATAAGAGAGTTATAACATCATATATATATATATATATGTATTATTGGAACGGAACAAGATAAACATATCATGCTTAGTGTCAAAATGATCAGGGGAATGAGTGTGTTAATTTGATAGCTATGGGAAGATTGTAGCACATTGCAACGATTAGTTATGATTAAATGTATGAATACAAAGGATTTCCTGAAGACACATGTGCCAGCAACCTAGAACAAAAGCCCTCAAACTGACCAATAACACATCATGAATGACAGATCTCCCTCCCCTGGACCAATAACAGAAGACTCAGTCCCAGACATGTACTTCCCCCAATACACAGTATATAGGTATTTCCCCTCACCCAGGAAGCGTTTTTTTGTTTCGTTGCTGTTGGTGCAGATTCTAAAATGGAGACGACTGTTCACTGAGCATGGGACAGAGTGAAGTATGCTGGCTGTAATGGATTCTTTTGTAACTACAACTGCTTCTTGTGTAATTGTAACTCTGTAACCATATTTATATATATTATAACTGAATGATATACTGTACATATGTTATATTGTATGCATACCCTTTTAATATCAAATATATACATCTCTGAGCATTGGACCTCAGCTTACAATGTGTGCGTGTGCTTGCTTTCTCTTAAGGGATGTAGTGTTTGCGACGTACAGCGCACTTTTATTGTATATGGTAATAAGATGCGCCATGCGTCCGCAGCATATTTTAACGCTGGCATTTGAAATGTTTATTTAGAAATAATTGGAAATTTACAGTTGGGGGCTCACAGCCAGTATATCACGTACTTAATGATGCGCAGTACAGACACTGCTGTGGTCTACCAGCTAAGGATGGACGCATCTAGATGCTGCTGAACCGCATGCCGTTTTTTTGTGTTATCAGTAAGGCGCTGATATGAATCAAGGACAATATATTTCTTTGTTGCGTGAGTGTGACAAAAACGCACAATATTTGAAATGCTACAGCGTGTTTTTATTGTTGCTAAACAAAGTTCAATTAGTCATATTGTGTTTGATTCAGATTGGATTGTTTATCTGTTAAGTAAATTTAAAGAGCATTTAAAAGTTGGTGCATAGGTATGATATAGCTGTGTTAGCATGCTGAGGCCTATTCACATACTGTTAATGTAGGCCTGAAGTAGCAAAGCTTTGTTCACGCTGAAAAAGCGTGTGGAAGCGTTGTTACCATGCAGTGGGAATTGTCTATTAGGGCAACTTCCGGTGCTTGTATAAATTGGGATATATTTGTGACAATAGAGCTAGCCGCATGGTATTCTGGCTGCATAGTGTGACCACCATTTTGTCCATGCACATGGCTTGGGAAGGGGGAGGAGCAGTGAACATTTTATGTACGTAAGGTCACTCTCTATCCACTTAGCTAACAGCTGACTTTCAGTCTGTTTAAACTGTAGCCTTTTTCACAATATAAACAATATATATGTACAAATTCATCACCACTTAAAAGCTACAGTACCAATGAATTTAACTAACCCGTGCCTTAGTCAATTATAAATAGTGTTTCAATTGGGCCTAGTGAGAGTAATAGTAATAGTGAGATAAATACTTGGTTTAATGTAAGAATTACACACAGATGAAGAGTTTTTTTTTCTCTCCAGGATTTGTTAACCCTCAATTGAAATGTTTATGAACCTGTTCAACCACCCTAGAACAGCAAGCATGTGAACATCTTTTGATATGCAAATTAGAGGCTCTGTAGAAACTACATTCATTCAGTATGTGTATATGAATACATGTGCTGTTTGAGGGGTTCCATAGAAGTGTAATAAATAATGTGTGTATATGTGTGTATGTATATATATATATATATATAAAAAAAATATATATATAAAATTATTATTATATGGATATATGAATATTTATATCAGTATATGTTCGGCAAGACTATCCAATCTGAATCATAGCATTTAATTTATAGTCAATAGCCATATTAGTGTTTTAAAATTGATTGTTAAAGTGTTATTGTTAACGAAAATGCGAAAAATATTTGCATTTCCAAGCGGAAGTTAGCCGCATAATAGAAATTGTTTGTTAAGGTGGGATAAAACACATTTTAACAGGTAACTATCCGATTTTAAAGCACATTACTATAATACTTTGTTTAAAGTGTAATACCTTTAGGGGGATGTTATCAATCACTGGTAAATTACTTTTTTTTCTGTACAGAAAATCTAAAAGTGTGTGTTGTTGAAAGAAAATATGAATGCATTGAACTCCATGACCAATTCGGGTTCCCGTAGAAGACACTGAGTTAGCAGAGGCTTGGTGGCGCAGAGGCTAGCGACCTTACGTATTGAGATTGACGCACGTAGCGAAGAATGTGCGGTGGAGCGTGATTTGATGTTACGCTCCGGCTGTGGAGCGCAGCTAGTGGAATTTGACTCCCGTGATCATAGGGCGTATAGATAACAAGTATCTATAAGCTGTGCGATTGGACCGCACGTCTGTGTGCGAGATACGCGGTGCAACGTGATACCATTTGCGTTATTTTGTGCAAATTGCGTCATCATATGCGCTGTGATAGCATACGCAGATGTGATTTGTGTAAAAAAAAGGAAGTTTCGCTGACTCTCTCAGGAAACATTCCAACAGGCTTTCAACCTCCGCTGAAAAAATAAGAATTTACTCACCGGTAATTCTATTTCTCGTAGTCCGTAGTGGATGCATGGAACTCCGTAAGGACCATGGGGAATAGACGGGCTCCGCAGGAGACTGGGCACTCTAAAAGAAAGATTAGGTACTATCTGGTGTGCACTGGCTCCTCCCTCTATGCCCCTCCTCCAGACCTCAGTTAAGGAAACTGTGCCCGGAAGAGCTGACACAACAAGGAAAGGATTTGGAATCCAGGGTAAGACTCATACCAGCCACACCAATCACACCGTACAACTTGTGATAACCATACCCAGTTAACAGTATGAACAACAACTGAGCCTCAGTAACAGATGGCTCATAACAATAACCCTTTAGTTAAGCAATAACTATATACATGTATTGCAGAGAGTCCGCACTTGGGACGAGCGCCCAGCATCCACTACGGACTACGAGAAATAGAATTACCGGTGAGTAAATTCTTATTTTCTCTGACGTCCTAGTGGATGCTGGGAACTCCGTAAGGACCATGGGGATTATACCAAAGCTCCCAAACGGGCGGGAGAGTGCGGATGACTCTGCAGCACCGCATGAGCAAACTCAAGGTCCTCCTCAGCCAGGGTATCAAACTTGTAGAACTTAGCAAATTTGTTTGACCCCGACCAAGCAGCAGCTCGGCAAAGCTGTAAAGCCGAGACCCCTCGGGCAGCCGCCCAAGAAGAGCCCACCTTCCTTGTGGAATGGGCTTTTACCATTTTGGATGCGGCAATCCAGCCGCAGAGTGAACCAGCTGAATCGTGCTATAGATCCAGCGTACAATAGTCTGCTTCGAAGCAGGAGCGCCAACCTTGTTGGCTGCATACAGAATAAACAGTGAGTTAGACTTTCTGACTCCCGCCTTTCTGGAAACATAAATTTTCAAAGCCCGGACTACGTCCAGCAACTTGGAATCCTCCAAGTCCCTAGTAGCCGCAGGCACCACAATAGGCTGGTTCAAATGAAACGATGATACCACCCTAGGAAGAAATTGGGAACGAGTCCTCAATTCTGCCCTGTCCATATGGAAGATCAGATAAGGGTTTTTACATGACAAAACCGCCAATACTGACACACGCCTAGCCGAAGCTAAGGCCAATAGCATGACCACTTTCCACGTGAGATATTTTAGCTCCATGGTCTTAAGTGGCTCAAACCAGTGGGATTTCAGGAAATCCAACACAACGTTAAGATCCCAAGGTGCCCCCGGTGGCACAAAAGGAGGCTGAATATGCAGCACCCCCGGAACAACGTCTGAACTTCAGGCAGTGAAGCCAGTTCATTTTTAGAAAAAATGTATAGGGCCGAAATCTTGACCTTTATGGATCCTAATTTTAGGCCCATAGTCACTCCTGACTGTAGGAAGTGCAGGAATTGACCCCGCTGGAATTCCTCTGTAGGGCCTTCCCGGCCTCACACCAAGCAACCTATTTTCGCCATATACAGTGAAAAAGTCTTGCTGTCACGTCTTTCCTAGCTTTTATCAGCGTAGGAATAACTGCATCCGGAATGCCATTTTCCGCTAGGATCCGGCGTTCAACCGCCATGCCGTCAAATGCAGCCTCGGTAAATTTTGGAACAGACAGGGCCCCTGTTGCAACATGTCCTGTCTGAGAGGCAGAAGCCCTGAGTCCTCTGAGAGCATTTCCTGCAGCTCCGGGTACTGAGTCCTTCTTGGCAATTCGGAGCAAGGAATATTGTTTTCACTCCTCTTTTTATTACAATTCTCAGCCCTTGGGTATGAGAGGAAGAGGAGGGAACACAGAGACCGACTGGAACACCCACGGTGTTACTAGTGCGACCACAGCTATCACCTGAGGGTCCCTTGACCCGGCGTAAAACCTTTTTTAGCTTTTTATTGAGGTGGGACGCCATCTAGTCCACCTTAGGCAGTTCCCATCAATTTGCAAACTGCGTGAAGACTTCCTGATGAAGTCCCCACTTTCCCGGGTGGAGGTCGTGCCTGCTGAGGAAGTCTGCTTCCCAGATGTCCACTCCCGGAACGAACACTGCTGACAGTGCGCTTACTTGATTCTCCGCCCAGCGAAGAATTCTGGTGGCTTCTACCCTCGCCACCCTGCTCCTTGTGCCGCCTTGGCGGTTTACATGAACCCCTGCGGTCTGACTGGATCAGAACCGGTTAGTCGCGAAGCAGGATCTCCGCTTGACTTAGGGCGTTGTATATGGCCCTTAGTTCCAGGATATTGATGTGAAGGCAAGTCAGTTGACTTGACCACAGACCTTGGAAATTTCTTCCCTGTGTAACTGCCCCCCACCATCGGAGGCTTGCATCCGTGGTCACCAGGATCCAGTCCTGAATGCCGAATCTGCGGCCCTCAAGAAGGTGAGCACTCTGCAGCCACCACAGGAGAGACACCCTGGCCCTGGGGGATAGGGTGATTAACCGATGCCTCTGAAGAGGTGATCCGGACCACTTGTCCAGTAAGTCCCATTGGAAGGTCCTCGCATGGAACCTGCCTAAGGGGATGGCCTCGTATGATGCCACCATCCTTCCCAGGACTCGAGTGCAGTGATGCACTGACACCTGTTTTGGTTTTAATAGATTCCTGACCAGTGTCATGAGCTCCTGAGCTCTCTCTATCGGGAGATAACCCTTTTCTGGTCTGTGTCTAGGATCATGCCTAGGAGAGGCAGATGAGCTGTAGGAAAAAACTGCGACTTTGGAATATATAGAATCCAGCCGTGTTGCAGTTACACTTCCAGAGAAAGTGATACGCTGTTCAGCAACTGCTCTCTTGATCTCGCTTTTATGAGGAGATCGTCCAAGTACGTGATAATAGTGACACCTTGCTTCCGCAGGAGCACAATCATATCCGCCATTACCATGGTGAATATTCTCGGGGCCGTGGAGAGACCAAACGGCAACATCTGAAATTGGTAATGACAATCCCGTACCGCAATTCTGAGGTACGCCTAATGAGGTGGATAAATGGGGACCTGAAGGTATGCATCCCTTATGTCCCGATTCACAATAAAGTCTCCCCCTTTTTAGGCTTGCACTGACCGCTCTTAGCGATTCCATCTTGAACTTGAACCTTCTCAGGTATATGTTCAGGGATTTTTAATTCAATATGGGTCTGACCGAACCGTCTGGTTTCGGGATTACAACATGGTCTAATAATAACACCCTCTTGTTGAAGGAGGGGACCCTTGACCACCACCTGTTAAAGATACAATTTGTGAATTGCAGATAACACTGGCTCCCTCTCTTGGGGGGAAGCCCGCAGGGCCGTCGGTGAGGGGGCATCTTCTCACAGTCCAGCTTGTATCCCTGAGACACAATATCTATTGCCCAGGGATCGAACAGGGAGTGAACCCACTTGTGGCTGAACTTACGAAGGCGTGTCCCCACTGGGCCTAGCTCCGCCTGTGGAGCCCCAGCGACATTGGTGGATTTTTGTAGGGGCCGGGGAGGACTTCTGTTCCTGGGAACTAGCTGCCCGGCTCTGACAAGAAAGGACGCCCCTCAGACTTTCTTGTTTCTTTATACGAAAGGCTGCATTTAATAATGTCGTGCTTTCTTAGGCTGTGCTGTAATATAAGGCAAACTAGCAGAATTACCAGCTATAGCTGTGGAGACCAGGCCCAAGAACCCTTCTCCACACAATCCTCAGCCTTCCATATGCCTCTTAAGTCGGCATCATCTGTCCAATGCATATTCTACAGGACACGTCAAGCAGAGATCGACATAGCTTTGACTCTAGGACCCAGTATGCTCATGTCTCTTTGGACATGCTTTATAACTATATATCTATCACTTAAGACAGCATCTTTAATATATTTATATTGCATACTAGGGTCTCATCTCTGCTGATAAGGTACCTGTCCACGCTGCCACAGCGCTATAAACCCATGCCGACACAATCGCCGGTCTGGGTAGTATACTAGAATGTGCATGCTATCTGCAGGATCCCTGAGAATAGCAAGTGCTACCGTCTGTGCAAACAGGACACCCCAGGGGAAGATTCTCAACATATCCTGGCCCTAGTGGGGAAAGGATACAGCCTGAGAATTCTCTTGTGGGAAGCTGCCGTCTCTTGTCTGGAGATTCCCGCTCTTTTTCCTCATGAGAGGAGGGAAATTTACCTCAGCATTCTTCCCCTTAAACATGTGTACTCTCGTGTCAGGGAAAGATGAGTCATCAGTGATATGCAAATCATCTATTATTTCAATAATCATATATTGAGTACCTTATAGCCATCTTGGCTGTAACTTTGCATTATCATAGTCGACAGTGGAGTTAAACTCCATGTCGATACCAGTGTTTGTTATTATGGATAGTGAGCATTGAGAGACTCTGAAGGTCTCTGTGACATAGGGACAGACATGGGTAGATTTCCTGTCTGTTCCCTAACCTTTTGTGCAATAAATTCACCTTAGCACTTACACATATCCAAACAGGTGTCGGCATTGTCGACGGAGACACCCTCTCACACACATATCTGCTCTATCACCTCCTTAGAGGAGCCTTTTACCTCAGACATGTCGACACACGCGTACCGACACACCACACACACAGGGGATGCTCTATTTGAGGACAGTTCTCCCACAAGGCCCTTTGGAGAGACAGAGAGAGAGTATGCCAGCACACACCCCAGTGCTATATAACCCAGGGATTACACTACAACTCAGTGTTTACCCAGTAGCTGCTGTATATACAAATTTTTTGCGCCTAAATTTATGTGCCGCCCCCTCTCTTTTCACCCTTTGTGTACCAGGATACTGCCGGGGAGAGCCTGGGGAGCTTCCTTCCAGCGGAGCTGTGAAGAGAAAATGGCGCTGGTGTGCTGAGGAAGAAGGCCCGGCCCCCTCAGCGGCGGGCTTCTGTCCTGTTTCTGACTAAAAATGGCGGGGGTTTTACACATATACAGTTTTCCAGACTGTATTATGTGTATATATTGCCAAAATGTATACTTATTGCTGCCCAGGGCGCCCCCCCCAGCGCCCTGCACCCTACAGTGACCGGAGTGTGTGGTGTGCAGTGGGACCAATGGCGCACAGCTGCAGTGCTGTGCGCTACCTTAATGAAGACCGGAGTCTTCTGCCGCCGATTTTATCTCCTTCTTCTGTCTTCTGGCTCTGCAAGGGGGACGGCGGCGCGGCTCCGGGAACGGACGATCGAGGTCAGGCCCCGTGTTCGAACCCTCTGGAGCTAATGGTGTCCAGTAGCCTAAGAAGCACAAGCTAGCTGCACGCAGGTAGGTTTGCTTCTCTCCCCTCAGTCCCTCGTAGCAGTGAGTCTGTTGCCAGCAGATCTCACTGAAAATAAAAAACCTAACAAATACTTTCTTTCTAGCAAGCTCAGGAGAGCCCACTAGGTGCATCCAGCTCTGGCCGGGCACAGATTCTAACTGAGGTCTGGAGGAGGGGCATAGAGGGAGGAGCCAGTCAGAGCTGGATTAAGGCTTTGGGGGGCCCGGGGTACTTAAGACAGTGGGGCCCTAAAATCTAAAATTAAAATCATAACATCTTTAATTACTACAAAGAAAATTACAATTTGGTGGTAAATATGAAAGAATCTTTCATATAGGGAGCACATGCATGTATATATAATATATACGTGTGTGTGTGTGTGTATATATATATATATATATATATATATATATTTTACCTATGTACAGTGGTCGAAGCGGAAATTTTGAAGTGGGGGTATGGAAAAGTGAAGGTTGCAATTATGCAAGCGCCTCCAGGGAAGGGGACGTGGCCACTCAAAAGGAAGCGTATCCTTCAGTGTAGTTTACCACACCATATACCCCTTATACACATAATGCACCACAATAGTAAGACCCCTTATGCTACCTTGTAGTAGTGCACCTTTCTCATTATAGCACACAGAATGAGTGGAAATTCACATTATACCACACAGTATGAGCTGAAATTCACATTATAGCACACAGAATGAGCCGAAATTCACATTATAGCACACGTTATGAGTCAAAATTCACAATATAGCACAAAGAATGAGTCGAAATTCACATTATAGCACACAGAATGAGCCAAAATTCACATTATAGCACACAGAATGAGCCGAAATTCACATTATAGCACACAGAATGAGCCAAAATTCACTTTATAGCACGCGGTATGAGCCAAAATTCACATTATAGCACACAGAATGAGCCAAAATTCACTTTATAGCACACGGTATGAGCCAAAATTCACATTATAGCACACAGAATGAGACAAAATTAACAATATAGCACCTGGTATGAGTCGAAATTCACATTATAGCAAACGGTAATGAGACAAAATTCACATTATAGCACACTGAATGAGCTGAAATTCACCTTGTAGCACACTGAATGAGCCGAAATTCACATTGTAGCACACTGAATGAGCCGAAATTCACACTGTAGCACACTGAATGAGCCAAAATTCACATTGTAGCACACTAAATGAGCCAAAATTCACATTGTAGCACACTGAATAAGCCAAAATTCACATTGTAGCACACTGAATGAGCCAAAATTCACATTGTAGCACACTGAATGAGCCGACATTAACATTGTAGCACACTGAATGAGCCGAAATTCACATTGTAGCACACTGAACGAGCCGAAATTCACCTTGTAACACACTGAACGAGCCGAAATTCACATTATAGCACACTGAATGAGCCGAAATTCACATTGTAACACACTGAATGAGCTGAAATTGTGACAGCAGGGGCAGCCAAAGACGACAGGGAGAGAGAGACAGTGACGGCAGGGAGAGAGAGAGTGACGACAGGTAGAGTGACGACAGGGAGAGTGAGTGACGACAGGGAGAGAGACAGTGACGACAGGGAGAGAGACAGTGACGACAGGGAGAGAGACAGTGACGACAGTGGGAGAGAGAGTGACGACAGGGAGAGTGACGACAGTGACGACAGAGAGAGTGATGACAGTGACGACAGGGAGAGTGATGACAGTGACAGCAGGGGAACATTACCTCATTTGTTGCTGGCAACAGTGAGCTGTGGGCTGCTGGCGGCGTCGGGCGGCTAGTGGCTGGCACCAGGCGGCTGGTGTCGGGCGACGGGAGGCTGGTGAGCGGTGTGCGCGGACGGCAAGCAGCGGTGAGCGGCTTTGAGCTACTACAGTGCTCTACACAGCCGCCGTCCACTGCGCAGGGACGGGGAACACCATGTGCAGCAGGATGGACACTTCCCTCGCCTCCTGCTGCACTTTCATGGGCTCATTTCCGAGTCAGTGGAAGAAGTGGCGGAATACCATACCGCTGTATACCGCCCCACTTCGACCACTGTGCGTATATGTGTGTGTATATATATATATATATATATACATACATACATACATACACATATATATGTATATATACATATATATAAATATATGTATATATCCATATAGATATATATATATATATATAAATACACATATATAATATATATATTTTATATATATATATATATATATATATATGTATATATATATAAAATAACAACCCAGAACCTAATGTATAGTGGTGCTGGCTGGCTCCACATGCTGTCCTCCCCGCTCCCTGCAGCCTGCGCGCTCAGCCAATAGCTGAGCCACAGGCTGCTGCTCCACAGATAATTGGACAGCTGAGCCGTCGCTCAGCTGTCCTTCCTGTGCACACTGTCTGCGTGCGGCGGTAATGAAGCAGAGCCGCCGCGGGAGTGGGGACAGTGCCCTGCATGTGGAGCCGCCGTGCCGGCTCCCGGGAGCGCAGCACCGCAGATCGGACTAGAGATCCGATCTGTGGCAGCAGCGGGGGCCCTTTTAAAAAGGGGGGCCCGGGGTACGTACCCCCGGGGGCCCCCTCTTAATCCGGCTCTGGAGTAAGTGCACACCAGATAGTACCTAATCTTTCTTTTAGAGTGCCCAGTCTCCTGCGGAGCCCGTCTATTCCCCATGGTCCTTACGGAGTTCCCAGCATCCACTATGATGTCAGAGAAAGGTGGGTTATTAATTCTGTTAATGCTCCATACTTCCAGTGCAGGGGTCTGGTAGGGAACCACACTGGGTACGCGGGGAATCACTACAGGAGTGAGTCGTGGTACATTCTAGTGGTGAAGGAGCGGGTAAAAAGCGCTCGAAGGGACTTTTCACCGTCATCTCGCTTGTTCATTTGGTGGTCATGTTAAAAGGCCCACGATGGGAGCCAAATGCGCAACCGAGAGGCTTTCAGGAGCCAGGGTTCAGGCTGAGGAGCAGAGGCCAAGAGGGTCCGCTCTGTATATTATGTGTGGGAAATATGGTCCACACACAGAGGCTTTTTGTAATTATTGAGTACGTATGAATGGTGCATCGCTGTGCGATGCTTTTGTACTTCAGCTACGGGGCAGGGTGTGACATGCGGGGCGGGCTAGCACTGTGCTGGGCATCCACCCGCATGTCTGTGTTCCTGATCGTAGCTGTGCTAAATTTAACACAGCTACGATCAACTCGGAATGACCCCCATGGTTTTGCCCAACTGCAAACAAATTTGCTGCTACGAACAACTCTGAATTAACCCCATAATTTTATTCCAATTTCTGAACAAAGGCTTATTACATCTATGATTTATGTGGAGTTAAAAGTGCTTTTGAAGCTTGACAGAAATTTCTTAACAATCAATTATTGCATTGGTGGCTATTGTGGAGTTAAGAGCTTGAAAGTTGAAGATCTCTCCACAAGTGAATTTTGTCCAAAAGGTGCAGCGCTGTATCGCTCTCATTTTTCACATTACATACAACACTAAAGTGTCCTTTAGTCTATTTGTTGTTAATAAAGAGGTGATAACGTATGGGCAATATCCTCTGTCCCTTCTAAAAATTCTTCAGCAGCGCCAGAGTCAGCAGCAGCACCCACTGTACACACTTTACACTGCAGATACACTACTGCTCTCCCACACGCCCCCACATCCACTGACCAATCACAGTATCACTAGCTGCGAGAGGTCCACACTGTACACAGGAACAAACCCACCAGTCGCCCAAACAGAGGTCACCGCACTTTGCCAGCATGGTGAGGAGGAGTTGAACACTGACATAAATATATCACCTCCACACTTTTTCATCTAAGGCATGGGGCAGGGGTGGTCATGAGTTTTGCCTAGGGTGCCAAATTACCTTGCACCGGCCCTGGATATACAAGAACACTAGAAACCTCAATTAGCTACATATTCACAAAGTCCTCCTGGAGCAAGGAATATAGGATGTACAGATTGCCTGAGAGAAAGCCTCCAAGAAAGGTATCTGTGGGAGACATTGAAAGCAAGTAGTCAGCTAATAAGCCTTAAAATCTGTATAAGCACCCAGCAGTCCATTGTGGTGGGGTAGAATCTAACACTGGACACTAGTTTCTAGGGGCTTTGGGTAATAGCTCACAAGTTACCAGTCATCACCAGGAGGAGGGAGTTCAGGAGGAACAGAACTAAGAAGTAGAGATGTGCAGGTTTGGATTTACTCGCTTCTTAACTCCAGAATTAACGCAAGTTCGGATTTATCTGGTTTTTCTTATTGGGTATCCAAAACATGTGACATCCGAGAGCCAATAAGATGCTGTTTTGAGATCCGGGTAAATCTGGGTAAATCTAGGGTGACCATATTATCCCTTTTACCTGGGATGCTCATGGATTACACAGGTTCTGTGGCTGATTAATACCAGCTGAAATGTAGGCTGGAAGTCAGCCAGCCACAGAACCTGTGTAATCCATGAGCGTCCCAGGTTAAAGGGATAATATGGTCACCTTAGTAAATCCAAACCCACACATCTCTACTAAGAAGCGAGTACCGCCAATCTGGGAGGGCTACCTGAGGGATGGTCTGGGCAGGGCAGAAGGATGAAAGATCATCAAGATCCTTGAGAGTACACAATTTGCTATTATGAGACCTGTAAAACAGGTCAATGACAAAGTATAAATTATGCTGCAGCCTGCTGCATTGCACTTTTTGTAAATTAACTTTGCTGGCTCCACCGGTGACTTCATTATCAGATTATAGTGCCTCTATTCATTAGTATATCTCTGCAATATTTGCTCATTGCTCTGTGTACTGTACTTGGTCTGTTATTGACTATGATTCTGCCTTAATGTAATAAATGTGTCCTGTTTACTTACTACTCTTTTGTGGTGAGTCACACTACAATCTGCCTCACTGTCCTTATCACAGGACTTTGTCCCCTGTATCAGATCAGTACAGCCTTATTTATTTTAGAAAACCAAATGCCGAAGCTAAAATAATATATAAGGAGGGATGTAATGGCATAGTTTTGCCTTGTAAATGACTGTAGCTTTTAAAAAAAATTCTGTGTTTGGATGGCATCCCGCACCTCTAGCAAACTCGTATGCCTTTACATCCTGCCTGTAGTTACTACAGTGTATTAGATGCAGCTCCTGTTACAGAGGCACTCAACTAGAAATGGGGTGGATCCAGAACAAAATAAAAGGGGAGACACCATGACAGGGGGGAAGGAAGGGTGGTGTTGTTAGCGTGAGCTGAAGGTGTGCCCACTCCTGGGAAAGTGAGTGTGGCCTTTCTAAAGGGCATGATCACACAACAAGGGGTGTGACCTCAAAAGGAATGCCGTATCCGTTTGATGGGGAGAGGGTGATGCCTTGGTGAGTGTGTGGTAGTGGGTGACGGAAAGAGATGGTGGGAGATGGAGAGGCAGTGGGTGACAGGGAAAGGCAGACGGTGACAGTAAGAGGCAGTGGGTGACACCAGGGAATGGATGACAGGGGGATGCAGTGAGTAACAGCAAGGAATGGCCGATGGGGAGGCAGCGGGTTATGTAGAGGATGATGGTGAGAGGCAGTGGGTGACAGGAGACAGGTAGAGATAGTGGGAGAAATGTAGATGCAATTGGTGAGGAGGAAAGGTATTAAGTGATAGGGAAGGCTGAGGGGGAAAGGCAGTGGGTGACAGGGGGAGAGAGAGAGGGTAACAGGAAGAAGCAGTGGGTGACTTGAAGACAGTGTGTGACATGGAGGCAATAAGAGACCGAGAGATAGTGGGTGACTAGGGAGGAAGAGGGTGACATGGATGCAGTGAGTGACAAAGATAGAGGGTGACTGGGGAAGCAGTGGGTGACATGGAGTCAATGGGTGAAAGAGAGATAGTGGGAGGCTGGGGTGACATGGAGTCAGTTGGTGACAGAGAGAGGCAGGTGTGACAGGAAGAGGCAGCAGTTGACAGGGAGATAGTGTGTGACTGGGAATGCATGGAGGACATTGAGGCAGTGGGTGACAGAGAGATACTGGGTGACTGGGAAGGCAGGGGGTGACAGAGAAATAGTGGGTGACTAGGAAGACAGTGGGAGACAGGGGTTAACAGGGAGATAGTGTGTGACTGGGGAGGCATGGGTGACATGGAGGCAGTGGGTGACAGATGTGGGTGACTGGAGAGGCAATGACAGAGTGCCAGGAATGACAGAGAGATAGTGGGTGACTGGGAAGACAGTGGGTGACAGGGACAGACAGGGGTTAACAGGGAGATAGTGTGTGACTGGTGGGGCATGGGTGACATGGAGGCAGTGAGTAACAGAGAGATAGTGGGTGACTGGGTAGGCAGTGGGTGACATGGAGGCAGGGGGTAACTGGGAAGCAGTGGGTAACAGGAAGATAATGGGTGACATTTAGCCATGCACCAAGAAGCCCCCATGGTGTCCAGGCCATTGAACCTGATGGTGTCCAAATTACAGTTGATTAAGCTGTCTCCCTCCAGGTCCTAGGACTCTGTGCTCAGCAGAAGAAGAAGGTGCAGATGGCGGCCGGATGCTGGCGGGAAGTGCTGGTGGAAGATGCAGGTGGAAGCTGCGGCTGGGGACTGATGGGAGTTGCAGCCTGTGGCTGGCTGCTACTGCTGCCAGAGTCTGGTACTGAGGTCCAGCCACCTGCCCACTGCTTATCATCCCCAGATTCCTGCTGGCAAAAAAAAAGACGGAAAAGACAGGGGGAGCACGTGCCTGGGTTCCCTCCCCACCCCCACCACCCCCCCCGGAATCCGCCAGTGGATGGGGTCCTATGTCCCATGTTGCAAGGGACAGCATATTTTATTTATATCTGAAATATTTAACTTAAAGTAATGTATTAAGTGACAATTATTTATATAACACGCACATACATAGTCAAGTCACATTATTATGAGCACCAGTTTCACCTAAGGGTGCGGAGTCTAATGGGGATCTGATCATGGCAGGGAAACCTGTAAGGGGATTTGGACTTTGCTGCGGGAATACGGCAGGTGAGATGGGAGTAAGAGTGGAAAATGGAATAGTACAGCTGTAAACATCAGAATTCACAGAGAGGTGACTCAACAAAGGGTCATCATCACATACAGCTAAGGCTTGCAAATGTCATGGGCATGGGCAAAGAAGCAAGGTCGAATACAAACAACAAAAAGCTGAGAGTTTCTGGAGACAACCAAGAAATCAGAGAGTCTCCACTCAGGGAGAGATAAGGACCTTACAAGGTAGTGGAGGGAGGGATTTAAATAGAGCACCAGCACCTATGATTGGTTGTAGTAGTGATCAGTTGAATAAAAACTGAAGAGATGCACTATGTTGGTATTGGCAAAATGGTAATACCCATAGAAGGAGACCAAAGCTGGATCTGTACTCCATACGGATTCATCAGTCGAGACCAAAACATGTTGGTGTGCAATTTTAGAAGCCCTATTCCCGATAACCCTGTTGCGCTATTATCAAGAGCTAACTACTTATCCCTTTGAGCTGGATTTTGTGAAGGAACTGTTTGATATGCTCTACTTTGGTACTAGTGTGGTCTTCCAATAGGGATTTTATTCCTATGTTCCGAGCCCGGATCCAAATCTGGCTCAAGTCTTCCCGTCGGACTCGGAAACCAGAACGAGGCAAAATATCATCATCCCGCTGTCGGATTCTCATGGGTTTTGGATTCCATATAAACTGCTGCACATCACCACCATTTTCACTCCAAACTTGCAGAGTGAGGTAGACAGACCTCTGTCTCTCTGTGGGTGGTGGCGTCGGGTGGGGTCAGTGTGTGCCCTGTAGGGATGCTGCTGCAGTCACTGTGGTGTACCTGTGCTGTGTTAGGGGTGCTGTCCTGGCTGTCACTGGTGTTTCATGTGCTGTTACGGGTGCTGCAGCTGTACATGGGTGTAGCTGTCATCCTGTATGCTGTAAAATATAGGGGTGCTGCTGTTAAAATAACATTACACTGGCCCTGTATGCTGTAAAAATTCAGGGGTGCAGTTGTTAAAAATTAAAAGCACACTGCTCCTGTATGCTGTAAAAATATAGGGGTGCTGCTGGTAAAATAACATTGCACTGGCCCTGTATGCTGTAAAAATTCAGGGGTGCAGTTGTTAGAAAATAAAAGCACACTGCTCCTGTATGCTGTAAAAAATAGGATTTTAATTACCTACCGGTAAATCCTTTTTTCGTAGTCCGTAGAGGATACTGGGGTCCACATTAGTACCGTGGGGTATAGATGGGTCCACTAGGAGCCTTGGGCACTTTAAGAAATCAATAGTGTGCGCTGGTTCTTCCCTCTATGCCCCTCCTACCAGACTCAGTCTAGAAACTGTGCCCGAGGAGACGGACATACTTTGAAAGAAGGATTCAAAAAGAACAGTGTTAGGGTCTCCTGCCCTGTGCTGCCACGTCGTCATGGCAACCGGGAGACAAGTGCTAGCGGAGTAACCTGAGCGCAGCTGATACTCCGGTTCGGGTCTTTTGCTGTGCAGTGGTTACAGGCTCTGTGCACGGCAGGGGATCCGGTGCTGGTTTTTGTGCTCACAGTCTGTGAGGTCTGAGTGGGGCGTGGACAGCACCTGCTTTATAAGGCCTCTTCTCAGGTTAAGCAGATGCTGCTGAATCTTTGTTGGTTAGTCAGTTCCTGAAAGTTAGCCAGTACTGTGTAGCTTTGTATTTGTTGTTGCTTACTGCAAATAGGCCTGGGGATTTGGTACTACACTCCAGACCTAGCAGTAAGACTGGAGTCAGTCGTTTAACTTGCTGGGGTTCTTTTACTACTCTGTGAACTTAGCAAGTTTGCGGCTGTATTCTAAGACTTGCCTGCCTAAATCCTGTCTCACTGTGCAAGGTGTCAGGTGTCAGTTTAGTGGCAGTAAGCTGAACCTGTGCACTGCAAGTGAGAATTAGGATTGTGGAGAATCTCCTTGTGTCTATCATTCCATCTCTGACCAAGGAGTTTACTGCCACACCCGTTGGTAACCCTTTAGGGTTTTGCTGTTGCCCTTAGCAACAGCATTTCGGGTTCTCTACGTATTAAAACACAACATCTTGCTTTTCCCATCTGAGCATTACTAATACTAGGGAGACACCCAGTTCCTTAGCCTCTGGGCTACTCTGTTCACTTTGTGTGTATTTTGTTACCCTATCACCTTCTGTGTATGTAATGTCATATTCCCCAGTCTGTCTGTGAGTTCATTTGTTTTGCATACCTATCCGTTCAGACACCAGTACATTCCTGCAGGCACTGGTGTGCATAACAGTTCAAACACCAGTACATTCCTGCAGGCACTGGAGTGCATAACAGTTCTGACACCAGTACATTCCTGCAGGCACTGGTGTGCATAACATATTCAGCAGCCTAATACTCCTGTTGAAATTTTGTGGGAATATGGAGCATACCCCTCAAAATATGTTGCAACAGGTGGTCGATCAGGTGCAGGTCCTGACTCGACAATTTAATGATTTGTCCATTAGAATGCACACCTCTCAGGTCGCTGGCGGAGCTCCCGCAGCAGCAGCACCTTCAGGGGTTAAGGAGCCGAAAGTAAATCTCCCGGATCGTTTTTCGGGAGATCGCTCGCAGTTCTTTTGTTTCAAGGAGAGCTGCAAGCTATACTTCCGGCTTAGGCCTCAGTCTTCTGGGTCGGAGATTCAGCGGGTGGGCATAGTGATTTCCTTGCTACAAGGAGACCCACAGGTCTGGGCATATGGGTTGCAGCCTGACTGTCCGTCGCTTAAAAGTGTTGATGCTTTTTTTACGGCACTGGGCATGTTGTATGATGACCCTGACAAGACGGCCTCAGCCGAGGCTCAGATTTCGATCCTTAAGCAAGGGCGAAGGCCAGTTGAGGTTTACTGTACGGAGTTTCGGAGGTTGGCCCATGATACCCAGTGGAATGACCCAGCCCTGAGACACCAGTACCGAAGAGGTCTTTCTAACCAGATAAAGGACCAACTGGTACAATATAGAGATGAGCGCCGGAAATTTTTCGGGTTTTGTGTTTTGGTTTTGGGTTCGGTTCCGCGGCCGTGTTTTGGGTTCGACCGCGTTTTGGCAAAACCTCACCGAATTTTTTTTGTCGGATTCGGGTGTGTTTTGGATTCGGGTGTTTTTTTCAAAAAACACTAAAAAACAGCTTAAATCATAGAATTTGGGGGTCATTTTGATCCCAAAGTATTATTAACCTCAAAAACCATAATTTCCACTCATTTTCAGTCTATTCTGAATACCTCACACCTCACAATATTATTTTTAGTCCTAAAATTTGCACCTAGGTCGCTGGATGACTAAGCTAAGCGACCCTAGTGGCCGACACAAACACCGGGCCCATCTAGGAGTGTCACTGCAGTGTCACGCAGGATGTCCCTTCCAAAAAACCCTCCCCAAACAGCACATGACGCAAAGAAAAAAAGAGGCGCAATGAGGTAGCTGTGTGAGTAAGATAAGCGACCCTAGTGGCCGACACAAACACCGGGCCCATCTAGGAGTGTCACTGCAGTGTCACGCAGGATGTCCCTTCCAAAAAACCCTCCCCAAACAGCACATGACGCAAAGAAAAAAAGAGGCGCAATGAGGTAGCTGTGTGAGTAAGATAAGCGACCCTAGTGGCCGACACAAACACCGGGCCCATCTAGGAGTGGCACTGCAGTGTCACGCAGGATGTCCCTTCCAAAAAACCCTCCCCAAACAGCACATGACGCAAAGAAAAAAAGAGGCGCAATGAGGTAGCTGTGTGAGTAAGATAAGCGACCCTAGTGGCCGACACAAACACCGGGCCCATCTAGGAGTGGCACTGCAGTGTCACGCAGGATGTCCCTTCCAAAAAACCCTCCCCAAACAGCACATGACGCAAAGAAAAATTAAAGAAAAAAGAGGTGCAAGATGGAATTGTCCTTGGGCCCTCCCACCCACCCTTACGTTGTATAAACAGGACATGCACACTTTAACCAACCCATCATTTCAGTGACAGGGTCTGCCACACGACTGTGACTGAAATGACGGGTTGGTTTGGACCCCCACCAAAAAAGAAGCAATTAATCTCTCCTTGCACAAACTGGCTCTACAGAGGCAAGATGTCCACCTCATCATCATCCTCCGATATATCACCGTGTACATCCCCCTCCTCACAGATTATCAATTCGTCCCCACTGGAATCCACCATCTCAGCTCCCTGTGTACTTTGTGGAGGCAATTGCTGCTGGTCAATGTCTCCACGGAGGAATTGATTATAATTCATTTTAATGAACATCATCTTCTCCACATTTTCTGGATGTAACCTCGTACGCCGATTGCTGACAAGGTGAGCGGCGGCACTAAACACTCTTTCGGAGTACACACTTGTGGGAGGGCAACTTAGGTAGAATAAAGCCAGTTTGTGCAAGGGCCTCCAAATTGCCTCTTTTTCCTGCCAGTATAAGTACGGACTGTGTGACGTGCCTACTTGGATGCGGTCACTCATATAATCCTCCACCATTCTTTCAATGGTGAGAGAATCATATGCAGTGACAGTAGACGACATGTCCGTAATCATTGTCAGGTCCTTCAGTCCGGACCAGATGTCAGCATCAGCAGTCGCTCCAGACTGCCCTGCATCACCGCCAGCGGGTGGGCTCGGAATTCTGAGCCTTTTCCTCGCACCCCCAGTTGCGGGAGAATGTGAAGGAGGAGATGTTGACAGGTCGCGTTCCGCTTGACTTGACAATTTTCTCACCAGCAGGTCTTTCAACCCCAGCAGACTTGTGTCTGCCGGAAAGAGAGATCCAAGGTAGGCTTTAAATCTAGGATCGAGCACGGTGGCCAAAATGTAGTGCTCTGATTTCAACAGATTGACCACCCGTGAATCCTTGTTAAGCGAATTAAGGGCTCCATCCACAAGTCCCACATGCCTAGCGGAATCGCTCCGTGTTAGCTCCTCCTTCAATGTCTCCAGCTTCTTCTGCAAAAGCCTGATGAGGGGAATGACCTGACTCAGGCTGGCAGTGTCTGAACTGACTTCACGTGTGGCAAGTTCAAAGGGCATCAGAACCTTGCACTACGTTGAAATCATTCTCCACTGCGCTTGAGACAGGTGCATTCCACCTCCTATATCGTGCTCAATTGTATAGGCTTGAATGGCCTTTTGCTGCTCCTCCAACCTCTGAAGCATATAGAGGGTTGAATTCCACCTCGTTACCACTTCTTGCTTCAGATGATGGCAGGGCAGGTTCAGTAGTTTTTGGTGGTGCTCCAGTCTTCTGTACGTGGTGCCTGTACGCCGAAAGTGTCCCGCAATTCTTCTGGCCACCGACAGCATCTCTTGCACGCCCCTGTCGTTTTTTAAAAAATTCTGCACCACCAAATTCAAGGTATGTGCAAAACATGGGACGTGCTGGAATTTGCCCATATTTAATGCACACACAATATTGCTGGCGTTGTCCGATGCCACAAATCCACAGGAGAGTCCAATTGGGGTAAGCCATTCCGCGATGATCTTCCTCAGTTGCCGTAAGAGGTTTTCAGCTGTGTGCGTATTCTGGAAAGCGGTGATACAAAGCGTAGCCTGCCTAGGAAAGAGTTGGCGTTTGCGAGATGCTGCTACTGGTGCCGCCGCTGCTGTTCTTGCGGCGGGAGTCCATACAGCTACCCAGTGGGCTGTCACAGTCATATAGTCCTGACCCTGCCCTGCTCCACTTGTCCACATGTCCGTGGTTAAGTGGACATTGGGTACAGCTGCATTTTTTAGGACACTGGTGAGTCTTTTTCTGAGGTCTGTGTACATTTTCGGTATCGCCTGCCTAGAGAAGTGGAACCTAGATGGTATTTGGTAACGGGGGCACACTACCTCAAGAAATTGTGTAGTTCCCTGTGAACTAACGGCGGATACCGGACGCACGTCTAACACCAACATAGTTGTCAAGGCCTCAGTTATCCGCTTTGCAGCAGGATGACTGCTGTGATATTTCATCTTCCTCGCAAAGGACTGTTGGACAGTCAATTGCTTACTGGAAGTAGTACAAGTGGTCTTCCGACTTCCCCTCTGGGATGACCATCGACTCCCAGCAGCAACAACAGCAGCGCCAGCAGCAGTAGGCGTTACACGCAAGGATGCATCGGAGGAATCCCAGGCAGGAGAGGAATCGTCAGAATTGCCAGTGACATGGCCTGCAGGACTATTGGCATTCCTGGGGAAGGAGGAAATTGACACTGAGGGAGTTGGTGGGGTGGTTTGCGTGAGCTTGGTTACAAGAGGAAGGGATTTACTGGTCAGTGGACTGCTTCCGCTGTCACCCAAAGTTTTTGAACTTGTCACTGACTTATTATGAATGCGCTGCAGGTGACGTATAAGGGAGGATGTTCCGAGGTGGTTAACGTCCTTACCCCTACTTATTACAGCTTGACAAAGGCAACAAACGGCTTGACACCTGTTGTCCGCTTTTCTGTTGAAATACCTCCACACTGAAGAGCTGATTTTTTTGGTATTTTCACCAGGCATGTCAACGGCCATATTCCTCCCACGGACAACAGGTGTCTCCCCGGGTGCCTGACTTAAACAAACCACCTCACCATCAGAATCCTCCTGGTCAATTTCCTCCCCAGCGCCAGCAACACCCATATCCTCCTCATCCTGGTGTACTTCAACACTGACATCTTCAATCTGACTATCAGGAACTGGACTGCGGGTGCTCCTTCCAGCACTTGCAGGGGGCGTGCAAATGGTGGAAGGCGCATGCTCTTCACGTCCAGTGTTGGGAAGGTCAGGCATCGCAACCGACACAATTGGACTCTCCTTGTGGATTTGGGATTTCGAAGAACGCACAGTTCTTTGCGGTGCTTTTGCCAGCTTGAGTCTTTTCAGTTTTCTAGCGAGAGGCTGAGTGCTTCCATCCTCATGTGAAGCTGAACCACTAGCCATGAACATAGGCCAGGGCCTCAGCCGTTCCTTGCCATTCCGTGTGGTAAATGGCATATTGGCAAGTTTACGCTTCTCCTCCGACAATTTTATTTTAGGTTTTGGAGTCCTTTTTTTACTGATATTTGGTGTTTTGGATTTGACATGCTCTGTACTATGACATTGGGCATCGGCCTTGGCAGACGACGTTGCTGGCATTTCATTGTCTCGGCCATGACTAGTGGCAGCAGCTTCAGCACGAGGTGGAAGTGGATCTTGATCTTTCCCTAATTTTGGAACCTCAACATTTTTGTTCTCCATATTTTAATAGGCACAACTAAAAGGCACCTCAGGTAAACAATGGAGATGGATGGATACTAGTATACTTATGGATGGACTGCCGAGTGCCGACACAGAGGTAGCTACAGCCGTGGACTACCGTACTGTGTCTGCTGCTAATATAGACTGGATGATTGATAATGAGATGAAATCAATATATATATGTATGTATATATAAGATCACTAGTACTGCAGCCGGACAGGTAGATAATATATTTATTAGGTAATGATGACTGATGACGGACCTGCTGGACACTGTCAGCTCAGCAGCACCGCAGACTGCTACAGTAAGCTACTATACTATAGTAGTATGTACAAAGAAGAAAGAAAAAAAAAAACCACGGGTAGGTGGTATACAATTATGGATGGACTGCCGAGTGCCGACACAGAGGTAGCTACAGCCGTGGACTAACGTACTGTGTCTGCTGCTAATATAGACTGGATGATTGATAATGAGATGAAATCAATATATATATGTATGTATATATAATATCACTAGTACTGCAGCCGGACAGGTAGATAATATATTTATTAGGTAATGATGACTGATGACGGACCTGCTGGACACTGTCAGCTCAGCAGCACCGCAGACTGCTACAGTAAGCTACTATACTATAGTAGTATGTACAAAGAAGAAAGAAAAAAAAAAAACACGGGTAGGTGGTATACAATTATGGATGGACTGCCGAGTGCCGACACAGAGGTAGCTACAGCCGTGGACTAACGTACTGTGTCTGCTGCTAATATAGACTGGATGATTGATAATGAGATGAAATCAATATATATATGTATGTATATATAATATCACTAGTACTGCAGCCGGACAGGTAGATAATATATTTATTAGGTAATGATGACTGATGACGGACCTGCTGGACACTGTCAGCTCAGCAGCACCGCAGACTGCTACAGTAAGCTACTATACTATAGTAGTATGTACAAAGAAGAAAGAAAAAAAAAAACCACGGGTAGGTGGTATACAATTATGGATGGACTGCCGAGTGCCGACACAGAGGTAGCTACAGCCGTGGACTAACGTACTGTGTCTGCTGCTAATATAGACTGGATGATTGATAATGAGATGAAATCAATATATATATGTATGTATATATAATATCACTAGTACTGCAGCCGGACAGGTAGATAATATATTTATTAGGTAATGATGACTGATGACGGACCTGCTGGACACTGTCAGCTCAGCAGCACCGCAGACTGCTACAGTAAGCTACTATACTATAGTAGTATGTACAAAGAAGAAAGAAAAAGAAAAAAACACGGGTAGGTGGTATACAATTATGGATGGACTGCCGAGTGCCGACACAGAGGTAGCTACAGCCGTGGACTAACGTACTGTGTCTGCTGCTAATATAGACTGGATGATTGATAATGAGATGAAATCAATATATATATGTATGTATATATAATATCACTAGTACTGCAGCCGGACAGGTAGATAATATTTTTATTAGGTAATGATGACTGATGACGGACCTGCTGGACACTGTCAGCTCAGCAGCACCGCAGACTGCTACAGTAAGCTACTATACTATAGTAGTATGTACAAAGAAGAAAGAAAAAAAAAACCACGGGTAGGTGGTATACAATTATGGATGGACTGCCGAGTGCCGACACAGAGGTAGCTACAGCCGTGGACTAACGTACTGTGTCTGCTGCTAATATAGACTGGATGATTGATAATGAGATGAAATCAATATATATATGTATGTATATATAATATCACTAGTACTGCAGCTGGACAGGTAGATAATATATTTATTAGGTAATGATGACTGATGACGGACCTGCTGGACACTGTCAGCTCAGCAGCACCGCAGACTGCTACAGTAAGCTACTATACTATAGTAGTATGTACAAAGAAGAAAGAAAAAAAAAACCACGGGTAGGTGGTATACAATTATGGATGGACTGCCGAGTGCCGACACAGAGGTAGCTACAGCCGTGGACTAACGTACTGTGTCTGCTGCTAATATAGACTGGATGATTGATAATGAGATGAAATCAATATATATATGTATGTATATATAATATCACTAGTACTGCAGCCGGACAGGTAGATAATATATTTATTAGGTAATGATGACTGATGACGGACCTGCTGGACACTGTCAGCTCAGCAGCACCGCAGACTGCTACAGTAAGCTACTATACTATAGTAGTATGTACAAAGAAGAAAGAAAAAAAAAAACCACGGGTAGGTGGTATACAATTATGGATGGACTGCCGAGTGCCGACACAGAGGTAGCTACAGCCGTGGACTAACGTACTGTGTCTGCTGCTAATATAGACTGGATGATTGATAATGAGATGAAATCAATATATATATGTATGTATATATAATATCACTAGTACTGCAGCCGGACAGGTAGATAATATATTTATTAGGTAATGATGACTGATGACGGACCTGCTGGACACTGTCAGCTCAGCAGCACCGCAGACTGCTACAGTAAGCTACTATACTCTATAGTAGTATGTACAAAGAAGAAAGAAAAAAAAAAAACCACGGGTAGGTGGTATACAATTATGGATGGACTGCCGAGTGCCGACACAGAGGTAGCTACAGCCGTGGACTAACGTACTGTGTCTCCTGCTAATATAGAGTCTAGACTGGATGATAAATTATTGATAATGAGATGAAATCAATATAATATCACTAGTACTGCAGCCGGACAGGTACTATATATATTTATTATGTAATGACTGATGACGGACCTGCTGGACACTGTCAGGTCAGCACAGCACCGCAGACTGCTACAGTAAGCTACTATAGTAGTATGTATAAAGAAGAATGAAAAAAAAAAAACCACGGGTAGGTGGTATACAATATTATATATATATATATATATATTATATACAATTATATATATATATATATATATATATATATATTAAACTGGTGGTGATTGATTATTAAACTGGTGGTCACTTCAGGTCACGTTGCAACTTGCAACTAGTACTCCGAGGCCTAAGCAGACAATCACAAAATATATTATTATACTGGTGGTCAGTGTGGTCACAACAATGGCAGTGTGGCACTGACTCTGGCAGCAAAAGTGTGCACTGTACGTTATATGTACTCCTGAGTCCTGCTCTCAGACTCTAACTGCTCCCCACTGTCAGTGTCTCCCCCACAAGTCAGATAATACACTTACAGTCACACTATCTAATCTATAAATATCACTTCAGCAAGTAGTATAGTAGTATACAGTATAGTAGTACTCCTCCTAATAATGCTCCCCGAAAATACTGTGTCTCTCTCTTCTCTAAACGGAGAGGACGCCAGCCACGTCCTCTCCCTATGACTCTCAATGCACGTGTGAAAATGGCGGCGACGCGCGGCTCCTTATATAGAATCCGAGTCTCGCGATAGAATCCGAGCCTCGCGAGAATCCGACAGCGTGATGATGACGTTCGGGCGCGCTCGGGTTAGCCGAGCAAGGCGGGAAGATCCGAGCCTGCTCGGACCCGTGTAAAAAACCTGAAGTTCGGGCGGGTTCGGATTCAGAGGAACCGAACCCGCCCTTGCCTGATAGCTTGGATCAGCTCATGCAGTTATCCATCCGGGTGGATAGACGGCTGAGAGAGCGTAGGCTTGAAAGGGAGACTGAGGTTTCCTTCTTTCCCAAGGGAACCTCAGACTCTGAGGAATTTTCTGAGGAGCCTAAGCAGATTGGGGCTACCCGCCTCTCCTCGCGTGAGAAGACGCGGAGGAGACAGCAGGGGTTGTGTTTGTACTGTGGGAATAAAGGTCATGTGGTAGTATTATGCCCAGAAAAGCCGGAAAACTTCAGGGCCTGAGGGTGATGGGAAATATCCTGTCAGGCCAGAAGTCAGAATTTCCCAAGAAGACTTTTATCATTCCGGTGACCTTGAAGATCCTCGGTCAAACTGTCAAGACTGAGGCCTTTGTGGACAGTGGGGCCGACGGGGTTTTTATGGACCGCCAATTCGCCCTGAAACACTCTGTTCCCTTAGTACCCTTGGCATCGGAAATTGAGATTTGTGGGTTAAACGGGGAACCATTATCCCAAGGTAAAATTACCTCTTGCACTAGCCAGATTTCTTTGTTTATTGGAGCCACACACTCTGAAAAATTGTCCTTTTATGTGACTGTCTGTACTTTTGCCCCATTGGTGTTGGGGTTACCCTGGTTAAGGGTCCACAATCCTCAATTTGACTGGGTCTCTGGGGAGATTCTTAGTTGGGGTACTGATTGTTTCAGGAGTTGCTTGAGCCTTCCAGTCAGGCTCTCGCAGCTAAGTTTGCCAGGATTGCCAGGGTGTTATGCAGATTTTGCGGACGTGTTCTCCAAAAAAGTTGCAGAGGTACTACCTCCCCATCGCCCCTATGACTGTGCCATTGATTTGTTGCCAAATGCTAAGCTTCCCAAGAGCAGGTTGTACTCCCTGTCACGTCCTGAGACTCAGGCTATGGCAGAGTACATTCAGGAGAACTTGGCTAAGGGATTTATCAGACCTTCACAGTCTCCAGTTGGGTCGGGGTTCTTCTTCGTGGATAAAAAGGACGGTTCGTTGCGACCCTGCATCGACTTCAGGGAATTGAACCGTATCACGATTAAAAACTCATACCCACTGCCCCTCATTTCGGTCTTGTTTGACCAGCTTCGTACTGCCACCATTTTTTCTAAGATTGACCTACGCGGTGCGTACAATCTAATCCGAATAAGAGAGGGGGATGAATGGAAGACTGCCTTTAATACCCACTCAGGGCATTATGAATATTTGGTGATGCCTTTTGGGCTCTGTAATGCCCCGGCAGTCTTCCAGGATTTCATGAATGATGTGCTCAGGGAATATTTGGATAGATTCTTAGTTGTATACTTAGATGACATCCTAATCTTCTCCCATTCCCTGGAGGAACATCGGAAGCATGTACGCTTAGTCCTCCAGAAACTCAGAGACCACCGGCTTGGGGCGAAGCTGGAGAAGTGCGAATTTGAAGTTCAGCAAATCGCATTTCTAGGATATATTATCTCCCCAGAAGGTTTCCAAATGGAGGGTTCCAAGGTACAGGCAGTCCTGGATTGGGTGCAGCCCACTAGTTTGAAGGCGCTTCAGCGTTTCCTGGGCTTTGCGAATTTTTATAGACGATTTATCGCTGGATTTTCGTCTATAGTGGCGCCCTTGGTGGCACTCACTAAGAAAGGGGCGGATGTTGCTCATCTGTCCATGGCGGAGTTTGCCTATAACAACGCGGCTCACTCTGCTACAGGGATCTCTCCCTTCCTTTGTGTGTATGGGCATCATCCTAAGGCCAATTCTTTTGACCCCCTGGACTCCACGCCTGGTGGTTCCTCTGTGGTTTCGGTCCTTAGAGGTATTTGGCGGAAAGTGAAGAAAGCCCTTGTGTCTGTGTCATTAGTGACCAAAAGGGTTTTTGATAAGCGGAAAAGACCCTGCAGCTTCAAATTAGGAGACTTCGTCTGGTTGTCTACCAAGAATTTGAAGTTGAGACAGCCATCTCATAAGTTAGGCCCCCGGTTCATCAGCCCTTATAAGATCACCAGGGTTATCAATCCGGTGGCATTTCAGTTAGATCTGCCCCGTTCTTTGGGTATCAATAAAACATTTCATTGTTCCCTTTTAAAATGGGCGATTAGTAATCCTTCTTCCAGTAGTAGACCTTCCCCTCTTCTGATACGTGGCCAGAGGGAGTTTGTTGTTGAAAGGATTCTTGACTCCAAGATGGTTCGGGGTCGGCTGTCATTTTTGGTGCACTGGAAGGGGTATGGCCCGGAGGAGCGGTCGTGGGTGCGCAGTTGTGATCTTCATGCCCCCAGACTGATACGCTCTTTCTTCTCGCAGTTCCCCGATAAACCCGGTGGTAGGGGTTCTTTGACCCCTCGTCAGAGGGGGGGTACTGTTAGGGTCTCCTGCCCTGTGCTGCCACGTCGTCATGGCAACCGGGAGACAAGTGCTAGCGGAGTAACCTGAGCGCAGCTGATACTCCGGTTCGGGTCTTTTGCTGTGCAGTGGTTACAGGCTCTGTGCACGGCAGGGGATCCGGTGCTGGTTTTTGTGCTCACAGTCTGTGAGGTCTGAGTGGGGCGTGGACAGCACCTGCTTTATAAGGCCTTTTCTCAGGTTAAGCAGATGCTGCTGAATCTTTGTTGGTTAGTCAGTTCCTGAAAGTTAGCCAGTACTGTGTAGCTTTGTATTTGTTGTTGCTTACTGCAAATAGGCCTGGGGATTTGGTACTACACTCTGCCAATCCAGACCTAGCAGTAAGACTGGAGTCAGTCGTTTAACTTGCTGGGGTTCTTTTACTACTCTGTGAACTTAGCAAGTTTGCGGCTGTATTCTAAGACTTGCCTGCCTAAATCCTGTCTCACTGTGCAAGGTGTCAGGTGTCAGTTTAGTGGCAGTAAGCTGAACCTGTGCACTGCAAGTGAGAATTAGGATTGTGGAGACTCTCCTTGTGTCTATCATTCCATCTCTGACCAAGGAGTTTACTGCCACACCCGTTGGTAACCCTTTAGGGTTTTGCTGTTGCCCTTAGCAACAGCATTTTGGGTTCTCTACGTATTAAAACACAACATCTTGCTTTTCCCATCTGAGCATTACTAATACTAGGGAGACACCCAGTTCCTTAGCCTCTGGGCTTCTCTGTTCACTTTGTGTGTATTTTGTTACCCTATCACCTTCTGTGTATGTAATGTCATATTCCCCAGTCTGTCTGTGAGTTCATTTGTTTTGCATACCTATCCGTTCAGACACCAGTACATTCCTGCAGGCACTGGTGTGCATAACAGTTCAAACACCAGTACATTCCTGCAGGCACTGGAGTGCATAACAGTTCTGACACAGTACATTCCTGCAGGCACTGGTGTGCATAACAAACAGTGGTGAGATTCCGAACCAGCACACATAAAAAAGAGGAAAGCCATGCTAACCAAACTTGAAACAGGAACAGCAACAGCAGAACCAACAACATTACTTAACCAAGTAACAGTGCAGGAAAGCACAAAGCACTGGGTGGGCGCCCAGTATCTGTTAGGCGCCGAGGGTCCGCTCGTCAGTGCGGCCGGCGCCTAGCAACGGGGACGCCACTGTCGGATCGTGTTCCCCGTTGCTGGGTCTAAGTTTATATCATCACTGGTTTCCTGGCTGTGTAGCATGCAGCTGCACGGCATGTTGTAATTATCACTCATCTGTTTCCCTGGCCATGCAGCTTGTCAGCTGCATGGCATTTAATCCAATCAGCCTCCAAACAGCTGATTGGAAGACTCTCTGTTAAAAGCACTCCCAGGACTCCTCACAGACGCCGGTGATAGCTTCCTGTTTGCCTGATTCTGCTGCAGAGAGAGTTCCCAATCCCGGTCTGTTCGTTTGTTCCTGTTCTCAGTGATCCAGTACTCGGAAGTTACCATCTGTTCCTGGAGTCTGACCGAGCACCTTTAACATCTGGTGGTGTTCGTGAGTCGCGGCGCAGCCGTGTGTTGCGGCTTGTCCGCTACTATTTATTATTGTGTTTATTTTGAGTTCTGGAGCTTTGCGGAGGATTCCGCTTCCACAAGATCCACTCTGGTGTCCAGCGGTGCCGGATAGGAGTGTCGGATCCGTGGATCCTTGGTTGTCCTTTTCCCTGGCGGCTAGTCCGCACATACCTTTTGATTTAGTTAAGTTAGCTTGTAACCCCTGGCTTGGTTGCTTAGTCAGAGGGCCCCTTGTTATCTCCCTGTCTCGGACTTCCCCTTGTCTCCCATTAAGACCTGCGGGCGCATCGGGGTTGGGCAGACATAATCCGCCCTTCGAACGCGGCTGCCATGGGCTCAAGCAACCATAGTCTCGCAGGGGATTTCTGATAACACGGGCGAGACAACGGAGTTAGGGCGCCAGGGGTTACTAGTCTCTCCAGCTCCCACAACCTGTATTTCATTCCTGTACTCAGATCTCTGCCATAAGATCTTCTCCAGTCTGGAGTACAGGAATCGTAACATTATCACCGGCCAGACAAAAGAAAAAATTTCAACAGGAGTTAATTTTTTCACTTATCCAGTAGGGAGAATTTTGTCGGCCTCATGAATCCCACCGGTGTTGGGCCAAATCCTGGCCAGTTTTTGGTTAGTCAGATTCAGGAACTTACCCAGATGGTTCAGGATCTGTCCCTCCGGGTGAGCTCACAGGAAGATCTGTTACGGACTTCCCCGAGGGTCATCCCTGAACCAAAAATGCATCTGCCTGACCGTTTTTCTGGGGATAGAAAACAGTTTTTTAATTTTAAAGAGTCTTGTAAACTGTATTTTCGTTTAAGACCAGTTTCCTCAGGTACGGAGGCTCAGCGGGTTGGAATTATAATTTCTCTGCTTCAGGGGGATTCTCAGACCTGGGCTTTTGGTTTAAAGACAGACGATCCGGCCTTATCGTCTGTAGACGCTTTTTTGAAATCTTTAGGGCTATTGTATGACGACCCTGATAGAGAGGCATCCGCAGAAAGTCAGTTGCGTGCTCTAAGACAGGGTAGGAATCCTGCAGAGAATTATTGTACGGAGTTTCGCCGTTGGTCGAACGACTGTGGCTGGACTGATCCTGCCCTGCGCAGTCAGTTTCGCCTCGGCTTATCTGAATCTATAAAAGACAACCTCCTGCAGTATCCCGCTCCTGAGAACCTTGATAAACTCATGGAGCTCTCTATTAAAATAGATCGTCGGCTCAGAGAGCGGAGGACTGAGAAAGGGGCATCTGTAGTTTCTTTTCCCTGTGTTTCTTCCATTCCGATAGACATGGAGGAGCCTATGCAGATTGGTCTCTCCAAATTGTCTCCGGAAGAAAGAACCAGGAGGCAAAATTCTGGTCTGTGTTTGTACTGCGGAGGTAAGGGACATTTTGCCCGTAGTTGCCCAAACAAGTCGGGAAACTTCCTGACCAAGTGAATAGTGAGGGGGTTCACTTTGGTCTACAGCTCATCTCCTCAAATAATTCACTATTGGTTCCTGCTAAAGTTTCTTATGACAGCCTCTGTTCCTCGGTCTCTGCTTTTGTGGACAGTGGAGCTGCAGGAAACTTTATGGACTTAACATGGGCCAAGGCCTTGGGTATTCCTCAGTTAACCTTAAGTAGGTGTATCACCATGCATGGTTTAGATGGGAGTCCCTTATCCAATGGGGTTATTTCTCTATGTACACCTCCTGTTTTGCTCTCGGTGGGAGCTCTACATTCTGAAAAGATTGAGTTTTTTCTTACCCATTGTCCAGCAGTTCCTGTGGTTCTGGGTCACCCTTGGCTGGCCTTTCATAATCCCATCATAGATTGGCAGTCTGGGGAGATTCTACAATGGAGTACCATCTGTGATAAAGAATGTATTACACTTCCTATCCGAGTAGCTGCTGCCAGGTCCGCACATATTCCTGGAGAGTACCAAGATTTTTTGGATGTGTTTTCCAAGGGCAATGCGGATATTTTGCATCCCCATAGGCCTTATGATTGTACCATTGAGTTAATTCCTGGTGCCACGTTGCCTAAAGGAAGGTTATATGCATTGTCTGGTCCTGAAACTGTGGCCATGAATGAGTATGTGAAAGAAAGTCTTGAGAAAGGGTTTATCAGGCCATCTAAATCCCCTTTAAGTGCAGGTTTTTTCTTCGTAGAGAAGAAGGATGGTTCCCTCAGACCCTGCATTGACTTTCGAGCCCTGAATAAAATCTCAGTCAAGAATACTTACCCTCTGCCTCTGATCTCTGTCCTCTTTGATCAGCTACGTTCGGCTGTTATTTTTTCCAAGATTGACCTGAGAGGAGCATATAATCTCATTAGAATCAGATCGGGGGATGAGTGGAAAACGGCATTCAGTACTCAATCAGGTCACTATGAGTATCTGGTCATGCCTTTCGGCCTATCTAACGCTCCGGCAGTCTTTCAGGATCTCATAAATGATGTGCTCCGTGAGTTTCTGGGAAGATTCGTTGTGGTCTATTTAGACGACATTTTGATTTATTCTGACTCTATAGAACAACATGTTACCCAGGTGCGTCAGGTACTTAAGAAATTACGTGAAAATCACTTGTATGCCAAACCGGAGAAGTGTGAATTTCACGTCACGGAGGTATCCTTTTTAGGGTACATTATTTCCCCTCGGGGATTCCGAATGGAACCTAAGAAGCTCCAAGCCATCCTGAGTTGGGCGCAACCCACCAACTTAAAAGCAATTCAGCGCTTTTTAGGGTTTGTGAACTACTACAGAAGGTTTATTCACTCTTTCTCTGACATAGTTGCTCCCATTGTGGCACTCACTAAGAAGGGAGCAGATCCTACCAATTGGTCATGTGAAGCTAAAGTATCTTTTCAGGCCTTGAAACAAGCCTTTGTCTCAGCCCCTGTCCTTAGACATCCCAACCCAGAATTGCCTTTCATCGTTGAGGTAGATGCCTCGGAGGTTGGTGTAGGGGCTATCCTTTCTCAGAAGGATCCAGATTCCCTTGAGTTACATCCTTGTGCCTTTATGTCCAGGAAATTCTCATCTGCTGAATCCAACTACGATGTTGGTAATCGGGAGTTGCTGGCTATTAAATGGGCTTTTGAGGAGTGGAGACATTGGCTTGAAGGTGCGACCCATACCATTTCTGTTTTGACAGATCACAAAAATCTTCAATACATTGAATCAGCTAAGCGACTGAATGCCCGACAGGCTCGTTGGGCTTTATTTTTCACTCGTTTCAAATTCATTATCACCTTCAGACCTGGTTCCAAGAATACCAAGGCAGATGCCCTCTCACGCAGTTTTCTTCCCGCTCAAGACAACAGTCCTGTTACTCTCATACTTCCGCCTTCAGTCATTCAGGCAGGTCTCACACAGGATGTTTTTTCTCAATTGAAGCTGCTTCAACATCAAGCTCCGGGAAATACTCCTGCTGGTCGTCTTTTTGTTCCTGAGTTTTTGAGAGCAACTGTTTTGGAGGAATTTCATGATAGCAAAGTTGCAGGGCATCTGGGAGTCGCTAAAACTTTTGAATTGGTATCCCGCTCAGTGTGGTGGCCTGGTCTTTCTAAAGACATTAAAGAGTTTGTTTTTTCGTGTCAGGTCTGTGCACAGCATAAAGTTCCCCGTTCTTTGCCTATTGGTCAACTTATGCCATTGAATGTTCCTCTTAGACCATGGTCGCATATCTCCATGGATTTTGTGGTGGATCTCCCTCTGTCAGCTGGATGCACAGTCATATGGGTGGTAGTGGACCGTTTTAGTAAGATGGCTCATTTTATTGGTCTTCCCCGATTGCCATCTGCCCAGGGATTGGCAGTCTTGTTCCTCCGTCATGTTTTCAGACTCCATGGGTTACCCACTGATATTGTTTCTGACAGGGGTCCACAATTCATTGCACAGTTTTGGAAGTCTTTTTGTGCTTCGTTAAAAATGAAATTATCATTAACCTCCGGTTATCATCCACAATCAAATGGACAGACTGAGCGAGTGAACCAATCCTTAAAACAATATTTGCGTTTGTACTCGGCCAAACTCCAAAATGACTGGTCTGAGTTTCTTCCATTGGCAGAGTTTGCTTATAATAATGCCTGTCATTCCTCCACCAATGTGTCTCCATTTTTTGCAGTTTTTGGTTTCCACCCCAGAGCTAATTCATTTTTCCAACATTCCTCTGTCTCCTCTCTGGCCCTGACCTCTCATCTTAAACTTATTTGGAAAAAAGTGCACATAGCTCTCAGAAAAGCAGCTTTCAAGGAAAAAGATTTTTCGGACAGGTTCCGGCGGCCGTGCACTTTTAGAGTAGGAGACAGGGTGTGGCTGTCGACTCGCAATATCAAACTTCGACAAACCTCAGCCAGATTGGGTCCTAGATTTATTGGACCATTTCTCATTATCAAAAAAGTCAATCCAGTTGCTTTCCGGTTACAGCTACCAAAAACGTTACGAATCGGAAATACCTTCCATTGCTCTTTGCTCAAACCATATGTTTCATCTAGCAGATTTCCTCGTAAAAAACCTCAGGGGAGATCACCAGTTAATGTACAGGGTCAGCAGGAGTTCGTGGTTGAGAAGGTTCTCGATTCCAAGCTGTCCCGGGGTCGGCTTTATTTTTTGGTGCATTGGAAAGGTTATGGTCCTGAGGAAAGGTCGTGGGTCCTAGATGAGGACCTTCATGCCCCAAGGCTCAAAAGGGCATTTTTTCAAGAATTTCCTCAGAAACCCGGATTTAGGGGTTCCTTGACCCCTCCTCAAGGGGGGGGTACTGTTAGGCGCCGAGGGTCCGCTCGTCAGTGCGGCCGGCGCCTAGCAACGGGGACGCCACTGTCAGATCGTGTTCCCCGTTGCTGGGTCTAAGTTTATATCATCACTGGTTTCCTGGCTGTGTAGCATGCAGCTGCACGGCATGTTGTAATTATCACTCATCTGTTTCCCTGGCCATGCAGCTTGTCAGCTGCATGGCATTTAATCCAATCAGCCTCCAAACAGCTGATTGGAAGACTCTCTGTTAAAAGCACTCCCAGGACTCCTCACAGACGCCGGTGATAGCTTCCTGTTTGCCTGATTCTGCTGCAGAGAGAGTTCCCAATCCCGGTCTGTTCGTTTGTTCCTGTTCTCAGTGATCCAGTACTCGGAAGTTACCATCTGTTCCTGGAGTCTGACCGAGCACCTTTAACATCTGGTGGTGTTCGTGAGTCGCGGCGCAGCCGTGTGTTGCGGCTTGTCCGCTACTATTTATTATTGTGTTTATTTTGAGTTCTGGAGCTTTGCGGAGGATTCCGCTTCCACAAGATCCACTCTGGTGTCCAGCGGTGCCGGATAGGAGTGTCGGATCCGTGGATCCTTGGTTGTCCTTTTCCCTGGCGGCTAGTCCGCACATACCTTTTGATTTAGTTAAGTTAGCTTGTAACCCCTGGCTTGGTTGCTTAGTCAGAGGGCCCCTTGTTATCTCCCTGTCTCGGACTTCCCCTTGTCTCCCATTAAGACCTGCGGGGGCATCGGGGTTGGGCAGACATAATCCGCCCTTCGAACGCGGCTGCCATGGGCTCAAGCAACCATAGTCTCGCAGGGGATTTCTGATAACACGGGCGAGACAACGGAGTTAGGGCGCCAGGGGTTACTAGGCTCTCCAGCTCCCACAACCTGTATTTCATTCCTGTACTCAGATCTCTGCCATAAGATCTTCTCCAGTCTGGAGTACAGGAATCGTAACAGTATCCTCTACGGACTACGAGAAAAGGATTTACCGGTAGGAAATTAAAATCCTATTTTTTCTTACATCCTAGAGGATACTGGGGTCCACATTAGTACCATGGGGATGTACCAAAGCTCCCAAACCAGGTGGGAGAGTGCTGAGGTTCCTGCAGAACTGATTGACCAAACTGAAGGTCCTCAGAGGCAACAGTATTGAACTTGTAGAACTTAGCAAACGTGTTTGAACCTGACCAAGTAGCTGCTCGGCAGAGCTATAAAGCCGAGACACCCCGGGCACCCACCCAGGAAGAACCCACTGACCTAGTAGAGTGGGCCTGGACAGATCTTGGAACCGGAAAACCTGCCGTAGAATAAGCATGCTGGATAGTAAGCCTGAGCCAGCGAGCAATAGACTGCTTGAATCAGGACACCCAATTCTATTGGGATCATAGAGAAAAAAAAGCGAGTTAGATTTTCTGTGACGAGCTGTCCGCTTTACATAGATCTTCAAAGCCTTCACAACATCCAATGACTTTGAAGTAGCAGAGGTGTCCGTAAGCACCAGAACCACAATAGGTTGGTTGATATGAAACGCAGACACCACTTTTGGAAGAAATTGCTGACGAGTTTTGAGTTCAGCTCTATCTTCATGAAAAATCAAATAGGGGCTTTTGTGAGACAACACCCCCAGCTCTGACACACATCTCGCTGAAGCCAAGGCCAACAGTGTGATGGTCTTCCACGAAAGAAACTTTATGTCAACGTCCTATAAAGGGTCAAACCATTCTGACTGCAGGAACTCCAACACCACGTTGAGATCCCAAGGTGTCGTAGGAGGCACAAAGGGCGGTTGGATGTGCAGAACACCCTTCAAAAATGTCTGAACCTCCGGGAGAGAAGCCAATTGTTTCTGGAAGAAAATGGATAAGGCCGAAATCTGGACTTTTAAGGAGCCCAAACGTAGACCCACATCCACTCCTGACTGCAGAAAAAGGAGAAAACGCCCCAGTTGAAATTCCACCGCAGGAAATTTCCTCTTCTCACACCAAGAGACATATTTTTTCCAAATACGGTGGAAATGTTTAGATGTTACCCCCTTTCTGGCTTGGATCAAGGTTGGACTAACCCTGTCCGGGATCCCAATCTGGGCTACAATTTTACGCTCAACCTCCATGCCGTCAAACGTGGCCATGGTAAGCCGTGATAGACAAACAGCCCCTGTTGCAGAAGATCCTTGTGAAGAAGTAAAGGACACAGGTCCTCTAGGAGCATCTCCAGTAAATCCGCATATCAGGCCCTACTTGGCCAGTCCGGAGCAATGAGAATTGCTTGAACCTTTTCTCTTTTTATTCTCTTGAGAATTTTTGGGAGCAATGGAAGTGGTGGAAACACGTAAACCATCTGGTAGACCCATGGAGTCACCAAAGCGTCCACCGCCTGTGGGTCCCTCGTCCCTCGACCTGGAACAATACTGCTTGAGCTTCTTGTTGAGATGAGAGGCTATCATGTCGATTTGCGGAATTCCGCACCGATGTGTCAAGTACCCAAACACCTCTGGGTGAAGACCCCACTCTCCAGGGTGGAGGTCATGTCTGCTGAGGAAGTGTGCTCCCCAGTTGTCTACTCCCGGAATGAGGATTGCCGACAATACCACAGCATGTCTTTCTGCCCAGAGGAGAATCCTTTTTACCTCTGACATTGTTGCTCTGCTCTTCGTTCCGCTTTGTCAGTTTATGTACGTTACCGATGTCACATGGTCCGACTGAACCTGAATGGCGTTATCTTGAAGAAGATGTGATGCTTGTAGAAGGGCGTTGTATATGGCCCTTAGCTCCAGAACGTTGATCGGAAGAAAGGTTTCCTGACTCGACCATTTTCCGTGGCACTGTTCCCCTTGGGTGACTGCTACCCAACCTCTGAGCCTTGCGTCTGTGGTTAGCAGAATCAAATTTTGAATACCGAAACTTCAGCCTTTGGTCAGGTGAGAAGTCTGAAGCCACCACAGAAGAGAAATCCTGGCTTTTAGCGACAGACGTATCTTCTGGTGTATGTGAAGATGTGATCCGGACCATTTGTCCAACAGATCCAGCTGGAAGGGTCTTGTGTGAAACCTTCCATACTGCAGTGCCTCGTAAGAGGCTGCCATCTTCCCCAGAAGGCGAATGCATAGATGCACCGATATCCGGGTCGGCTTTAGAATATCCTGCACCGTCAACTGGATTACCAATGCCTTTTCCAATGGAAGGAATACCTTCTGTGCCTCCATAGCCAGTATCATCCCCAGGAACGGAATCCTCCATGTTGGTTCCAGGTAAGATTTTGGTAGGTTCAGAATCCACCCATGATCCCGGAGTAGTCATGTTGAGAGAGCAATGTTGTCTAACAACCTCTCCCTGGATGGTGCTTTTATCAGCAGATCGTCCAGATACAGTATTATGTTCACTCCTTGCCTGCGGAGGACAAACATCATCTCTGCCATTACCTTGGTGAACACCCTCGTTGCCGTGGAGAGGCCAAATGACAGGGCCTGGAACTGGTAGTGACAGTCCTGTAATGCAAACCATAGATAAGTCTGATGAGGCAGCCAAATCGGAATATGAAGGTACGCATCCTTGATATCCAGAGACAACAGGAATTCCCCCTCCTCCAGACCTGAGATCACCGCTCTCAGAGACTCCATCTTGAACTTGAACACCCATAAGTACAGGTTCAGTGACTTGAGGTTTAAAATGGGCCTTACCGAACCGTCCAGTTTTGGTACCACAAACAGGTTGGAATAATGGGGGTCATTCCGAGTTGTTCGCACGCAAGCTGCTTTCAGCAGCTTTGCACACGCTAAGCCGCCGCCTACTGGGAGTGAATCAAGGCTTATCAAAATTGCAAACGAAAGATTCGCAATATTGCGAAAAGACTTCTCTGTGCAGTTTCTGAGTAGCTCGAGACTTACTCTGCCAGTGCGATCAGTTCAGTGCTTGTCGTTCCTGGTTTGACGTCACAAACACACCCAGCGTTCGCCCAGACACTCCTCCGTTTCTCCAGCCACTCCCGCGTTTTTCCCAGAAACTGTAGCGTTTTTTCAAACACTCCCATAAAACGGCCAGTTTCCACCCAGAAACACCCACTTCCTGTCAATCACATTACGATCACCAGAACGAAGAAAAATCCTCGTAATGCCGTTAGTAAAATACCTAACTGCATAGCAAATTTACTTGGCGCAGTCGCAGTGCGGACATTGCGCATGCGCACTAAGCGGAAAATCGCTGCGATGCGAAGAAATTTACCGAGCGAACAACTTGGAATGACCACCAACAACCCTTGTTTTGCAGGTGAAGTGGAACTGGAACAATGACCTGAGTTTGTACCAGTTTTTGAATTGCTGCCTGTAAAGTCATACTTGCTTCCGGAGAACCTGGTAAGCCTGATTTGAAGAATCTGTGAGGTGGGAGTTCCTGAAACTCCAGTCTGTAGCCCTGGGCGATAAGATCTTTGACCCAGGGATCCTGGCATGATGTTGCCCATATGTGACTGAAATATCTTAATCGGGCTTCCATCTGCCTGTCTTCAAGCTGAAGGCTTTGAGGAAGTAGAACCGGAGGACGGGCTTCCATCTGCCTGTCTTCAAGCTGAAGGCTTTGAGGAAGTAGAACCGGAGGTCTGTTCCTGTGAACCTGCAGTTGTTGTTTTTCCAGGTTTACCTCTATTGCCCTTGAAGGCTGTAGAAGAACCTTTGGAATTACTTTTACATTTTGCTGTCCAAAAGGACAGCAGGGTTGGAGCAAAATAGATTTTACTAGCTGGGAATGCTGCGGAAGCAAGGTATGTAGACTTACCCGTCGTAGCCTTGGATATCCACGTATCCAGCTCATCTCCAAAAAGGGCTTCACCTGTGAATGGTAGGCTTTCCACGCCTGTCCTAGAATCCACATCCGCAGTCCACTGGCGTAGCCACAAGCCCCGGCGCGCTGACACCACCATGGCAGTGGTGCGTGCGTTGAGCAAACCAATTTCCTTTATGGCCTCCACCATAACATTAGCAGAATCCTGTATATGTTGTAGGAGTAAAATTATCTCCCCCTGGATAAGGAATCTAACCCATCAATTAGATTACCTGACCATTTTGCAAAGGCCCTAGTGATCTATGCATCTATAGTGGGTCTCTGGGCCACCCCCGCTGCTGTGTACAGAGATTTGAGAGTGGTCTCAATCTTGCAGTCTGCTGCATCCTTCAAGGAGGCTGCCCCAGAAACAGGTAACACTATCTTACGTGACAACCTGGAAACCGATGCGTCAACGATCGGCAGGTTTTCCCATTTTTTCCTATCATCCTGAGGTAACAGGAAGGATGCAGGGAAAGTAGCAGAGGATTTCTTTTTTACATTAAAATAAGATTCCTTCTCGGCCTCTGACACCTTGTCAGGAATGTGCAAGACATCTCTAATAGCTTCGATCAGGGCCTGTATTCCCTGTAACAAAGCTGCATCCCCCCCCCCCCCTCCCGAATCCACCTTACTCTCCTCGGGGTCTGATACATCATCATCGGTATCACCCTGCAGGATCTGGGCCAGTGTATGCTTTTGTGGACAAATGGCAGGGGTCCGGGACGCTGGAATGACCTCTGAATCTCAGGTCACATACATATTGCCTTAAGTATTGTGTCTCCTTCTCATTTTGGGATAATTTATTTGAAATATTTGAGATCCTCCCTTTTAATGAATCTAACCATACAGGTTAGGATCCACTAGCCTGAGAATATGTACTATCCTGAGTAAACTGCAGTGAACCCCCAGATTGAGAAAAACACTCTGCCGTGCATGATACACATTCCTTTGACATAGTAAATGTCAAAGAACACACACACACACACACACACGAGAATAGGTTAAAGCACAGTTAACCCACACAGAGCTTCTAGGGAGACATAGAGTATATTGGAGCCAGCCACACAGCGCCCCTATAGCTAAAGTATAAACTTAGCTGGGTCGCCACTAGTGATGAGCGGGTTCGGTTTCCGAGAAACCGAACCCACCCGAGCTTTACCTTTTTTACACGGGTCCGAGCAGACTCGGATCCTCCCGCCTTGCTCGGCTAACCCGAGCGCGCCCAAACGTCATCATCCCGCTGTCGGATTCTCGCGAGATTCGGATTCTATATAAGCAGCCGCGCGTCGCCACCATTTTTACACGTGCATTGAGATTGATAGGGAGAGGACGTGGCTGGCGTCCTCTCCGTTTATATAGTTATATACTACACAGTTGATCTGATTGCTTAGCTTATTGTGGGGAGGATTGGGGAGCAGCTGTTAGAAGGAGTACAGTGCAGAGTTTTGCTAATAGTGACCACCAGTTTTTTATCCGTTCTCTGCCTGAAAAAAACGCTCCATACCATATCTGTGCTCAGTGTGCTGCATGATATATATGTGCTGAGTGTTCACACTGCTTAATTGTGGGGACTGGGGAGCAGCTATAGCAGGAGTACAGTGCACAGTTTTGCTGACAGTGACCACCAGTATACGTTTGTCTGCCTGAAAAACACTCCTGTGGTGGCTTTTTTTTATACTAGTTTAGCAGTCTGCTGACAGTGTCCACCAGGTCCATTATACTGTATATAGCAGTACGGTAGGCCACTGCTGTACCTACCTCTGTGTCGTCACTCGTCGTCCATAAGTATACTATCCATCCATCTACATTGTATACCTGTGGTGTCTTTTTTTTTTATACTAAAAACGCAGTCTGCTGACAGTGTCCACCAGGTCCATTATACTGTATATAGCAGTACGGTAGGCCACTGCTGTACCTACCTCTGTGTCGTCACTCGTCGTCCATAAGTATACTATCCATCCATCTACATTGTATACCTGTGGTGTCTTTTTTTTTATACTATAATATAAACGCAGTCTGCTGAAAGTGTCCACCAGGTCCATTATACTGTATATAGCAGTACAGTAGGCCACTGCTGTACCTACCTCTGTGTCGTCACTCGTCGTCAATAAGTATACTATCCATCCATCTACATTGTATACCTGTGGTGTCTTTTTTTTTTATACTATAAACGCAGTCTGCTGACAGTGTCCACCAGGTCCATTATGCTGTATATAGCAGTACGGTAGGCCACTGCTGTACCTACCTCTGTGTCGTCACTCGTCGTCCATAAGTATACTATCCATCCATCGAGATTGTATACCTGTGGTGTCTTTATTTTTATACTATAAACGCAGTCTGCTGACAGTGTCCACCAGGTCCATTATACTGTATATAGCAGGCCACTGCTGTACCTACCTCTGTGTCGTCACTCGTCGTCCATAAATATACTATCCATCCATCTACATTGTATACCTGTGGTGTCTTTTTTTTTTATACTATAAACGCAGTCTGCTGACAGTGTCCACCAGGTCCATTATACTGTATATAGCAGTACGGTAGGCCACTGCTGTACCTACCTCTGTGTCGTCACTCGTCGTCCATAAGTATACTATCCATCCATCTACATTGTATACCTGTGGTGTCTTTTATAATATAAACGCTGTCTGCTGACAGTGTCCACCAGGTCCATTATACTGTATATAGCAGTACGGTAGGCCACTGCTGTACCTACCTCTGTGTCGTCACTCGTCATACATAAAGTATACTATCCATCCATCTACATTGTATACCTGTGGTGCCTTTTAGTTGTGCGCATTAAAATATGGAGAACAAAAATGTGGAGGTTAAAAAAATTGGGAAAGATCAAGATCCACTTCCACCTCGTGCTGAAGCTGCTGCCACTAGTCATGGCCGAGACAATGAAATGCCATCAACGTCGTCTGCCAAGGCCGATGCCCAATGTCATAGTACAGAGCATGTAAAATCCAAAACACAAAAGATCAGTAAAATGACCCAAAAATCAAAATGAAAAGCGTCTGAGGAGAAGCGTAAACTTGCCAATATGCCATTTACGACACGGAGTGGCAAGGAACGGCTGAGGCCCTGGCCTATGTTCATGGCTAGTGGTTCAGCTTCACATGAGGATGGAAGCACTCATCCTCTCGCTAGAAAAAAGAAAAGACTTAAGCTGGCAAAAGCACAGCAAAGAACTGTGCGTTCTTCGAAATCACAAATCCCCAAGGAGAGTCCAATTGTGTCGGTTGCGATGCCTGACCTTCCCAACACTGGACGGGAAGAGCTTGCGCCTTCCACCATTTGCACGCCCCCTGCAAGTGCTGGAAGGAGCACCCGCAGTCCAGTTCCTGATAGTCAAATTGAAGATGTCAGTGTTGAAGTACACCAGGATGAGGATATGGGTGTTGCTGGCGCTGGGGAGGAAATTGACAAGGAGGATTCTGATGGTGAGGTGGTTTGTTTAAGTCAGGCATACGGGGAGACACCTGTTGTCCATGGGAGGAATATGGCCATTGACATGCCTGGTCAAAATACAAAAAAAATCAGCTCTTAGGTGTGGAATTATTTCAACACAAATGCGGACATCAGGTGTCAAGCCGTGTGTTGCCTTTGTCAAGCTGTAATAAGTAGGGGTAAGGACGTTAACCACCTCGGAACATCCTCCCTTATACGTCACCTGCAGCGCATTCATCATAAGTCAGTGACAAGTTCAAAAACTTTGGGCGACAGCGGAAGCAGTCCACTGACCAGTAAATCCCTTCCTCTTGTAACCAAGCTCCCGCAAACCACACCACCAACTCCCTCAGTGTCAATTTCCTCCTTACCCAGGAAAGCCAATAGTCCTGCAGGCCATGTCACTGGCAAGTCTGACGAGTCCTCTCCTGCCTGGGATTCCTCCGATGCATCCTTGAGTGTAACGCCTACTGCTGCTGGCGCTGCTGTTGTTGCTGCTGGGAGTCGATGGTCATCCCAGAGGGGAAGTCGGAAGACCACTTGTACTACTTCCAGTAAGCAATTGACTGTCCAACAGTCCTTTGCGAGGAAGATGAAATATCACAACAGTCATCCTGCTGCAAAGCGGATAACTGAGGCCTTGGCAGCCTGGGCGGTGAGAAACGTGGTTCCGGTATCCATCGTTACTTCAGAGCCAACTATAGACTTGATTGAGGTACTGTGTCCCCGGTACCAAATACCATCTAGGTTCCATTTCTCTAGGCAGGTGATACCGAAAATGTACACAGACCTCAGAGAAAGAGTCACCAGTGTCCTAAAAAATGCAGTTGTACCCAATGTCCACTTAACCACGGACATGTGGACAAGTGGAGCAGGGCAGACTCAGGACTATATGACTGTAACAGCCCACTGGGTAGATGTATTGCCTCCCGCTGCAAGAACAGCAGCGGCGGCACCAGTAGCAGCATCTCGCAAACGCCAACTCGTTCCTAGGCAGGCTACGCTTTGTATCACCACTTTCCAGAATACGCACACAGCTGAAAACCTCTTACGGCAACTGAGGAAGATCATCGCAGAATGGCTTACCCCAATTGGACTCTCCTGGGGATTTGTGACATCGGACAACGCCAGCAATATTGTGCGTGCATTACATCTGGGCAAATTCCTGCACGTCCCATGTTTTGCACATACCTTGAATTTGGTGGTGCAGAATTATTTAAAAAACGACAGGGGCGTGCAAGAGATGCTGTCGGTGGCCCGAAGAATTGCGGGCCACTTTCGGCGTTCAGGCACCGCGTACAGAAGACTGGAGCACCACCAAACACACCTGAACCTGCCCTGCCATCATCTGAAGCAGGAGGTGGTAACGAGGTGGAATTCAACCCTCTATATGCTTCAGAGGATGGAGGAGCAGCAAAAGGCCATTCAAGCCTATACATCTGGCCACGATATAGGCAAAGGAGGTGTAATGCGCCTGTCTCAAGCGCAGTGGAGAATGATTTCAACGTTGTGCAAGGTTCTGCAACCCTTTGAACTTGCCACACGTGAAGTCAGTTCAGACACTGCCAGCCTGAGTCAGGTCATTCCCCTCATCAGGCTTTTGCAGAAGAAGCTGGAGACATTGAAGGAGGAGCTAAAACAAGGGACTTGTGGATGGAGCCCTTAATTCGCTTAACCAGGATTCACGGGTGGTCAATCTGTTGAAATCAGAGCACTACATTTTGGCCACCGTGCACGATCCTAGATTTAAAACCTACGTTGTAACTCTCTTTCCGGCAGACACAAGTCTGCAGGGGTTCAAAGACCTGCTGGTGAGAAAATTGTCAAGTCAAGCGGAACGTGACCCGTCAACAGCTCCTCCTTCACATTCTCCCGCAACTGGGGGTGCGAGGAAAAGGCTAAGAATTCTGAGCCCACCCGCTGGCGGTGATGCAGGGCAGTCTTGAGCGAGTGCTGACATCTGGTCCGGACTGATGGACCTGCCAACGATCACTGACATGTCGTCTACTGTCACTGCATATGATTCTCTCACCATTGAAAGAATGGTGGAGGATTATATGAGTGACCGCATCCAAGTAGGCACGTCAGACAGTCCGTACGTATACTGGCAGGAAAAAGAGGCAATTTTGAGGCCCTTGCAGAAACTGGCTTTATTCTACCTAAGTTGCCCTCCCTCCAGTGTGTACTCCGAAAGAGTTTTTAGTGCCGCTGCTCACCTTGTCAGCAATCGGCGTACGAGGTTACTTCCAGAAAATGTGGAGAAGATGATGTTCATTAAAATGAATTATAATCAATTCCTCCGTGGAGACATTCACCAGCAGCAATTGCCTCCAGAAAGTGCACGGGGACCTGAGATGGTGGATTTCAGTGGGGTTGAATTAATAATCTGTGAGGAGGGGGATGTACACAGTGAAAGGGGTGATGAATCGGACGATGATGATGAGGTGGACATCTTGCCTCTGTAGAGCCAGTTTGTGCAAGGAGAGATTGATTGCTTCTTTTTTGGTGGGGGCCCAAACCAACCAGTCATTTCAGTCACAGTCGTGTGGCAGACCCTGTCGCTGAAATGATGGGTTCGTTAAAGTGTGCATGTCCTGTTTATAGTATACAACATAAGGGTGGGTGGGAGGGCCCAAGGACAATTCCATCTTGCACCTCTTTTTTCTTTCATTTTTCTTTGCATCATGTGCTGTTTGGGGACAATTTTTTTGAAGTGCCATCCTGTCTGACACTGCAGTGCCACTCCTAGATGGGCCAGGTGTTTGTGTCGGCCACTAGGGTCGCTTAGCTTAGTCACACAGCTACCTCATTGCGCCTCTTTTTTTCTTTGCATCATGTGCTGTTTGGGGAGTATTTTTTTGAAGTGCCATTCTGCGTGACACTGCAGTGCCACTCCTAGATGGGCCAGGTGTTTGTGTCGGCCACTTGGGTCGCTTATCTTAGTCACACAGCTACCTCATTGCGCCTCTTTTTTTCTTTGCATCATGTGCTGTTTGGGGAGTATTTTTTTGAAGGGCCAACCTGCGTGCCACTGCAGTGCCACTCCTATATGGGCCAGGTGTTTGTGTCGGCCACTTGGGTCGCTTATCTTAGTCACACAGCTACCTCATTGCGCCTCTTTTTTTCTTTGCATCATGTGCTGTTTGGGGACTATTTTTTTGAAGGGCCATCCTGTCTGACACTGCAGTGCCACTCCTAGATGGGCCAGGTGTTTGTGTCGGCCACTTGGGTCGCTGAGCTTAGTCACACAGCTACCTCATTGCGCCTCTTTTTTTCTTTGCATCATGTGCTGTTTGGGGACTATTTTTTTGAAGTGCCATCCTGTCTGACACTGCAGTGCCACTCCTAGATGGGCCAGGTGTTTGTGTCGGCCACTTGGGTCGCTTATCTTAGTCACACAGCTACCTCATTGCGTATCTTTTTTTCTTTGCGTCATGTGCTGTTTGGGGAGTATTTTTTTGAAGGGCCATCCTGCGTGACACTGCAGTGCCACTCCTAGATGGGCCAGGTGTTTGTGTCGGCCACTAGGGTCGCTTAGCTTAGTCACACAGCTACCTCATTGCGCCTCTTTTTTTCTTTGCATCATGTGCTGTTTGGGGAGTATTTTTTTGAAGGGCCATCCTGCGTGACACTGCAGTGCCACTCCTAGATGGGCCAGGTGTTTGTGTCGGCCACTAGGGTCGCTTAGCTTAGTCACACAGCTACCTCATTGCGCCTCTTTTTTTCTTTGCATCATGTGCTGTTTGGGGAGTATTTTTTTGAAGGGCCATCCTGCGTGACACTCCTAGATGTGCCAGGTGTTTGTGTCGGCCACTTGGGTCGCTTATCTTAGTCACACAGCTACCTCATTGCGCCTCTTTTTTTCTTTGCATCATGTGCTGTTTGGGGACTATTTTTTTGAAGTGCCATCCTGCCTGACACTGCAGTGCCACTCCTAGATGGGCCAGGTGTTTGTGTCGGCCACTTGGGTCGCTTAGCTTAGCCATCCAGCGACCTCGGTGCAAATTTTAGGACTAAAAATAATATTGTGAGGTGTGAGGTGTTCAGAATAGACTGAAAATGAGTGGAAATTATGGTTATTGAGGTTAATAATACTTTGGGATCAAAATGACCCCCAAATTCTATGATTTAAGCTGTTTTTGAGGGATTTTTGAAAAAAACACCCGAATCCGACAAAAAATTTTCGGTGAGGTTTTGCCAAAACGCGTCCGAATCCAAAACACGGCCGCGGAACCGAACCCAAAACCAAAACACAAAACCCGAAAAATTTCCGGTGCACATCACTAGTCGCCACTAAGTATCCTTAATAGGGGCTTAGTGTAATAAATATGCCCCCCCCCCCTTCCCCTTTGCTATGACCCCTTGGTACCGCTGAGGTGTTCTGGAGTCCTTGTAGAGGAGCTTCGCTTCCCTGACAGTCTGCCTGTGTCAAGCTGCAGAGGGAAAATGGCACTGGTGAGCTGCTGGATCCGCTCATAGTGAAGGCCCCGTCCACTTAATGGCGTGCCGTCTTCACGGTTTTTATACTGGCTGATGTAAAGTTTCTGTACTACAGTGGGTTAAAACCCCTGTAGATATGCTGCCAGTGTGGGTATACTTTGTGGATTCAGCTCGCCCCTCACAGCGGCACACACAGTGTCTCTGAAGCCTGGAGACGCAGCCTGTCAGTGCTGCGCTCCTTACCCTTGTGCTGCCATTACAGCCAAGACCCGCTAACCGGGACACTGGCCACCTACTCACCACTCTTCTTACTTCTGGCTCTGTTAGGGGAAGCAGCGTGCTGCGGGTCTGTATGCTCGCCATGGTGGGGCTTGCGAATAGGACCCAATGGAAATCAGTGTCCTGTCAGCGGGGAACAGGACCATAAACCCTAGAAAGGTTGGACTGTTCCCCCCCCCCCCCCCTAAGTCCCATGAAGCAGGCAGTCTGGTGCCAACCAGACTTGCCTGAAAATAAAAAATAGAAAATAAATGCAGAAAACTCTTCAGGAGCTTCCCAAGCGTGACTGGCTCCTCCGTGCACATTTTTTAAACTGATTCTGGTAGGAGGGGCATAGAGGGAGGAGCCAGCACACACTATTGATTTCTTAAAGAGCCCAAGGCTCTTAGTGGACCAGTCTATACCCCATGGTACTAATGTGGACCACAGTATCCTCTAGGATATAAGAGATATATAGGGGTGCTGCTGTTAAAATAACATTACACTGGCCCTGCATGCTGTAAAAATTCAGGGGTGCAGTTGTTAAAAATTAAAAGCACACTGCTCCTGTATGCTGTAAAAATATAGGGGTGCTGCTGTTAAAAGCACACTGCTCCTGTATGCTGTAAAAATATAGGGGTGCTGCTGTTAAAATAATATTACACTGGCCCTGTATGTTTTAAAAATGCAGGGGTGCAGTAAAATCAATGAACCCTGATCCTGTCTTGTATGCTGTAAAAAAATTCTGGGGTGCTGTTGTTAAAATAAAAGTACACTGGTCCTGTGTGCTGTAAAAATACAGGGGTGCATCGAAAATAAGATTTTACTTACCGGTAAATCTATTTCTCGTAGTCCGTAGTGGATGCTGGGGACTCCGTAAGGACCATGGGGAATAGACGGGCTCCGCAGGAGACAGGGCACTTTAAGAAAGAATTTGGATACTGGTGTGCTCTGGCTCCTCCCTCTATGTCCCTCCTCCAGACCTCAGTTAGAGAAACTGTGCCCGGAAGAGCTGACAGTACAAGGAAAGGATTTTGGAATCCAGGGCAAGACTCATACCAGTCACACCAATCACACCGTATAACTTGTGATAAACTTACCCAGTTAACAGTATGAACAACAACGGAGCATCAGATCAACCCTGATGCAACCATAACATAACCCTTATTTAAGCAACAACTATATACAAGTATTGCAGAAGAAGTCCGCACTTGGGACGGGCGCCCAGCATCCACTACGGACTACGAGAAATAGATTTACCGGTGAGTAAAATCTTATTTTCTCTAACGTCCTAGTGGATGGTGGGGACTCCGTAAGGACCATGGGGATTATACCAAAGCTCCCAAACGAGCGGGAGAGTGCGGATGACTCTGCAGCACCGAATGAGCAAACACAAGGTCCTCCTCAGCCAGGGTATCAAACTTGTAGAACTTTGCAAAAGTGTTTGAACCTGACCAAGTAGCCGCTCGGCAAAGCTGTAATGCCGAGACCCCTCGGGCAGCCGCCCAAGAAGAGCCCACCTTCCTAGTGGAATGGCCCTTAACTGATTTTGGCAGCGGCAATCCAGCCGCAGAATGAGCCTGCTGAATCGTGTTACAGATCCAGCGAGCAATAGTTTGCTTTGAAGCAGGGGCACCAAGCTTGTTGGAAGCATACAGGATAAACAAAGATTCTGTTTTCCTGACCCTAGCCGTTCTGGCTACATAAACTTTCAAAGCCCTGACCACATCAAGTAACTCAGAATCCTCCAAGTCACGAGTAGCCACAGGCACCACAATAGGTTGGTTCATATGAAAAGATGACACCACCTTTGGCAGAAATTGCGGACGGGTCCGCAATTCTGCCCTGTCTATATGGAAAACCAGATAGGGGCTTTTATGTGACAAAGCCGCTAATTCTGACACACGCCTAGCTGAAACCAAGGCTAGTAGCATGACCACCTTCCACGTGAGAAATTTTAACTCCACGGTCTTAAGTGGCTCAAACCAGTGTGACTTTAGGAAACTCAACACCACGTTAAGATCCCAAGGTGCCACTGGAGGCACAAAAGGGGGCTGAATATGCAGCACTCCCTTTACAAAAGTCTGAACTTCAGGTAGAGAAGACAGTTCTTTTTGAAAGAAAATGGATAGGGCCGAAATCTGGACCTTAATGGAACCCAATTTTAGGCCCAAAGACACTCCCGACTGTAGGAAGTGAAGGAAATGGCCCAGCTGGAATTCCTCCGTAGGGGCATTCCTGGACTCACACCAAGCAACATATTTTCGCCATATACGGTGATAATGTTTAGCCGTCACGTCCTTCCTAACCTTTATCAGCGTAGGAATAACCTCATCCGGAATGCCTTTTTCTGCTAGGACGGCGTTCAACCGCCATGCCGTCAAACGCAGCCGCGGTAAGTCTTGGAACAGACAGGGCCCCTGTTGCAACAAGTCCTGTCTTAGAGGCAGAGGCCAAGGGTCCTCTGTGAGCATTTCTTGCAGCTCTGGATACCAAGTCCTTCTTGGCCAATCCGGAACAATGAGTATTGTTCTCACTCCTCTTCTTCTTATGATTCTCAGCACCTTGGGTATGAGAGGAAGAGGAGGAAATACATAGACCGACTGGAACACCCACGGTGTCACTAGTGCGTCTACAGCTATCGCCTGAGGGTCTCTTGACCTGGCGCAATACCTCTGTAGCTTTTTGTTGAGGCGGGATGCCATCATGTCCACTTGTGGCAGTTCACACCGACCTGCAATCTGTGCGAAGACTTCTTGATGAAGTCCCCACTCCCCCGGGTGGAGGTCGTGCCTGCTGAGGAAGTCTGCTTCCCAGTTGTCCACTCCCGGAATGAACACTGCTGACAGTGCTCTTACGTGATTCTCCGCCCAGCGAAGCATCCTGGTGGCTTCCGCCATCGCCACCCTGCTCCTTGTGCCGCCTTGGCGGTTTACATGAGCCACTGCGGTGATGTTGTCTGACTGAATCAGCACCGATTGGTCGCGAAGTAGGGTCTCCGCTTGACGTAGGGCGTTGTATATGGCCCTTAGCTCCAGGATATTGATGCGAAGGCAAGTCTCCTGACTTGACCACAGCCCTTGTAAATTTCTTCCCTGTGTGACTGCTCCCCACCCTCGGAGGCTTGCGTCCGTGGTCACCAGGACCAAGTCCTGAATGCCGAATCTGCGGCCCTCGAGAAGGTGAGCACCCTGCAGCCACCACAGGAGAGATACCCTGGCCCTGGAGGATAGGGTGATCAGCCGATGCATTTTTAGATGTGATCCGGACCACTTGTCCAGCAGATCCCATTGAAAGGTCCTCGCATGGAACCTGCCGAAAGGAATGGCCTCGTATGATGCCACCATCTTTCCCAGGACTCATGTGCATTGATGCACCGACACCTGTTTTGGTTTTAATAGGTCTCTGACCAGTGTCATGAGCTCCTGAGCCTTCTCCATCGGGAGATAAACCCTCTTCTGGCATGTGTCCAGAATCATGCCCAGGAAGGGCAGACGAGTCGTAGGAATCAACTGCGACTTTGGAATATTTAGAATCCAGCCGTGCTGTTGTAACACTTCCCGAGAGCGTGCTATGCTGATCAGCAACTGCTCTCTGGACCTCGCCTTTATGAGGAGATCGTCCAAGTATGGGATAATTGTGACTCCTTGACGTCGCAGGAGCACCATCATTTCCGCCATTACCTTGGTAATGTTATGATTCCAGTACTCCTGACCGGAGGAGATCTCATGGCAATGGCCAGAGTACTGGAAGGGAATGCTGGTTACGGGAGCTGGAAAGACTAGTTGCCCCTGGCGCCCTAACTCTATTGTCTCACCCGTGCTATCGGAAATCCCTTGCGAGACTATGGTTTCTTAAGCCCCTGGCAGCCACTTTTGAATGGCGGATTATGTCTGCCCAACTCCAGTGCCCCCCGGTCTTAGTGAGAGACAAAGGGAAATCCGAGGCAGGATGATGACAAGAGGACCTCTGACTGACAACAGGCCAGGGGCAACAAGCTAACTAACCAAACCAGAAGTATGCGCGGACAAACCGCCAGATAAAAAGAACAGCCAAAATCCACTAGTCCGTTACTCCTATCCAGCACCGCTGGATACCAGAGTGGATCTGTGGGAGCGGAATCCTCCGCAAAAGCTCCGAAACACAAATAATAAATAATAAGTAATAAAGCGGCCAAGCCGCAACACACGGCTACGCCGTGACTCACGAACACCACTGGATGTTTAAAGGTGCTCAGTCAGGACTCCAGGAACAGATGACAACTTCCGAGTACAGGACAACTGAGGACAGGAACGACCGGGTACAGCAGGACTGGAAACACTCTCAGCAAACAGATACAGCATGCAGGAAGCTATTACCGGCGTCTGTGAGAAGCCCTGGAAGTGTACTTAACAGGGAGTCCTCCAATCAGCTGTTTAGAGGCTGATTGGACTAAATGCCGTGCAGCTGCCTTGCTGCACGGCCAGGAAACAGGTGCCCTTATTAATTTAAATGGACCCAGCAACGGGGAACGCGGTCCGCCAGTGGCGTCCCCGTTGCTAGGGTCCGTGCGGCTCCGTGCGCCCGGCGTCTAGCGTTGCCAGGGAGCCGGCGGCTGTACGCGCACGGCGTCCCTGGTTGCTAGGCGCCGGACCGCACCGACGAGCGGACCCCGGCGCCTAACAGGTAAATATTCTCGGTGCCGTAGAGAGACCAAACGGCAACGTCTGGAATTGGTAATGACAATCCTGTACCACAAATCTGAGGTACTCCTGATGAGGTGGATAAATGGGGACATGAAGGTAAGCATCCTTTATGTCCAGAGACACCATAAAATCCTCCCCTTCCAGGCTGGCGATGACTGCTCTGAGCGATTCCATCTTGAACTTGAACCTTTTCAGGTATATGTTCAGGGATTTTAAATTCAATATGGGTCTGACCGAACCGTCCGGTTTCGGTACCACAAACATGGTCGAATAGTAACCCTTTCCTTGTTGAAGGAGGGGAACCTTGACCACCACCTGATGAAGATACAATTTGTGAATTGCAGCTAACACTATTTCCCTCTCTAAGGGGGAAGCTGGCAGGGCCGATTCGAGGTAAGGGTGGGGGGGGGGGCATCTCTTCGAATTCCAGCTTGTATCCCTGAGACACAATCTCTATAGCCCAGGGATCCACCTGGGAGTGAACCCACTCGTGGCTGAAATTTCGGAGACGCGCCCCCACCGGGCCTAGCTCCGCCTGTGGAGCCCCAGCGTCATGCGGTGGATTTAGTGGAAGCCGGGGAGGACTGCTGTTCCTGGGAACTAGCTGTATTGTGCAGCTTCTTTCCTCTACCCCTGCCTCTGGCAAGAAAGGACGCACCTCGGACTTTCTTGCCTTTTTGTGATCGAAAGGACTGCATTTGGTAATACGGTGCTTTCTTAGGTTGTGAGGGAACATATGGCAAAAAATTTGACTTTCCAGCCGTAGCTGTGGAGACCAGGTCTGAGAGACCCTCCCCAAACAACTCCTCACCCTTGTAAGGTAAAACCTCCATGTGCCTTTTTGAGTCGGCATCTCCTGTCCATTGCCGAGTCCACAGGACCCTTCTGGCAGAAATCGACATTGCATTTATTCTAGAGCCCAGTAGGCTAATGTCTCTTTGAGCATCTCTCATATATAGGACAGCGTCTTTTATATGCCCCAGGGTCAGTAATATAGTATCCTTGTCCAAGGTATCAAGTTCCTCAGATAAGGTATCCGTCCATGCTGCTACAGCACTACACATCCAGGCCGACGCAATCGCCGGCCTTAGTAATGTGTATAAATGGACTTCAGGGTACCCTCCTGCTTTCTATCCGCAGCATCTTTTAGGGTGGCCGTATCCTGTGACGGCAGGGCTACCCTCTTGGATAAGCGTGTTACAGCTTTGTCTACCCTAGGGGAGGATTCCCAGCGTAACCTGTCCGTTGGCGGGAAAGGATACGCCATAAGCATCCGTTTGGAAATCAGCAGTTTTCTATCTGGAGATTCCCAAGCCTTTTCACATAACTCATTTAACTCATGTGAAGGGGGAAAGGTCACCTCTTGCCTTTTTTCCCCATACATAAAAACCCTCTTGTCAGGGACTGGGGTTTCCTCTGTGATGTGCAACACATCCTTCATTGCTATAATCATGTAACGGATGGCTTTAGCCATTTTAGGCTGTAACTTTGTATCATCGCCATCGACACTGGAGTCAGAATCCGTGTCGATATCTGTGTCAACAATTTGGGATAGTGGGCGCTTCTGAGACCCTGACGGCCTCTGCGACATAGGATCAGGCATGGGCTGAGACCCCGGCTGTCCTAAGGCTTCAGCTTTATCCAACCTTTTATGCAAGGAAGTAACATTATCATTTAAAACCTTCCACATATCCATCCAATCGGGTGTCGGCGCCGTCGGCGGCGACCCCACATTCATTTGTTCCCGCTCTGCTTCCACATAGCCTTCCTCGTCAAACATGCCGACACAAGCGTACCGACACACCCCACACACACAGGGGATGCTCTTTTTGAAGGCAGTTCCCCCACAAGGCCTTTTGGAGAGACAGAGAGAGAGTATGCCAGCACACACCCCAGCACTATATGACCCAGGAATCACACAGTAACTTAGTGTTAACCCAGTAGCTGCTGTATATACTGTTTTTGCGCCAAATTTATGTGCCCCCCCCTCTCTTTCTACACTCTTTTACCGTGATTCTGCAGGGGTGAGCCTGGGGAGCTTCCTCTCAGCGGAGCTGTGGAGAGAAAATGGCGCTGGTGAGTGCTGAGGAAGAAGCCCCGCCCCCTCAGTGGCGGGCTTCTGTCCCGCGTTTCTGTGTAAAAATATGGCGGGGGCCCATGCATATATACAGTGCCCAACTGTATATATGCCCACTTTTGCCAAGAGGTCTCTAATTGCTGCCCAGGGCGCCCCCCCCTGCGCCCTGCACCCTACAGTGACCGGAGTATGTGGGTTTAGTGTGGGAGCAATGGCGCACAGCTGAAGTGCTGTGCGCTACCTCATATGAACACTGGAGTTTCCGATTTCGAAGTCTTCTTGCTTCTGTCACCGGCTTCTGTCTTCCGGCTCTGCGAGGGGGACGGCGGCGCGGCTTCGGGGTCAAAGGGTGCGATCCTGTGTACGATCCCTCTGGAGCTAATGGTGTCAAGTAGCCTAAGAAGCAGGACCTATCTTCAGTGAGTAGGGCTGCTTCTCTCCCCTCAGTCCCACGTAGCAGAGAGTCTGTTGCCAGCAGATCTCTCTGAAAATAAAAAAACCTAACAAAATACTTTCTTTTTAGCAAGCTCAGGAGAGCTTACTAAGTAGCACCCAGCTCGTCCGGGCACAGATTCAAACTGAGGTCTGGAGGAGGGACATAGAGGGAGGAGCCAGAGCACACCAGCATCCAAATTCTTTCTTAAAGTGCCCTGTCTCCTGCGGAGCCCGTCTATTCCCCATGGTCCTTACGGAGTCCCCAGCATCCACTAGGACGTTAGAGAAAATAAATGTACACTGGCCTTGTCTTGTATGCTGTAAAATTACAGGCATGTTGTGAAAATACAGGGGTGCTGGCATTGTCCGCGGTTGCGATGTCTAGGCCTGACCTTCACAACACTGTATGCAAAGAGGAGACTTCTAACAACATTTGCACACCCCCTGCAAGTGCTGGGAGGAGCACTGCCAGTCCAGTTGCTGCTATTGAGAATGTCACTGTAGAAGTACACCAGTACGAGGAGGCTATGGGTGTAGCTGCTGCGGAGGAGGAAGTTGACGATGAGAATTGTTTGAATAAGGCACCAGTGGAGAAAGTTGTTGCCCATTATCATGCCTGGGCAAAATACCAAATAAGCCACCTCTTCGGTGTGGAATTATTTCTCCACAAATCACAGCCATCAAGCCATCTGTTGCCTTTGTCAATCCATAATAAGTAGGGGTAAGGACATTAACCACCTAGGAACATCCTCCCTTATATGTCACCTGCAGCGCAATCATCATAAATCATTGTCAAGTTCAGAAACTTTGGGTAATAGCGTAAGAGGTCCACTGACACCTAAGTTATGTGGTTTGTTTGTTTGAATAGTATTTCTCTGTGAGGATGAAGATGTAAACACTGAATGGGGTGGGATTTGAGGATGACATCTTGCCACTGTAGAACCAATTTGTGTAAGGAGTGATTCATTGCTTCTTTTTTGGTGGGGGCCCAAACAAACCAATAATTTCAGCCACAATCATGTGGCAGACCCTGTTGCTGAAATGATTGGTATGTTAAAGTGTGCATGTCCAGTTTATACAACATAAGGGTGGGTGGGAGGGCCCAAGTACAATTCCATCTTGCACGTCTTTTCTTTGCCACATCACTCCAGGGGTGCTGCCCTATATGGGGTGCTGCTCCTCTGCCCTATCAGTCCAGGGGTGCTGCCCAACTGTGTTTAAGTCCAGGGGTGCTGTTGCCTGTCTGCTGTGCTGTGCAATTCTCCAGGGGTGCTACCTATGCTATATAAGTCCAGGAGTGCTGCTGTACTTGATCCTAGGTTTGAATTAAAGCCTACAGCAGATATGAAACAAGCTTCAACATCACAAACAGATTTGTGAAAACTAGCCGCAAAGGTGGAAATGGAAATTGCCAAAGTGTTTTTAAATAAAGTGGGGAGAAACCACATTTGTGGCCAAAGTCAGTGTGACTCAGAAGAGACTGCATCATAATCCAGCGCAACTACCAGGGAAGTAAAAGTGATATTTTCTGCCAGAGCATTAGAGAGAGGTTCTCTTCAATTATTTCACGTTAGGGACTCATTCAAATGATTGGATCCAATTAGTCAACCTTAATTTTTATTTATTATTGATGTTCCAAATTTTGGGATTATTTATTTAGAAGATGCGCATTTGTTGTACAGGGTTCTTCTTTTCCTAAGGGCTACGTAGGGTTATTGCAAGACCTCGTGGTGTTAGAAGAACAGAGTTTCAGTGATCTTGCATTGCATCAGTTTTCCATTGCACTGCAGCACTAGATGGGCCAGGAGCTCCTGTGAGGCACAAACAGTTACTGAATAAGGCCCAGTGTGGAGTCTCATTGTAGCTTACAGCCAGGAAGATGTCTGGCTTGCTAGGCTGAGGCATGCTGTGGGCACAGAGGCTAGCATTGCTTCCTTCCACAGTCCTACTTATAGTATGAAATTAGTTTGGACTGTAGAGTGGTAGGCTCCACTAGGGCAGGGGCTCAATAACAAAAAAAATTACTGCACAGTCGTGCTTAGTATTTTACCGAACCCACCCAAACTCAACTTGCCCTATCCGGGGCTGCTGTGGGGTGCTTCTTTAACATCAGGAGGTGCTTCTAAAACATCTAAGGAGCTGCTTTATTTAAAAATAAAATATGAATAAAATAAACAAGTCACACAGGTATGCTCACATGCGTGTAACTGGGACACACAGGTATGCTCACATGCATGTAACTGGGAGCTGTGAAAAACAAAAATTAGGCATCTGCCACAAAATATGTAAATAAAAATGCAATTAAAAAAAATGGAAAAAAGAAACCCACGAGATTTTCACAAACTAAGTCTTCAGACTCCATGGAGGGGAAAATATCCAATCTTGATCCTGTGGTATACACCAGTTTATTTGCATCCCAGCATTAAATCCGAGATTATCTTAATCCCTGAAAATGGAGAAGGGGGTACAATTTTGGAGGCTTTGGCCCCTAGTTTTTCAGTTTGTCCAGTAATGTGGTAAGTAATAATTATATATTTTCTTGGTTGAAGTAATTTCTGTTCCACACCAATATAGGAGTGGAGGTGAAAACCGTGTATTGTTCCTGATTGCATGTGCCTCTCTAATTTTTAATCATCTTCTTGACACTGTCCTCTTCCTCTTGCCTCTTCTCATAATGTGAAAAGTCATCAAATATGGGGGTGGCATAGCTAGCTATGATTCGGAGAACTTGGCAAGCTTTTTCCAGGGGGACCACCTGTCGCTGAAATTATGGGTTTATTAAACTGTGTATGTCCTGTTTAAATAAAATAAGGGTGGGTGGGAGGGCCCGAGACAATTCCATCTTGCACCTCTTTTTTTCTTTGCATGATGTTGCATTAATTCTATGTTTCTATAAGGTTCAAAAAGGGTTGAGATTACCTAAAGGATAAAAAAAAAGGGGCAGACTAGATGGGCCAAGTGGTTCTTATCTGCCGTCAAATTCTATGTTTCTATGTTTTTATGTGCTCTTTGGGGCCTAGTTTTTAAAACTACCATCCTCTCTACACTGCAGTGCCACTCCTAGATGGGCCAGGTGTTTGTGCCACCCACTTGTGTCGCTTAGCTTAGTCATTCAGCTACCTCGGTACAACCTTTTGGCCTAAAAACAATATTGTGAGGTGTTCAGAATAGACTGGAAATGAGTGGAAATGAATGTTATTGAGGTTAATAATACCGTAGGATCAAATTTACCCCCAAATTCTGTGATTTTAGCTGTTTTTATGTTTCTTTCAAAAATCATCCAGATCCAAAACCAAAATTCCAAAGGGTGGTTTTGGCAAAACCAATCTTGAACCAAAACACGAGCGGGGATCCAGATCCAAAACCAAAACACAAAACCCGAAAAGTGTCCGTCGCACATCTTTAGTTATATACAAGTTTATGGGCCAGGTGCATCATCGCTTGGAAAGTGCTAAAATGGAGAGTGAAAAACTCTGTACACCCCTACACTCCCATGTGTGACAGTGTACACCCCCTTCCCCTGTGTAACACCCTGTACGTGTGTGTGTGTGTGTGTGTGTGTGTGTGTGTGTGTGTGTGTGTGACACCTTGTACCTCTTCCCCCGTGTATGACATCCTGCACTGTACCCCTGTGTGTGTACACCCTACCCTTGTGTATGTGTGACATGCTGTACCCTCCTACACTCCCATGTGTGACACAGGGTACACCCCCTTCCCCTGTGACACTCTGCACCAATTACCCCTGTGTACCCCTCTACCCATATGTGTATGACACCTTGGTCCCCCTCCTTATGTATGACACCCTGTACCCTCTACCCCTGTGTGTATGACATAGTGTACACCCCCTAGCCCTGTGTGACACCCTGTACCCCCTATCCTTGTTTGTGTGTGTTTGTGCCACCTTGTACACACACTCTACCTGTTTGTGCGTTACCCTGTACTCTCACTCTACCCCTGTGTGTGTCACCCTCTACCTCCGCTCTCTGTAGACAGGTGGCCCTTTCAAAATTTTGATATGTGGCCCCCAAATTTCTATTTATGCCCCTGCCGATACTCCATGGCCTTAGCGCTGCCGCACAGTTCTCCACAGATCGTGCTGCTGTGCCACCGGCAGAGGGAAGCTGGGAGGAGAGAGCCACCTGAGAGCACTGTGCCCTGGATTAGTGATCCAGGCAGGCCGATGCCTCACCTCGCGAGGACCCCCAATAGAGGCCAGGGCCACCAGAGGCGGGCATCCACAAGGTGACGGGCCATTCCAGGCGGGACACAGTTGCAGAAAGAATGGAGAAGGGGTAGCAGAGAAACAACATAGAAAGCAGTGTGTCGCTGTAGTGACAGGGTAGTAGTGATTGCAGTGTGTGGCAATAGTGAGGGTGCAGTGATTGCTGTGTGTGTGGCTGTAGTGACAGAGCTGTGAGCTAGGATCACAGCATTTTTTAAAGCGTTATTACACTTACAGCATAGAACACAACTTGCCCCTGCTGCTATCTATCCTTTCCTCCTCCATACCCCCAGCATTGCATGCCCCTAACCCCCATCTTGCCCCCCAGTACTACCCAGCTGCTGTCTGCACTTACTGTACCCCTCTCTACCATCAGCACTGCCTGCCCTTACCCCCTCTACCCCTAGCTCTACCCTAACTTTTCACAGCCTCTACCTCCACCTCTGACCAGCTTCTCCCTGCCTCTCCCCCCATAATATGCGATAAGACCCAGAAAATAGGATTTTAATTACCTACCGGTAAATCCTTTTCTCGTAGTCCGTAGAGGATGCTGGGGTCCACATTAGTACCATCGGGTATAGACGGGTCCACCAGGAGCCATTGGCACTTTAAGAGTTTAATAGTGTGGGCTGGCTCCTCCCTCTATGCCCCTCCTACCAGACTCAGTCTAGAAACTGTGCCCGAGGAGACGGACATACTTTGAGAGAAGGAAATACACAGAAAGTGGCGAGATTCATACCAGCTCACACAAACAAGGCAAACCAAGCTAACTAGCTTGAAACTCAGCAATAGCTGAAAACATTACTTAACCAAGTAACAACGCAGTACTTAACTAAGAACAAAGTCATACTGAATCAAGTAACTACTGCAGGATAACAAAGCGCTGGGCAAGCGCCCAGAATCCTCTATGGACTGCGAGACAAGGATTTACCAGTAGGTAATTAAAATCCTATTTTCTCTTACGTCCTAGAGGATGCTGGGGTCCACATTAGTACCATGGGGATGTACCTAAGTTCCAAGAACGGGAGGGAGAGTGCAAAGGCTTCTGCAGAACTGATTGACCAAACTTCAGGTCCTCTAGGCAAAGTATCGAACTTGTAGAACTTAGACCCTGACCAAGTAGCCGCTCGGCAAAGCTGTAAAGCTGAGATACCCCGGCCAGCCGCCCAGGAAGAGCCCACCTGCCGTAGAATACGCATGCTGGATAGTGAACCTGATCCAGCGAGAGATAGTATGCTTAGAAGCAGGACACCCAATTTTCTTTGGATCATAAAGGACAGAGAGTCCATTTTTCTGTGATGAGCAGTCCTCTTCAGATATATTTTCAGTGCCCTTACCACATCCAAAGACTTTGAACTAATTGAGGAGTCAGTAGCCACTGGCACCACAATAGGCTGATTAATATGAAAAGCCGACACGACCTTAGGAAGGAACTGCTGACGTGTCCGGAGCTCAGCTCTATCTTCATAGAAGATCAAGTAGGGGCTATTACAAGACAAAGCCCCCAACTCCGACACGCGTCTAGCAGAAACTAAGGCAAACAAAGTGATAGCCTTCCACGCGAGAAACTTGACCTCAACCTCCTGTAGAGGCTGGAACCAATCCGATTGGAGGAACTGTAACACCACGTTAAGATCCCAGGGTGCCGTAGGTGGCACAAAGGGAGGCTGGATGTGCAGAACCCCTTTCAAAAAAGTCTGAACCTCAGGGAGGGAAGCCAACTGATTCTGGAAGAAAATGGATAGGGCCAAAATCTGGACCTTTACAGATCCCAACCTCAGACCCATATCCACACCTGCTTGCAGGAAGAGGAGAAACAGTCCCAGTTGAAACTCCACCGTAGGAAGCTTCTAGGATTCACACCAAGAGACATACTTCTTCTAAATGTGTGTCATGACTAAGGTTTTTGTGAACCCGGTGCTAGCGAAGTCTGCGCGGGCGACTGGAGAACTACACGAATACCACCACTGACCTGGTTTTGGAAGTGTTGTGGACTCGGGGTCTCTTCCGGTGACTGGGAAGAGGAACCGCGGCAGAGATGGCCGAATCCAGGTTCTCCTCATGCAGGATGAGGTCGGCAGACAGGAAGCACGTGTGGGCGCTGAAGGTCTCCTGAAAGACAGAACTGGAAAGGCGCTGATGAATCAGTGAAGAATAACAGGTACAACTGTGCTAAAGGGCACGGGGTGCTTGGGGACACTGAGGTGCTTGGAGACACTGAGGTGCTTGGAGACACTGAGGTGCTTGGGGACACTGAGGTGCTTGGGGACACTGAGGTGCTTGGAGACACTGAGGTGCTTGGAGACACTGAGGTGCTTGGAGACACTGAGGTGCTTGGAGACACTGAGGTACTTGGAGACACTGAGGTACTTGGAGACACTGAGGTACTTGGAGACACTGAGGTACGTAGAGGCACTGAGGTACGTAGAGGCACTGAGGTGCGTAGAGGCACTGAGGTGCGTAGAGGCACTGAGGTGCGTGAAGACACTGGGGTGCGTAGAGACACTGGAGTGCGTAGAGACACTGGGGTGCTGAGGCACGGAGGCACGGAGGTGCTGGAAGCACGGAGGTACTGAGGCACGGAGGTGCTGAGGCACGGAGGTGCTGAGGCACGGAGATGCTGAGTCACGGAGATGCTGGAAGCACGGAGGCACGGAGGTGCTGGAAGCACGGAGGCACGGAGGTGCTGGAAGCACGGAGGTACTGAGGCACGGAGGTGCTGAGGCACGGAGATGCTGAGTCACGGAGGTGCTGGAAGCACGGAGGCACGGAGGTGCTGGAAGCACGGAGATGCTGAGTCACGGAGGTGCTGGAAGCACGGAGGCACGGAGGTGCTGGAAGCACGGAGATGCTGAGTCACGGAGGTGCTGGAAGCACGGAGGCACGGAGGTGCTGGAAGCACGGAGGTACTGAGGCACGGAGGTCCTGAGGCACGGAGGTACTGAGGCACGGAGATGCTGAGGCACGGAGATGCTGAGTCACGGAGCTGCTGGAAGCACGGAGGCACGGAGGTGTTGGAAGCACGGAAGTACTGAGCTCTGGAGATCCCAACTACAACAGTAGTAAAACTGAAACACGACAGCTGTGGTTTTCAGTGGAGAACATGGAATTCAGTACTGTGCCTTTAAGACGAAACATTGCAGCTGTGCCTTTACATTGAGACTCAGGGAAATGGTGAAATCAAATGGCAACACACAAGTAACCATACAGGAACAAGGGAACAGAGTTTCCACAGGAACTTAGGTACAATGGTTACCTTAAGGGAGCTCAGCATAAAGACTCTCACAAGGCTGTATGTGACACGAGGAACTGGCCCAGATTCCTAACTCAGCCTCCTGATTTATACTTCCTGGTCCTTGATGATTGGTGGGCAGGATTAGGTGATGTCACTGTCATGTGACTACTCTAGCCAAGGCTGTGATGTAGAATGAGGCCTAGCAGGCCAAGAGAACACTGAAGCCTGGACTTCTGCAAAACACAGGATGCTTGCTTTTAGATTACTGAATTCAGCCTCACACAGGAGATCACCACAGGTGGAGCTGATTACCTCTCAGGCAGAGAACTCAGGAAACTCAGTGCTGACAAGCTGTTTAACTCCGTGAGTGAAAAGACACAGGATCCAGGACAGAAAGCAGGGGTAAGTCACCAAATATGAGAATTACAGTCAGGATTGTGACAGTATCCCCCTCTTCGAGGGTGGACTCCGGACACCCATCTAATCTTAGGGGAACTTGAGAAATTCATACAGAAGAATTTAGGACCTTCGTTGATGCCTCTTCTTCTTATGGGAACGTTTGGTTTTGACCAAGGACCGCGGGATCTCCTGTAAAGAAAAACCTTCCTTAGAAAACATGGGGGCTCCCAAGAAAGGAGTAGCATCATGGACTGGATCAAATTCAGAGTCTGAGTCCAAGTCTAATGGAAGATATGAATCTCCCATAGATACACAGTTTGCAGATGAAAATGAGGTGCACTGGAGATTTAAATTCTCTGGGCTAGGAGAGACTCCAACATGAGCAATTTTAATGGTCGGATTCTTACTGAAGGAGATTCTTAGATTATCCCTGGGAGGACAGCACAAACTTCCTTCTGCATTCCCTTTAGAGCCTGATTTCTTTACCGAGTCAGATTCCATAGGTTTAGGACCAAATTCTTTAACCACAGCATTACTAAAATTCTGTAAGTCATGGAACACAGGATCATTACTCTCAAAAAGCATGTTGGCCCACTCCAAAGCTCTTCCTCTGAATGCCAGGAACAGATATCGAGTAACGTTGGAAGGAGTTACTGCACCTGAAGGATCAGACTCCATCCGAGACAGAAATTGTTCAACCAAAGCGGCATATTGCAGTAAATCTCCATCGAAGTAAATAGGTGGTAAACCATCAGACGAAAGCTTAGAGGCTGAAACTGGAGAAATCTTTGACTGGACGAGTAGGACTGGATTGGATCCGGGGATGCTTGAATTGGCTGGAACCAAAGGAGACTGACCAGGCTGGTCCTGGAGTAACACTGGACCGGCTGGAACCGGAACGAACTGACCAGGCGGAGCCTGGAGTATTGCTGGACCGGCTGGAACCGGAACGGACTGGCCAAGCTGGGCCTGGAGTATTGCTGGACCGGCTGGAACCGGGACGGACTGACCAGGCTGGGCCTGGAGTATTGCTGGACCGGCTGGAACCGGGACGGACTGAGTCCTTTCTTCCCGGGGCTGAACCAAGGCAGGAGCCCCCACTTCACGGGGCTGGGCTGAGGCAAGAGCCCCCACTTCACGGGGCTGGGCTGAGGCAAGAGCCCCCACTTCACGGGGCTGGGCTGAGGCAAGAGCCCCCACTTCACGGGGCTGGGCTGAGGCAAGAGCCCCCACTTCACGGGGCTGGGCTGAGGCAAGAGCCCCCACTTCACGGGGCTGGGCTGAGGCAAGAGCCCCCACTTCACGGGGCTGGGCTGAGGCAAGAGCCCCCACTTCAAGGGGCTGGGCTGCGCTCTGAAGGCTCTCTGGCTGGGCAGCGCTCTGAAGGCTCTCTGGCTGGGCAGCCCTCTGAAGGCTCTCTGGCTGGGCAGCGCTCTGAAGGCTCTCTGGCTGGGCAGCGCTCTGTAGACCCTCTGGCTGGGCAGCACTCTGTAGACCCTCTGGCTGGGCAGCACTCTGTAGACCCTCTGGCTGGGCAGCACTCTGTAGACCCTCTGGCTGGGCAGCACTCTGTAGACCCTCTGGCTCTGGACCCTCGGATCCCCTTCCTGGGGCTGTACCCTCGGAACCCCCTCCTGGGGCTGGACCCTCTGAAGAAACCCCTCCTGGGGCTATGCCCTCTGAAGAACCCCCTCCTGGGGCTGGACGCTCTGAACCCCTCACTGGGGCTGGACGCTCTGAACCCCTCACTGGGGCTGGACGCTCTGAACCCCTCACTGGGGCTGGACGCTCTGAAGAACCCCTTCTTGGGGCTGGACACTCTGAAGAACCCCTTCTTGGGGCTGGACACTCTGAAGAACCCCTTCTTGGGGCTGGACACTCTGAAGACGCCCCCCCTGGGGCTGAAGACACGGACGCCCCCCCTGGGGCTGGACACTCTGAAGACGCCCCCCCTGGGGCTGAAGACACGGACGCCCCCCCTGGGGCTGGACACTCTGAAGACGCCCCTCCTGGGGCTAGACATTTTGAAGACGCCCCTCCTGGGGCTGGACACTTTGAAGACGCCCCTCCTGGGGCTGGACACTCTGAAGACGCCCCTCCTGGGGCTGGACACTCTGAAGACGCCCCTCCTGGGGCTGGACACTCTGAAGACGCCCCTCCTGGGGCTGGACACTCTGAAGACGCCCCTCCTGGGGCTGGACACTCTGAAGACGCCCCTCCTGGGGCTGAAGACACGGACGCCCCCCCTGGGGCTGGACACTCTGACTCCTCTGTGACTCTAAATGGCTTGAATATTCTTCTCTGGACACCCAACTTGGGATAAGGTCTTTTAATCACCGGACCCCAGTCATAAATTTGAGTCTCTTTCCGAGTAGCCATCTTGATACCCCCGTCAGCAGTAGCAGGATCGGCTACTGTGGATGACTTGTAGACATGAGCACTGTGATACTGCGATTTGTCACCATTCCCTGGCTTGCGAAGAATGCAGTCTTTAACAAAATGACCGGAATTTCCACAGTAAAGACAGAGGTGTAGCTCCCTACGCCGCTGACGTTCAGCTTCAGAGAGCTTGGGCCGTGGATAGCTCTGATGAACAACTTTTCCTTGCACAGAGGAAGAGACTCTATTAACTGGTTGGGACAAAACAGGATCAACAACGTTGGTAGTATTCCTGAGGAAATCAGGCATTACAGAGAGAATACTAGGCAAAAGTTCTTGTAACTGTAATAACATCTGGTAGAATATCTGCAGTTGGTCAGGAGTCTTAGAGCAGAAGGTCAGAGAATCTCTGGAGAAAGAATTCCGCTGCAGACACTGTGCCAATTGATGCTGAGTCGACTCCAGACCTTCCAAGCGTCCTGCAATATTGCTTAGGAGGTCCTGCGTCAGACAAACACTTTCGGCCGGGTCCATGTGGCCAGTTCCTACTGTCATGACTAAGGTTTTTGTGAACCCGGTGCTAGCGAAGTCTGCGCGGGCGACTGGAGAACTACACGAATACCACCACTGACCTGGTTTTGGAAGTGTTGTGGACTCGGGGTCTCTTCCGGTGACTGGGAAGAGGAACCGCGGCAGAGATGGCCGAATCCAGGTTCTCCTCATGCAGGATGAGGTCGGCAGACAGGAAGCACGTGTGGGCGCTGAAGGTCTCCTGAAAGACAGAACTGGAAAGGCGCTGATGAATCAGTGAAGAATAACAGGTACAACTGTGCTAAAGGGCACGGGGTGCTTGGGGACACTGAGGTGCTTGGAGACACTGAGGTGCTTGGAGACACTGAGGTGCTTGGAGACACTGAGGTGCTTGGAGACACTGAGGTGCTTGGGGACACTGAGGTGCTTGGGGACACTGAGGTGCTTGGAGACACTGAGGTGCTTGGAGACACTGAGGTGCTTGGAGACACTGAGGTGCTTGGAGACACTGAGGTACTTGGAGACACTGAGGTACTTGGAGACACTGAGGTACTTGGAGACACTGAGGTACGTAGAGGCACTGAGGTACGTAGAGGCACTGAGGTGCGTAGAGGCACTGAGGTGCGTAGAGGCACTGAGGTGCGTGAAGACACTGGGGTGCGTAGAGACACTGGAGTGCGTAGAGACACTGGGGTGCTGAGGCACGGAGGCACGGAGGTGCTGGAAGCACGGAGGTACTGAGGCACGGAGGTGCTGAGGCACGGAGGCACGGAGGTGCTGAGGCACGGAGATGCTGAGTCACGGAGATGCTGGAAGCACGGAGGCACGGAGGTGCTGGAAGCACAGAGGCACGGAGGTGCTGGAAGCACGGAGGTACTGAGGCACGGAGGTGCTGAGGCACGGAGATGCTGAGTCACGGAGGTGCTGGAAGCACGGAGGCACGGAGGTGCTGGAAGCACGGAGATGCTGAGTCACGGAGGTGCTGGAAGCACGGAGGCACGGAGGTGCTGGAAGCACGGAGATGCTGAGTCACGGAGGTGCTGGAAGCACGGAGGCACGGAGGTGCTGGAAGCACGGAGGTACTGAGGCACGGAGGTCCTGAGGCACGGAGGTACTGAGGCACGGAGATGCTGAGGCACGGAGATGCTGAGTCACGGAGCTGCTGGAAGCACGGAGGCACGGAGGTGTTGGAAGCACGGAAGTACTGAGCTCTGGAGATCCCAACTACAACAGTAGTAAAACTGAAACACGACAGCTGTGGTTTTCAGTGGAGAACATGGAATTCAGTACTGTGCCTTTAAGACGAAACATTGCAGCTGTGCCTTTACATTGAGACTCAGGGAAATGGTGAAATCAAATGGCAACACACAAGTAACCATACAGGAACAAGGGAACAGAGTTTCCACAGGAACTTAGGTACAATGGTTACCTTAAGGGAGCTCAGCATAAAGACTCTCACAAGGCTGTATGTGACACGAGGAACTGGCCCAGATTCCTAACTCAGCCTCCTGATTTATACTTCCTGGTCCTTGATGATTGGTGGGCAGGATTAGGTGATGTCACTGTCATGTGACTACTCTAGCCAAGGCTGTGATGTAGAATGAGGCCTAGCAGGCCAAGAGAACACTGAAGCCTGGACTTCTGCAAAACACAGGATGCTTGCTTTTAGATTACTGAATTCAGCCTCACACAGGAGATCACCACAGGTGGAGCTGATTACCTCTCAGGCAGAGAACTCAGGAAACTCAGTGCTGACAAGCTGTTTAACTCCGTGAGTGAAAAGACACAGGATCCAGGACAGAAAGCAGGGGTAAGTCACCAAATATGAGAATTACAGTCAGGATTGTGACAATGTGATGATAATGCTTAGACGTTACTCCTTTTCTAGCCTGTATCAGGGTAGGAATAACTTTGTTCGGAATGCCCTTCCGAGCAAATATCTGGCGTTCAACTTCCATGCCGTCAAACGTAAGTCTTGACAAGTGAACGGCCCTTGTTGTGACAGGTCCTCCCGAAGAGGAAGAGGCCTCGGATCTTCCAGCAATAGATCCAAAAGATCTGCGTACCAAACCCTTCTTGGACAGTCCGGAGCAATGAGGATCGCCTGAACTCTTGTTCTCCTTATGAGTTTTAGAATCCTTGGAATGAGTGGAAGTGGAGGAAACACGTACACTGACTGGAACACCCATGGAGTCACCAGGGCATCCACCGCCACTGCTTGTGGGTCTCTCGGCCTGGAATAGTACCTCCGAAGCTTCTTGTTGAGACGGGAGGCCATCATGTCTATTTGAAGTACACCCCAAAGATTTGTCACCTCAGTGAACACCTCCGGATGGAGGCACCACTCTCCGGGATGGAGATCGTGTCTGCTGAGGAAGTCCACTTCCCAGTTGTCTACTCCCAGAATGAAAATTGCTGACAGTGCCAACGCGTGTTTTTCTGCCCAGGGGATGATTCTTGTTACCTCTGACATTGCAGCTATGCTCTTCGTTCCGCCCCATCGGTTTATGTAGGCTACCGCCGTTACATTGTCTGACTGCACTTGAATGGTGTCAAAGTCGAAAAATATCATGATTCACATGCCTTGTACTAACCCCATGCACATGCCTGCTGCGCGTGCACACGCTCTGCCGTGCGTGCGCATATTCGCACTTTGCGTAAAAGAGCTTCTACGGCCGTGCGCTTTGGCGCGTGGTATGCGCATTTACGGTAGAGTTTGTAAGCGTCTAGCGGGCGACTCGATCGCAACATATTTAACCCATATGGTGTGTTTTGTAGATAATATTCCCTTAAACAATGTCAGCAAGTATGTTTAGTTTAAACGGTTCGTGGACAGAGGAATTCCTCTTTGCATGATAGGAAGGGTCAGATATAGGTTGAACGGTGGTGTCTAGTATCAAACTGTAGAGTATTTTAATAGTAACATTTTGGTGTTGGTTAGGAAGAGATTGTTCGCTCCTGCGTAAAGTTATGTATAAAAGTAGTTTATAGGAATTTGCTGTATTTGCTGTTCATTATCCATGCGGCGGGAATCCTGAGGATACCTCCCACCTGAGCAGTTGGAGAAAGACACAACCCACCTGTTCGAACCCACCTATGACCTTTTGTTATAATGCAGAGACACATTCCTGTGTCCAATGAACAATGAGATTGTAGGGACCATTGTATTGTTACTGTATGCTGTGTATATAAAGACCACCATTGCTGGACCAGTCACTCACTGTCTGCAAGGTTTTCACATTGAAGGCTGAGGGCTGGTTCCAGGACGCGCTTGCGAATCATTCCCACGTGTGTAAGTTCTCTGTAGCCATTTTGTTATCCGTAGTGTTTGCCATCTGTTCTCATTGTGTACTCATTCTGTTTGCTTGTGTTTGCGATCGTTCGCTATTGTTTGTATTATTCCTCGTTATTCTGTTTAGATATTGATGTTAGGTTTGTAGTGTATAAGCTGTATTGTTTTCCCCTTTTATACTAAAAGAATTATCCACGAGGGTGTTAGAGCCTGAGTGGTTGTTAAATCCATACCAGGTCTTGTGTTTTCACCATTTACTACAAAGGGTCTCTCTTAGCGTATTAACCGCTCATACAGTATACACATTGTTAAAGGTTTAAGCATTACATTATTGTGGTATTACATTGCCAAGGTTTAGAGTATAAGCATAGTCTTACTGTGTTTAGTTAAAAGGTTTAAAGGTTATCGACTGTGTGTGCGCTCGCTGTGTGTATTCCGTACACTCAGCACAGCGTGTGTACGCAACGTGCGTACCACGTACGGTACTCTGTACGCAAACAGCGTACAAAGTGCGCAGCACGTGCACGTGGTCTAGCGGCCATAACGGCTCCAAGGTATTAGTACATAGCTTTACGTTAAAAGGATATTTTTGACTTTATCAATTGGGGGCATCATCCGGGCCTCCTCATATCCACAGCCTAGCGGAACCAGGCAGACTTTATCCATCAGCAAAGGGCGGGAAGGTAGTATCCCCTGTTAACCGTTTGGTGGTTGGGGATACGGTAGTGCTGATCAGATAAGCGTCTGCTCCGCTAGGTAAGTAGGGATGCTGGTGGGATCCGGAACCGAAAGGTAAGAACGTTAAGCTATTGTCTTTTAAAACTGTTTTAATTTCTGTTTGGTGCAAATTGCGCACGCAACACACGCACACACCTGCATTTTCATTTGTGTACTTTCACATATCTACCTTTCTGTTTGCCATTAGCATTGATCACGTGCTGAGAAAATTTGTTGCTATTTTAGTTAAAAGTAAAGAGTAATACTTAAGGGAGTAATTGTAAAGACACGCACGCAGCCTGGCCCAGTTATAAAGGTTGTACAGGAGATACTGTGTAGTGCTTGGTAAGCGATTATAGTTAAATATCGTTTGCATTTATAGAAGCGTGTTATTTGTGTTACTGCGGACGTATCCGGCCTGTGTACACGTGTCTCGGGCAACGTGCGAGACAGCGTACGCTACGCAAGGCCTACACACGTAGCGTATATTACGCAATGTGCATACAGATACGCCCACTAGATACAAATCACACGATAGCATTTTTTTAGAAGGCGATACGGAAGCCACGAGATAATAGCACAGATTTTTTTTCAGTTTCCTAAATTTAGTTTAAAAAGATCCTTCTCATGTTGCATCTCCTCTGGGATTAGCCTGTGTTACTTGAATGAAAGAAATTTTCTGTACAGAAAAATCAAAGTGTATATGAAGTGAAAAAGCGTGTGTATGCAAGTAAAGTTTTCTTTTGTGTGAACCACGGAATTCGAGATCTCGTAGAAGGACACCCGTGAAGTGAACACGTGGTGGCGTGGGAGAAGGCCATCTCACGTTAACAGTGAATAAGGTAAAAGGAGCAATTAGTGTTACAGCAGACCAGAAGGTCCGCTAAAGTCAGAAATCCGTTAAAAGTACCTATACGAAGCTCTGAAGACCCTGACTTAAGAAAGGTCAGAGGTAGTGAGCGCAGCCCCGGGGGTTGGCGCAGTACCCATATAGGCCCGTTTTTGAGAATACGCTCCGGCTGAAGGTTTCGCAGCCTAAACAACCGATTCCACTGGTCGTGCGGCGGATAAGTAATAGTTACTTATACGCAGTGCGACTGTACCGCATGTAATTGTGTGCATTAGTTGGTTACCTTGATACCCATTACGCAATTTGCGTATGCTTTGCGGGATCATAAACGCTATTTGTACACTTTAACGTGATTTGTGTAGGTTTTTATTTTATTTTAAGGGAGGTTCGCTGATCACTCAGGAATTCTCCAGCAACTAATACTTACTGAGGAGGGTAGCATACTCCCACACGCCCCAGTAAATAGAGGTTACACAGGGGCCCTGGGTTGAGTACGCCAGTGCTGAAGCAGTGTGTGGGCGTATTGGTCGACGTGGGCGAGAGTGGGTGAAGGCACTCGTTGAACTTTCACCGTTGCCTTACCTCTGAGAACTTGTTTTTGTAGGAAATTCGCTGAGAAGGCAATACCTGCAAAGATGGGGGCCAGTTGCTCAAGTAAGGGATGATCAACCAAGGTTCAGGTTGATATAATTCCGCGGCAAGTAGGGTCGGCGAGGTACGTAATGTGTGAAAAATATGGATCACACGCAGAGGTTTTATGCAATGAGTGGGAACGTATGACTGTGAACGATGGGGATAAGTTTCCCAGGGTAGGCAGTTTTAATCCTGAGGTTTTGCAAAATTTAAGGAGAAGGATATGTCTGATAAAATCCGGTAAGCAACGGATTAGACATTATGATTATTTACAGTTATGGCAACAGGAAGGTGAGATAAAACGGGGATTAGCTCAAGCAGCTGGTTCCAATCCTATCAGGAAACTGATAGCTACCGCACCACCACCACCATACATAACAGGGGAGAAAATGGCTACAGAGAATGGCATACTGGTATATGATAAAAGTGCACTTAATAAATGTATTAATGATAAGAGTAAAGTAGATAAGTGTATTGATGCTAATGTTAACCCGTGCAAGTTGTACCCTGTCGTAAACTTCCCCCAGGACTGCGACCAGGAAGATGAGCCTACCACAATATCGGCACTCTCTCTAGCAGCCACCATACGAGAGACTACAGTGGGCACGGCCCAACCAGTAAGAGGAGTAGCAAAGGCCCCTAGTGAAGGGACAGATGAGTACGGCACTGTACATTACGCAGAAACAATTACACCACACATTGTAGAATCAACCCAGAGTGATGTTATTGAACTTAATCCTGTCAGGGTAATTACAGTCCCAAATGGAAAAACTGACGCTTCGGGAGTCACTCCCGTCAGGAACATTGCAATGTATTGTCCCTTTTCCCGGACAGAATTAAGAGCAATTATGTCTGAATTCCCTGATCCTAGGAAAGATCTAGTTGCCAGCCAAAGGTTGATTAGAGAACTAGGTAACTCCGCAGAACCCAATAATAAAGATTGGCGGATATTGCTGAGGGCATGTTTGCCCTCCAATATCGACTCTGCAAGATTCAATCATCGCTGATTGTAAGTTAGATGAAAAGGTACCTCTCACTGATGAGTACAATCAGGACAATGTAAAACGTATCAACCTGCAGTTAGGAGTATATTTCCCAGCTGTTGTCAAGTGGAACAAAATCTTCTCCATAAGACAAAAAGAAGGTGAAACTGCTCCTGATTATTTCCATCGGGCACTGCAGGAAATGGCTAGGTACACTGGAATAGAAGACATTAAGACAAATGTGCACCATAGGGAAGTAGCAGTTTCTGTGTTAATGGATGGTTTAAAGGAAGTGTTGAGAACAAGGGTAGAGACCACTCAACCAAATTGGCGAGGTATGTCGGTGGCTGCATTGAGAGAGACCGCTATTGAACATGATCGGAACATCATGAGACACAGGGAGTCACAGGGCGATAAGCTGATGGCAGTAAGTATACAAGCCCTTACAACAAAGCCACCTCAGCCTAAGCCCCAGACCCCTGTGGGTAAGTCAAATGTGATAACATGTTACAACTGTCAGAGAGAGGAACATATTGCACGGAATTGTATGCTTAAAGACACACAGAAGGTATACCTGTCACGATCCGGGTATCTGGACGCCATTTCTTACCCATCAGATGCCTCCTAAGGCTGGCTCAGCGCTCCAGGACCGGATCCCATCTGTTATCCTGATGTGTACATTCCTGTATCCTCTCCTGTCACTCTGGGACGCTGTCACAGTAAACGCCATATTACACCTGGCATGGCGTCTCCCGCGGCCTCCGTCGCCGTCCCTGAACTTCTGCATGCAGAGTGTCTGAGTGGCGATTACGTCAGCCGCGGCCTCCGCTGTGTCCGCGTGGTTGGATGTGCATCTGTCAGCCTGGCGCCTCCTGTCTCCGGTGGCCGGCGCCGCCATTACTGTTTTCATTACCACATGGATTACAAACCAAACTTCCCTCCAAGTGTCTGCATGGGCGCAGCCATCTTGGATTCTGTCAGCTGATCATTTCCACCAATCTGTTCTCAGTATTGATAATCTGCATAATTGCCTAGCCAATCCCTTCCTTGCTGCAGGTATAAATACACTGTGCCTGAGCAAGGAAGGCGTCAGTGCTTTGGTTGTCAAACCTAGTTCCTGTTTGTCTCTCTCCTGTGATTGTCTTCCAGGTTCCAGCTCCTGTCTCAAGACTTCCACCATAGAGACCCGCACCAGCATTCCACCTGCGGTGTAGCCTGACTCTCCAATCCATTGTGGATTCATCTGTTTCCAGCTACAATATTACCTGCTTCCAGCTCAGCTTCCAGCAGAGTACAGCTTCTCTTAAAGGGCCGGTGTCCTTTCTACACTTTACCACTCTCCACCGGTATTATTATTTCTCCGCTCTCAAGTTCTACATTTCAGTTCATATTTCATCGCTCCCAAGTTCATTTATTATTTAACTGGTTCCAGCCAGTATCCACTCCGTGCTAACAACAGTCTGGTTCCAGCCAGTATCCACAGCAGCCGTTTTATCTTCAGCAACCCAGCTTTTCCTGGAACACCAGCTGGCACAATCCTGGGTTATCTCCATTGCTACAGTCGGGCCTGGTAAGGACTTTCCATCTAGAAGATTATAAGAACTATCTCACACTACCAGTGCCCTGTGGCTCCTGCCATCCTGTAGTACCCAGGAACTGTATTTATTCTTTGCTGACTTTTACGTTTTCTTTTACTGCTGCTGTGTTGCGGAGTTGTCATAATAAACATCATTGACTTTTATCCAAGTTGTCGTGGTCACGCCTTCAGGCAGTTATTATTCATGTTACTTACATGTCCAGGGGTCTGATACAACCTCCCAGGTTCCGGTACATCTCAGCCCCTACAACTGAGGCTGCCTCCCGTCAGCTCAGGCCCTCAGTTGTGACAGTAAGCACTGACCTAATGAATCCAGCCGGAGACCAGGATCAAGCGGCCAGGCCGATGCAAGAACTGGCAGCCCGACTAGAACATCAGGAGGCTGCACAGGGCCACATCATCCGCTGTCTCCAGGATCTCTCTACTCGGCTGGATGGGATTCAGACAACTCTCCGTGGATCAGGCGCGTCTGGTGCGTCAACCACAGTGACTCCAGCTATAACCCCACCCACCTTACCCATTTCTGCTCCACGTCTTCATCTTCCAACGCCAGCAAAATTTGACGGATCTCCAAGATTCTGCAGGGGATTTCTCAACCAGTGTGAGATTCAGTTTGAGCTACAACCTGGCAATTTTCCCAGTGACCGTACAAAAATTGCCTACATTATTTCTCTTCTCAGTGGCTCAGCCCTTGATTGGGCATCACCGTTATGGGAGAGGTCCGACACCCTGCTATCTTCCTACACTGCCTTTGTGTCAACATTCAGGCGCATCTTCGACGAGCCAGGCCGGGTAACCTCAGCTTCATCCGAGATTCTCCGTTAACGCCAGGGGTCACGTACTGTAGGACAATATCTGATACAGTTCCAGATCCTGGCATCCGAACTGGCATGGAACGACGAGGCCCTGTATGCTGCATTCTGGCATGGCTTATCTGAGCGTATTAAAGATGAGTTAGCTACCAGAGACTTACCTTCTAAGTTAGATGAGCTAATCTCACTCTGCACGAAAGTTGATTTACGTTTCAGAGAGAGAGCAACTGAGCGTGGCAGATCATCTGCTCCAAAATCTTCTGCTCCTCCTCCTCGTCAACTGTCACCATCTAAAGATGAGCCCATGCAACTTGGCCGTTCCCGTATAACTCCTGCTGAGCGCCGAAGACGTCTCTCCGAGTCTCTCTGTCTCTATTGTGCAGCTCCGTCTCACACCATTAATGCCTGTCCCAAACGTCCGGAAAACTCCAAATCCTAGCTCGCCAAGGAGAGGGCCGGCTAGGAGTAATGATCTCCTCTCCATCTCCTCAAGATTGTAATCTCCCAGTCTCGCTTCAAGTTGCTCAACGTTATCGGAACGTCATTGCCCTCCTTGATTCCGGAGCAGCTGGGAACTTTATTACCGAAGCCTATGTTAAACGGTGGTCCCTACCCACCGAGAGACTTCCTTCGTCCATTTCTTTAACTGCCGTGGATGGCAGCAAAATTTTTGATGCAGTTATTTCTTTAAGGACAGTTCGTCTGAGAGTGGGAGTTCTTCATTCCGAACTTATTTCTTTTTTAGTGATTCCAAGAGCCACACATCCTGTGGTCCTGGGCCTTCCATGGCTCCGTCTTCACAATCCTACAATTGATTGGACGACTACGCAAATCCTGGCATGGGGTTCCTCCTGTGCTGAGACATGTTTGTTTAAAGTATTGCCTGTCTGTTCTTCCTCCCCCAGGTCGTCTGATGTTCCACCTCCTCCATATCAAGATTTCACGGATGTGTTCAGTAAAGCTTCTGCTGATATCCTTCCTCCTCATAGAGAATGGGACTGCCCGATTGATCTCGTTCCAGGGAAGGTTCCACCTCGAGGCCGAACTTATCCGTTGTCTCTGCCTGAGACGCATTCTATGGAGGAATATATTAAAGAGAACCTAGCAAAGGGGTTCATTTGACCTTCTTCTTCTCCAGCCGGCGCAGGCTTCTTTTTTGTAAAAAAGAAAGATGGTGGTCTGCGGCCGTGCATCGACTACAGAGGTTTGAACGACATTACCATCAAGAACCGTTATCCTTTACCCCTGATTACTGAGCTCTTTGACAGAGTTAGCGGAGCTACCATCTTTACAAAGCTGAACTTGAGAGGTGCATACAATCTCATCCGGATCCGTGAGGGTGACGAGTGGAAGACCGCCTTTAACACCCGTGACGGACATTATGAGTACCTCGTCATGCCCTTCGGATTGAGCAATGCTCCAGCTGTCTTCCAGCATTTTGTCAATGAGATCTTCAGAGACATTCTATACCGTCATGTCGTGGTCTATCTAGACGATATCCTCATTTTTGCCAACGATTTAGAGGAACATCGTTTTTGGGTTAAAGAGGTTCTGTCCCGTCTCCGTGTCAATCATCTCTATTGCAAATTAGAAAAATGCGTCTTTGAAGTCAAGTCCATTCCGTTTCTAGGGTACATTGTGTCCGGTTCCGGACTAGAGATGGATCCTGAGAAACTACAAGCAATCCAAAATTGGCCGGTACCCTTAACCCTCAAAGGGGTCCAGAGGTTCTTAGGGTTCGCCAACTATTACCGAAAGTTTATACGAGACTTTTCCACCATTGTGGCGCCTATTACTGCTTTCACTAAGAAGGGTGCTAACCCGTCCAAGTGGTCTGAAGAAGCCATGCAAGCATTTCATCTTTTAAAACAAAGGTTCATCTCTGCGCCTGTTCTGAAACAGCCTGACATCGACTCTCCTTTCATCTTAGAGGTGGATGCCTCCTCCGTTGGAGTAGGAGCGGTGTTATCTCAGAGGGCTAAAGATGGCCATTTACACCCTTGCAGTTTCTTCTCCCGGAAGTTCTCCCCAGCTGAGCGCAACTATGCCATTGGCGACCAGGAGTTGCTAGCCATCAAGCTCGCTCTAGAAGAGTGGATGTATCTGTTGGAGGGAGCTTCTCATTCAATCACCATACTTACAGACCACAAGAACCTTTTATATCTGAAAGGCGCACAATGTCTCAACCCTCGTCAGGCCAGATGGGCACTTTTCTTTTCCAGGTTCGACTTTAAACTCCAGTTCTGTCCGGGCTCTCAGAATCGCAAGGCCGATGCCCTTTCCCGCTCATGGGAGCAAGAAAATGAGTCAGAGTCTTCAGACAAGCATCCTATTATAAATCCGTTGGCATTCTCCACGGTAGGGATGGACTCTACGCCCCCATCAGGGAAAAGTTTTGTGAAACCGATGCTAAGGAAGAAGCTCATGCATTGGGCCCATGCATCCCGTTTTGCCGGACATACAGGTATCCAAAAAACCCTGGAGTTTATCTCTAGGTCCTATTGGTGGCCAACTCTGAAAAAGGACGTCTTGGAGTTTATTGCATCTTGCCCAAAGTGTGCTCAACATAAGGTATCCCGCCAGTCGCCTGCGGGGCAACTGGTTCCACTATCTGTTCCCCGTCGACCTTGGACCCATTTGTCGATGGATTTTATTACAGATTTACCCATGTGCAACAAGTTCAATACCATCTGGGTGGTAGTTGACCGGTTCACCAAGATGGCACACTTCATTCCTCTCATCGGTCTTCCGTCAGCTTCCAAGTTGGCTCAAGTATTCATACAAGAGATCTTCCGACTCCACGGTCTTCCTGAAGAAATTATCTCAGATCGAGGAGTTCAATTCACAGCCAAATTCTGGCGAAGTTTATGTCAAGTCCTCCAAGTCAAGCTAAAGTTTTCCACGGCTTACCATCCTCAGACCAATGGTCAAACCGAGAGGGTGAATCAGGACTTGGAGGCCTTCCTCTGCATCTATGTGTCCTCCTCTCAAGATGACTGGGTTCAATTACTTCCCTGGGCCGAGTTCTGTCATAACAACCAGTATCATTCTTCATCTGCTTCAACACCATTCTTCACTAACTTTGGATTCCACCCTAAAGTCCCTGAGTTCCAACCGCTTCCAGCAACTTCTGTTCCCGCAGTGGATATCACCTTGCATCAGTTTGCCAATATCTGGAAGAGCGTACGATCAGCTCTGCTCAAGGCATCGTTCAGGTACAAGAAGTTTGCGGATAAGAAGCGTTGAGCAGTTCCTGCTCTCAAGGTGGGTGATCGGGTATGGTTATCCACAAAGAATTTGAGGTTAAGAGTTCCCAGTATGAAGTTTGCACCTCGCTATATCGGTCCTTTCAAGATTGAACAAGTCATCAATCCTGTTGCTTACAGACTCCAGTTGCCTCCCTTCTTAAAAATACCCAGGACATTCCATGTTTCCCTGTTGAAACCGCTGATCTTGAATCGGTTTCATTCCTCACTTCCTCCAACTCCGAAAGTCCAAACTCAACGAGGCGTTGAGTATGAAGTGGCCAAGATCCTGGACTCACGTCACCGTTACGGTCAACTACAATATCTTATTGACTGGAAGGGTTATGGTCCTGAGGAACGTTCATGGACCAATGCTTCTGATGTCCATGCTCCTGCCTTGGTCCGGAGATTCCATTCCAAGTTTCCTCAAAAGCCAAAGAAGTGTCCTGGGGCCACTCCTAAAGGGGGGGGTGCTGTCACGATCCGGGTATCTGGACGCCATTTCTTACCCATCAGATGCCTCCTAAGGCTGGCTCAGCGCTCCAGGACCGTATCCCATCTGTTATCCTGATGTGTACATTCCTGTATCCTCTCCTGTCACTCTGGGACGCTGTCACAGTAAACGCCATATTACACCTGGCATGGCGTCTCCCGCGGCCTCCGTCGCCGTCCCTGAACTTCTGCATGCAGAGTGTCTGAGTGGCGATTACGTCAGCCGCGGCCTCCGCTGTGTCCGCGTGGTTGGATGTGCATCTGTCAGCCTGGCGCCTCCTGTCTCCGGTGGCCGGCGCCGCCATTACTGTTTTCATTACCACATGGATTACAAACCAAACTTCCCTCCAAGTGTCTGCATGGGCGCAGCCATCTTGGATTCTGTCAGCTGATCATTTCCACCAATCTGTTCTCAGTATTGATAATCTGCATAATTGCCTAGCCAATCCCTTCCTTGCTGCAGGTATAAATACACTGTGCCTGAGCAAGGAAGGCGTCAGTGCTTTGGTTGTCAAACCTAGTTCCTGTTTGTCTCTCTCCTGTGATTGTCTTCCAGGTTCCAGCTCCTGTCTCAAGACTTCCACCATAGAGACCCGCACCAGCATTCCACCTGCGGTGTAGCCTGACTCTCCAATCCATTGTGGATTCATCTGTTTCCAGCTACAACATTACCTGCTTCCAGCTCAGCTTCCAGCAGAGTACAGCTTCTCTTAAAGGGCCGGTGTCCTTTCTACACTTTACCACTCTCCACCGGTATTATTATTTCTCCGCTCTCAAGTTCTACATTTCAGTTCATATTTCATCGCTCCCAAGTTCATTTATTATTTAACTGGTTCCAGCCAGTATCCACTCTGTGCTAACAACAGTCTGGTTCCAGCCAGTATCCACAGCAGCCGTTTTATCTTCAGCAACCCAGCTTTTCCTGGAACACCAGCTGGCACAATCCTGGGTTATCTCCATTGCTACAGTCGGGCCTGGTAAGGACTTTCCATCTAGAAGATTATAAGAACTATCTCACACTACCAGTGCCCTGTGGCTCCTGCCATCCTGTAGTACCCAGGAACTGTATTTATTCTTTGCTGACTTTTACGTTTTCTTTTACTGCTGCTGTGTTGCGGAGTTGTCATAATAAACATCATTGACTTTTATCCAAGTTGTCGTGGTCACGCCTTCGGGCAGTTATTATTCATGTTACTTACATGTCCAGGGGTCTGATACAACCTCCCAGGTTCCGGTACATCTCAGCCCCTACAACTGAGGCTGCCTCCCGTCAGCTCAGGCCCTCAGTTGTGACAATACCAAACCCCTAGACCACGACATGACACACGTAATTGGGATCAGGGACCGCAGAGACGGAGTTATGAGCCACATGCAGGGGAAACAAAAAGGTACCCACCAAGAAGAGACTGGCAAGTCTCTGAAAATTCCCAGTTACCCCCTTCACATGTTGTAGCTGCCAGCACGCTGCGGGGAGGTCACCACATACAATAGGAGCGAGGGCATTGTAACAACAACTAGTTTAATTTATGACCCATCAATCGAGACAATGTTGTGATAAGACGTGATTCCACTTGGAAGAAGAATTTGATGACCCTTCATACAGACCACTGATGAACTGTTTCACCGACAATTGATGAACCCTTAGAGACTGTAATTTTTATGGACACTTGAAGAGCTTTGCTTGCCACTTACAGCAAAGATACAGCAAAGATACAGCAAAGATACAGCAATCCGGACAAGTCATCGACAAGACTTCAACAAGACACCCAAAGACGACCACATACATAATCATACGAATGCATTTATAACGCATGTTTCTTATCTTCATCTCTACTATCTTCAGGTAGTGACACACATAGTCGATAGGTAATATAGGCACATATATTAGCACTCACATATTCTCCCCCTTCATGTATCATCAACTAATGTGCACCCCATTTGTTGGAACTAAAAGCCGAAAAGAGCTCGGTAGAGTTTGTTAGTCCATTTACAGACCTTTAATACGGGATGAAAAGGATTCAATGTATACTTCGCAATACCTCGAAGCTTATTTAAGAACATGTACGGCACGATGATACATGACCCCTCAGACATGGATTTCATACATACATGCTTTTACTATCCCACTAGGTCATACATTTCCCACCTTCTCCTCTCCTCCCTACTCCCAATCATAATAAGGTATTTCATGGTAATATATATTTTTCTGCTTAATTGTTTAGATAGTGGCAGTTATTGTTGACTGCCAAAGGGTGGACTGTCAAAGTCGAAAAATATCATGATTCACATGCCTTGTACTAACCCCATGCACATGCCCGCTGCGCGTGCACACGCTCTGCCGTGCGTGCGCATATTCGCACTTTGCGTAAAAGAGCTTCTACGGCCGTGCGCTTTGGCACGTGGTATGCGCATTTACGGTAGAGTTTGTAAGCGTCTAGCGGGCGACTCGATCGCAACATATTTAACCCATATAGTGTGTTTTGTAGATAATATTCCCTTAAACAATGTCAGCAAGTATGTTTAGTTTAAACGGTTCGTGGACAGAGGAATTCCTCTTTGCATGATAGGAAGGGTCAGATAAAGGTTGAACGGTGGTGTCTAGTATCAAACTGTAGAGTATTTTAATAGTAACATTTTGGTGTTGGTTAGGAAGAGATTGTTCGCTCCTGCGTAAAGTTATGTATAAAAGTAGTTTATAGGCATTTGCTGTATTTGCTGTTCATTATCCATGCGGCGGGAATCCTGAGGATACCTCCCACCTGAGCAGTTGGAGAAAGACACAACCCACCTGTTCGAACCCACCTATGACCTTTTGTTATAATGCAGAGACACATTCCTGTGTCCAATGAACAATGAGATTGTAGGGACCATTGTATTGTTACTGTATGCTGTGTATATTTAGACCAACATTGCTGGACCAGTCACTCACTGTCTGCAAGGTTTTCACATTGAAGGCTGAGGGCTGGTTCCAGGACGCGCTTGCGAATCATTCCCACGTGTGTAAGTTCTCTGTAGCCATTTTGTTATACTAAAAGAATTATCCACAAGGGTGTTAGAGCCTGAGTGGTTGTTAAATCCATACCAGGTCTTGTGTTTTCACCATTTACTACAAAGGGTCTCTCTTAGCGTATTAACCGCTCATACAGTATACACATTGTTAAAGGTTTAAGCATTACATTATTGTGGTATTACATTGCCAAGGTTTAGAGTATAAGCATAGTCTTACTGTGTTTAGTTAAAAGGTTTAAAGGTTATCGACTGTGTGTGCGCTCGCTGTGTGTATTCCGTACACTCAGCGCAGCGTGTGTACGCAACGTGCGTACCACGTACGGTACTCTGTACGCAAACAGCGTACAAAGTGCGCAGCACGTGCACGTGGTCTAGCGGCCATAACGGCTCCAAGGTATTAGTACATAGCTTTACGTTTAAAGGATATATTTGACTTTATCAATGGCTCGATCTCGCAGAAGATAAGCCACTTTGAGAAGACCGTTATAGACTGCTCTTAGTTCCAGAATCTTTATCGGAAGACTGGATTCCAGGTTTGACCATCTTCCTTGGAAGGCTTCTCCCTGAATGACTGCGCCCCAGCCCCGGAGGCTTGAATCCGTGATTAGAAAGATCCAGTCCTGAATCCTGAACCTGCGGCCCTCCCGAAGGTGAGATATTTGCAGACCATTGCTTGAATCACCAACGCTTTCTCCTCCGACAGAAAAACCCTGTGCACTTCCATGTCGAGGATCATCCCCAGAAAAGACAATCTCCTTGTCGGTTTCAAATGTGACTTTGGAAGGTTCAGGATCCAACCGTGTTTCCTGAGCAGATGAGTTGTGAGAGCAATGGACTGCAACAATGTCTCCCTGGACGACGCCTTTATCAGTAGATCGACCAGATATAAGATTATGTTCACCACCTGTCAGCGGAGGAGAACCATCATCTCTGCCATCACCTTGGTGAAAACCCTCGGTACTGTGGAGAGGCCAAACCGCAGTGCCTGAAACTGATAGTGACTGTCTAACAGTGCAAATCTGAGATAAGCCTGGTGCGGCGGCCAAATCGGAATGTGGAGGTACGCATCCTTGATATCCAGGAATACCAGAAACTCTCCCTCCTCCAGACCTGAGATTACCGCTCTCAGAGACTCCATTTTGAATTTGAATTCCCTCAGGTAAGGGTTTAGCGACTTCAAGTTCAAAATAGGTCTGACCGAACCATCCGGTTTCGGTACCATGAAAAGTTTTGAATAGTAACCCTTGCGTTGCAAATGCGGTGGAACTGGGACAATGACCTGTGACATTTCCAATTTTCAGATGGCGTCCTGTAGGATCGCCCTGTCTGTCAGCAACGCTGGCAAGCCTGATATGAAAAATCGGTGAGGCAGAAGTTCTTAAAACTCCAGTCTGTACCCCTGGGACACAATATCCTGTACCCAGGGATCCAGGCCGGATGACACCCCGACGTTGCTGAAACGTCTGAGTCTCGCACCCACCAGCCCATCCTCCAGGCCTTGCGGTCCATCGTCATGCTGAGGATTTTGAGGAACCAGAAGCAGGTTTCTGGTCCTGGGAGCCTGTGGGTGCAGGCTTTTCGGATTTTGCACGATCACCCCTAAAGAAGGTGGTATGAGGTTTGGACCTTTTTGTTCTAGCGGTCCGAAAGGACTGCGATGCAGTTGGGGAAAAAGGTTTCCTCATAGAAGGTGTAGCAGAGGGATGGAAAGATGACTTATCTGCAGTTGCCATGGAAATCCACGCATCCAATGCTTCCCCAAATAGAGCCTGACCTGTGTAGGGTAGGGTCTCCACACTTCTCCTGGATTCCGCGTCTGCAGACCATTGGCGTAGCCAGAGTCCCCTGTGAGCCGAGACCGACATGGCAGATATCCGTCCAGTCAGCGCACCCAGGTCCTTCATGGATTCCACCATGAACCCCGCAGAATCCTGTATGCTACGTAAAAACAATTCAATGTCACTTCTATCCATTGTATCTAAATCCTCTAGTAATGTGCCTGACCACTTTACTATGGCTTTAGAAATCCATGCCCAGGCAATGGTGGGCCTTAACGCCACTCCCAAAGCAGTTTATATGGATTTGAGTGTAGTGTCAGTCCTACGATCAGCCGGTTGTTTTAACGCAGTAGATCCAGGGCCAGGTAAAACGACCTTTTTAGACAGTCTGGAGACAGATGCGTCAACTATGGGTGGGTTTTCCCACTTTTTTCGATCCTCCTCAGGGAAGGGAAAGGCAACCAGAGCAATTTTGGGGATCTGCAATTTTTTCTCAGGATTTTTCAAATATAATTTAATTCTTTAGACGCATGGAAGGTTAGTGAGGCTGCCTTATTGTTAGTAAAGTAAGTCTCCTCAACCTGCTCAGGTGATGTGTGAGTAATGTTTAACATATCTCTAATGGCCTCAATCATGAGCTGCGCCCCCTTTGCAAGGGATACCGCCCCCCTTAGCATGTCCCCATGACCGTCTGCTGTATCAGAGTCGGTATCCGTGTCATCTTGCATAATCTGGGCAAGTGCACATTTCTGCGGGAACATGCTAGGGGGTCTTGCTGGAATAGAAACAGAACCTGACCAAACTGCCATAGAATTCTTTAACACCTGAGTTTCAGTCTCAGTATGTGCTACCCTCGTAGAAATCTGAGAGATCATTCCTTGAATGGAGGTCAACCACTCAGGCTCAATTATAGGGATTTGGGACAAGACAGTACAATCCTGTGTACATGGATTGGATTCTTCCTGTGAAAAAACATCCTCTGCAGCATATGACACAGAGTCTCTAAACATGGCTATGAGAGATAATAAACACCCACACACACACAGGGAATTTTAGACACAGTTTCCCCCTAAGTATGCCACAGAGAGACACAGAGATTGGAGCCAACCTACACACAGCGCTTCCTGAGGTAGATATAATACAACTACCTAGCGCTTACTGTGTACCTTAATAGACTACACAGTATTTACACAGCCTCCCGCCCCCTTCCACAACCCCCTGGCAGTGCCAGATTAAGGTACACATGGGCCTGGAGCTGAAATTTATGAAGGGCCTATTGTATGCCGCTGCAGGGTGTGTTACCAATTCTGTGGGTTTGTGTAGTCTATACAGAGGGTGTGGCCTGCATCATGTGTTACTGCTGTTGGTAACTGTATTGCTTACACCATCTATAGATGCCAAAAGCCTTTCCAGCCTTGTTGGGTCTCTGCCAGTCAGAGCACAATGTGCATTGCTTTTTAGACTACCACTTTCTATAGATCTACTAACTGTATTCACCATCTATCTGGTATACTGGGAGAGAGTAGCCACCTACTGATAAAAGGGAGTATGGAATAAATTCAGAGTTGTATGCAAACCCGGCGTACAACTCCCAATTGTTGTGGGTCTGCACATGTGCGAGTCCTGCAATATCGCTCACTTCAGCTTACTCAGACTAGCTGCTGCTACTGCTGCCTCCATCGCTAACATCGCAACTGGTGGTCGTGTTGGTGATCCGAAGCACGCTGTTTTCGGATCTGCTAAACTGTCAGGAAGCATCTGCTTCCTAGAGACGCCTCCTGCAGCATCTGCAATAGCATAGTACTGTAGCTGCACAGTCGCTTCCCTGTGGCTGTGCAATACCGTACAATTTAGAAGCAGACCCTATATTAATAAAAAAAATTGTGAGAATAGAATTGAAAAAAATCTGGATTTTAAATAAATAAGGCATTTTTTTCTGTGAACTTTCCCTGATAACAATATCCAGAGAATCATTCTTAAATACAGTTCCTCTGGCGGGGTTTAGGCTGTGAGACAGGGGTGGTTAGGGTTCGGCTGCAGGGGAGGGAAGGTTAGGTTTAGGCTGTGGGGAGGGAGTGTAAGGTTAGGCACCACCAGGGAAGTTTAGGGTTAGGCTGCAGGGGTTGGGGGAGGTTAGGGTCAGGCTGCGGGGAGGGAGGGTAGGATTAGGGATTATTGATACTATACTCACCATTTAGGCGTCAGGATGCTGCTGTCGGTATTCTGACTGCTGGCATCCCAAGCACCAGGATACTGATACTATCCCGATTAAACACCAATTAATAAAAATAGCACACATTTTGGGGTCATTTGACCTGGTGACCTAATAGATCAAGTCAGACTATCAAAATGTGCCATATATGACTGTTTACCAAGTAGCTAGTTGCTATGTCAATAGAAACCTACATATGCTATTAATTTCATGAAAAGTATAAACCAATAGAAATACAGCATCTTTTTAAAGCTATGTTTTGTCACACACATAACTGAACACAAAATGTTGCAGCACACACACCAGGGGTCGGGGACCGGGCACTCCTCCTACTCTGCCTCCAGCCTCTCCGAGCAGTCAGCAGTCTCTGGACTCTCAATCTTCCAGAGAGGCTCAACGCTGGCCCATCTCCCATCACTGGCCGTGATAATGCAGCCTATCTTCTCCATTCAACCCCCTAGTCTGCCTTCAGGGGCCGTGGCTCCCAATGCGGGGGGAGAGATGAGAGGAGGGTCCCGCTGCTGCTTCTGCGGGAGAGTGAAGCTGTGGTTTCCATGTCTGCACTGTGGATCACCGCTCTTGCTTCTGACTGCGAAGCTGCCCGTGGCCGGCCGCCAAGCTTCGCCCCCAATTCTTCCGTATTCGCGCATGTGCGGTTTGCATTTGAGCCGGGACTGGGGGATTCCGGGGGATTGAGTGGTGTTTGCGGGGCAGCGTGAGACTGGCTGGTAAAACGGGAGCCTCCCGCAGAATGGCAAGTATGCCCCTGCTACTCTTGCTTTCCCCCTATGCCTCTCATATCCTCTATCCTTCTTTCGCTGTGCACTTTTCACTCCCTCCTTCCATCTCTCACCCCTGCACCTCACTATCTCCTACCATCTCTCTCGGCCCTGTACCTCACTCCCTCCTTCCATTTTTTGCCACTGTATCTCACTCCTTCCTTCTCTGGCCCCTATACCTCATTCCCTCCTTCCCTCTCTCACCTCTGCAGTGCATCTCACTCCCTTCCTCCTTCTCACCCCTGCACCTCACTCCTTCCTTCATTCTCATACCCCTGACCCTCACTGCCTCCTCATACCCCTGCACCTCACTACCTCATACCCCTGCTCCTCACTACCTCATACCTCTGCACCTCACTACCTCATACCTCTGCACCTCACTCACTCCTCATACCCCTGCATCTCACTCACTCCTCATACCGCTGCACCTCACTACCTCATAACCTTGCACCTCACTACCTCATAACCCTGCACCTCACTACCTCATAAACCTGCACCTCACTACCTCATACCTCTGAACCTCACTCCCTCATACCCCTGCACCACACTACCTCATACCTCTGCACCTCACTCCTTCCTCATACCCCTGCACCTCACTCCCTCCTCATACCTCTGCACCTCACTACCTCATAACCCTGCACCTCACACCCCTGCACCTTACTACCTCATACCCTTGCACCTTACTACCTCATACCTCTGCACCTCACTACCTCATACCTCTGCACCTCACTCACTCCTCATACCCCTGCATCCCACTCACTCCTCATACCGCTGCACCTCACTACCTCATAACCTTGCACCTCACTACCTCATAACCCTGCACCTCACTACCTCATAAACCTGCACCTCACTACCTCATACCTCTGAACCTCACTCCCTCATACCCCTGCACCTCACTCCCTCCTCATACCCCTGCACCTCACTAACTCATACCTCTGTACCTCACTCCCTCCTCATACCCCTGCACCTCACTCCCTCCTCATACCTCTGCACCTCACTATCTCATAACCCTGCACCTCACACCCCTGCACCTCACTACCTCATACCGCTGCACCTTACTACCTCATACCCCTGCACCTCACTCCCTCCTCATACCCCTGCACCTCACTACCTCATACCTCTGCACTTCACTACCTCAGTGTGTATCTACCCAGCGTACCTTTCCCTAGCATGCAGAGAAGAGAGGAGCTGGGGGTTGCACTGCTGCTGAACTACTGCATCCAGCACACAGTCAGTGCCCTAGTGAGTTGGGTGCGATAGGGAAGCGGCTGGGAGCAGGTGCTGCTGGTGGACACTGGCAGTGATGGATGAACGTGATCCAGCACAAACAGCGTGTGCGCAGAATGCTGGCTCTACAACTATGCACAGAGCGTGTGACAATGCTGTTCCGCCGGTGTGCCTGCTCCCACCTCCTGTTCTTTGAGCTGCCGCCTCCTCCTCCCGTTCCTAGAGCCACTTAACTGGGAGCCCAGGCAGGTAAGCGGCAAGTGGAGTGTGGGTTGGCGGCGCTTACAGCGCCCTCTTGAGTCAGCCCTCCCTCTCCATGCAGCAATACTGATAATGAAGGGGGTGTTATACGTAGGCAGCAGAAGTCAGTGCAGAAATGTGCACTGAGCGGCTCTTCCAGCACTAGTGTATGTGATTCCAGGAGGGTGTATAAAGGAGGACTGGAGGGGTTGGAAGGGGTGCCGGACCTCGGATGGCTTCTGGCGCTGGTTGTACAGGAAAATATATATTTTTTCCTGTACTCGCTGCCAGCCTTCAACGGATCTCTCTGGGCCTATTTTCATTGGGGGGCCTGGAGCTGCAGCTCCATCCGCCCCATTGTTAATCCGGCCCTGCCCCCTGGTACCACAAAGGATAGCTGGAGTTGTGTGGAGGAACCGTTTCCCCTGTCAGCATCTGTGTTCAGGAACTGCAGGCAGGAAAATGGCGCTGAACGCTGCTGGGTCCGCTCTGAGGAGAAGCTCCGCACAATGAAGATGGCGCGTCTTTCCGCAGAAACTCTTTATACTGGCCTGAGGATTCAGACCCCGGTTAGCATCTGTGTACTGAGGATTCTGTCGCTAGCCTGGGGATTCAGTCTCCGGTTAGCGTCTGTGACCAGTTTAGGGTATTTAGACGCTGGCTCAGGACGCCCCTCATAGCGCCAACACTGTGTGCCGCTGAGCCTTCCCTGGAGCGCAGCCATTCAGAGCTGCGCTCCTACCCTTGTGCCACCATATCTCCCCACCTTCTGTTCTTCTGGCTGTTAGGGGTAGGCGGCATGCTGCAGGAGTGAGCGGTCGCCTCAGGGCGGACACTACTATCCCCCGAAGTCCCTCGAAGCAGGGAGGCTGTTGCCAGCAGCCTCCCTGTGCCTAAACTCTAAAATAAAATAATAAAACTAGAAAAGCTCCTATTGAGCTCCCCTAGCTGTGACCGCCTCCTCTGGGCACATTTTCTAAACTGAGTCTGGTAGAAGGGACATAGAGGGAGGAGCCAGCCCACATTATTAAACTCTTAAAGTGCCAATGGCTCCTGGTGGACCCGTATATACCCCATGGTACTAATGTGAACCCCAGCATCCTCTAGGACGTAAGAGAAACAGTGAAGGAGGACCCCAATTTTTTTACGTAATGGGTCCCTGGGTCCCACAATTTTTTTCACTCGGCGCGATCACGGAGTATACATGCACACCGTATACATACACACACAGTATATATGCACACACAGTATACATGCACACATAGACACACCCAGTATACATGCATACATACATACCTATAACACACACACCATTAAAAGAAATAACAGCCCCCCTACCCATCCACATGCTACTCACACTGCTGCAGTTACAGGAACAGCATGTAACGACCACAAGCCTCTCCTTTACCCCCAAGATATGTGACACGCACCTGGAGTCAGTGATAGCACCATGCACAGCTACTGCCGACCCTGCCAAGTGGGTTGATGCTAGATTCAAGTGGCCTAAGAGACCTTTTACGTCAGGGGGGGAGCCACAACACAAGGGGGAGGAGCTAGGCCAGTTCCTCTACTATCCACGCCCCAAATATTACATTTAGTAATCAGGTGGCGAGCGAAGCGGAGCGAGCCACCGAGCCCAAAGCGAGCCGAGCGAAGCGAGACTGCGAGGGTACTTTTCAGGTACCCTGTACGGCCATAGGTCCTCCCCCTCGTGACGTGTTTCCTCCCCTAATGACGACAGAAGGTCCCTTCTCCCACTCCGATTTAGAACCAACCCTGCCAAGTGCCCTCACCAGGCTCTGTTTCTGCTCTTTCTCTCAATACCCCACATCCTGCCTGGGAGGAGCTGCGCGCTGTTGCTGCAGCCCCCCTACAGGCACCCAACAGGCAGCTTCTCTCACTGCTAGTAAGGAATGAGGAAGCTACGGCTGCAGCCGCATGGGTGCAGTCTACCTGAGCTCCTCCTTACTGAATACACACGTTACACACGCACAAAAATAGGTTAACAACGCCGTAGGATCGGCGGCCAGGGGGGTTTCTAGGTACTCGGACCCCCCCCCCTGCATGCACGCATGAAAGGGGCTGATTCAGATCAAGAGTCCGATGTTTTAGTTATGCCTGTGAGTCCAAGGTGCACTGCGCATGCATTCCGATGGTCATTGCTGGCTAACGCAGATCATAACAGCATGCAGGTATCGCTATTTCTTACCTGACACTGTTAACGTCAGTCTAAATTTGGGTGTCTACCCAATTATCACAAAATAAATGATTTTAGGTTTATATTTCATTATTATGGTTATAATGCTTCTCTAATAATGTGTAAATTACACAGCACACTATTACTCTACATACAGTAAATTAGGGAACTGAAAATACAGATGACCATACCGTAACCAACCAGTTCCAACCCCTCTTATAACCCTGATATTTTGTTGTTAACTTCTTATTATCAAGTGTCTTTTCTTGGCTGCCTTAGTTGGTGTCCTTTATGTCCTGGGACAGTCATAGAGCCAAGTCCCTATCTCTCATCCTCCCAAACCTCCATAAGCTTTATGTTGGTATAGGAAAGGAACGGGACTTTTTAAGAAATAGGATGTCTATTTAGTTTATGGGGTCCATTTATCATGGATATCATATAGAAAGCAGTCTGGGTGGGATCGCATTCCTGATTTGCATTCCCAATATTGATACATCTGCGGGCGGAAATGGAGGGATCCAAACAGGTATCGGAGATACCTGCTGCGATCCCGTCTTTATACATTCCAGGGATACTTAATATTTGTGGCTATCCCCTAAAAACTGGTGTTTTTGGGGACATAACCGCAAATATTATTTGATAAATTGGCCCCTATAAAAGCTGGGGTAAATTGGGCTTTTTGAGGTGGCAACTGGGTGGCAACAATCCAAGCGCATGGAACCACCATGTATTGTGGGAGTGTTGTGTGGATGTTACAAAAGCTCCGTGCAATTCTGAGTCATGGGTACATGGCTTCTATCTCACCTCTTACATCCAGCATGGGATTGCTGCAAGTGCCAGTACTAATAACAGTTGCAGCGGTTGGCATAAAATCAGTGGGTTTCAGGCTTATGTGGCTGTCCACAACTACAGCCACTTTGTGTGCCACAAAACAGCCCCTACGTGTGTAATGTATTATAGCAGAATGTTTGTCTAAATTAAGGGGGTCATTCCGAGTTGTTCGCTCGCAAGCTGCTTTTAGGGAGTGAATCTTAGCTTCTTAAAATTGCGAACGAAAGATTCGCAATATTGCGATAAGACTAGAGATGAGCGCCTGAAATTTTTCGGGTTTTGTGTTTTGGTTTTGGGTTCGGTTCCGCGGCCGTGTTTTGGGTTCGACCGCGTTTTGGCAAAACCTCACCGAATTTTTTTTGTCGGATTCGGGTGTGTTTTGGATTCGGGTGTTTTTTTCAAAAAACCCTAAAAAACAGCTTAAATCATAGAATTTGGGGGTCATTTTGATCCCATATTATTATTAACCTCAAAAACCATAATTTCCACTCATTTTCAGTCTATTCTGAATACCTCACACCTCACAATATTATTTTTAGTCCTAAAATTTGCACCGAGGTCGCTGGATGACTAAGCTAAGCGACCCTAGTGGCCGACACAAACACCTGGCCCATCTAGGAGTGGCACTGCAGTGTCACGCAGGATGGCCCTTCCAAAAAACACTCCCCAAACAGCACATGACGCAAAGAAAAAAAGAGGTGCAATGAGGTAGCTGTGTGACTAAGCTCAGCGACCCAAGTGCCCGACACAAACACCTGGCCCATCTAGGAGTGGCACTGCAGTGTCACGCAGGATGTCCCTTCCAAAAAACCCTCCCCAAACAGCACATGACGCAAAGAAAAAAAGAGGCGCAATGAGGTAGCTGTGTGAGTAAGATTAGCGACCCTAGTGGCCGACACAAACACCGGGCCCATCTAGGAGTGGCACTGCAGTGTCACGCAGGATGTCCCTTCCAAAAAACCCTCCCCAAACAGCACATGACCCAAAGAAAAATAAAAGAAAAAAGAGGTGCAAGATGGAATTGTCCTTGGGCCCTCCCACCCACCCTTATGTTGTATAAACAGGACATGCACACTTTAACCAACCCATCATTTCAGTGACAGGGTCTGCCACACGACTGTGACTGATATGACGGGTTGGTTTGGACCCCCACCAAAAAAGAAGCAATTAATCTCTCCTTGCACAAACTGGCTCTACAGAGGCAAGATGTCCACCTCATCATCATCCTCCGATATATCACCGTGTACATCCCCCTCCTCACAGATTATCAATTCGTCCCCACTGGAATCCACCATCTCAGCTCCCTGTGTACTTTGTGGAGGCATTTGCTGCTGGTCAATGTCTCCGCGGAGGAATTGATTATAATTCATTTTAATGAACATCATCTTCTCCACATTTTCTGGATGTAACCTCGTACGCCGATTGCTGACAAGGTGAGCGGCGGCACTAAACACTCTTTCGGAGTACACACTTGTGGGAGGGCAACTTAGGTAGAATAAAGCCAGTTTGTGCAAGGGCCTCCAAATTGCCTCTTTTTCCTGCCAGTATAAGTACGGACTGTGTGACGTGCCTACTTGGATGCGGTCACTCATATAATCCTCCACCATTCTTTCAATGTTGAGAGAATCATATGCAGTGACAGTAGACGACATGTCCGTAATCGTTGTCAGGTCCTTCAGTCCGGACCAGATGTCAGCATCAGCAGTCGCTCCAGACTGCCCTGCATCACCGCCAGCGGGTGGGCTCGGAATTCTGAGCCTTTTCCTCGCACCCCCAGTTGCGGGAGAATGTGAAGGAGGAGATGTTGACAGGTCGCGTTCCGCTTGACTTGACAATTTTGTCACCAGCAGGTCTTTGCACCCCAGCAGACTTGTGTCTGTCGGAAAGAGAGATCCAAGGTAGGTTTTAAATCTAGGATCGAGCACGGTGGCCAAAATGTAGTGCTCTGATTTCAACAGATTGACCACCCGTGAATCCTTGTTAAGCGAATTAAGGGCTGCATCCACAAGTCCCACATGCCTAGCGGAATCGCTCCCTTTTAGCTCCTTCTTCAATGCCTCCAGCTTCTTCTGCAAAAGCCTGATGAGGGGAATGACCTGACTCAGGCTGGCAGTGTCTGAACTGACTTCACGTGTGGCAAGTTCAAAGGGCATCAGAACCTTGCACAACGTTGAAATCATTCTCCACTGCACTTGAGACAGGTGCATTCCACCTCCTATATCGTGCTCAATTGTATAGGCTTGAATGGCCTTTTGCTGCTCCTCCAACCTCTGAAGCATATAGAGGGTTGAATTCCACCTCGTTACCACTTCTTGCTTCAGATGATGGCAGGGCAGGTTCAGTAGTTTTTGGTGGTGCTCCAGTCTTCTGTACGTGGTGCCTGTACGCCGAAAGTGTCCCGCAATTCTTCTGGCCACCGACAGCATCTCTTGCACGCCCCTGTCGTTTTTTAAAAAATTCTGCACCACCAAATTCAAGGTATGTGCAAAACATGGGACGTGCTGGAATTTGCTCATATTTAATGCACACACAATATTGCTGGCGTTGTCCGATGCCACAAATCCACAGGAGAGTCCAATTGGGGTAAGCCATTCTGCGATGATCTTCCTCAGTTGCCGTAAGAGGTTTTCAGCTGTGTGCGTATTCTGGAAAGCGGTGATACAAAGCGTAGCCTGCCTAGGAAAGAGTTGGCGTTTGCGAGATGCTGCTACTGGTGCCGCCGCTGCTGTTCTTGCGGCGGGAGTCCATACATCTACCCAGTGGGCTGTCACAGTCATATAGTCCTGACCCTGCCCTGCTCCACTTGTCCACATGTCCGTGGTTAAGTGGACATTGGGTACAACTGCATTTTTTAGGACACTGGTGAGTCTTTTTCTGACGTCCGTGTACATTCTCGGTATCGCTTGCCTACAGAAGTGGAACCTAGATGGTATTTGGTAACGGGGGCACACTGCCTCAATAAATTGTCTAGTTCCCTGTGAACTAACGGCGGATACCGGACGCACGTCTAACACCAACATAGTTGTCAAGGACTCAGTTATCCGCTTTGCAACAGGATGACTGCTGTGATATTTCATCTTCCTCGCAAAGGACTGTTGGATAGTCAATTGCTTACTGGAAGTAGTACAAGTGGGCTTACGACTTCCCCTCTGGGATGACCATCGACTCCCAGCAGCAACAACAGCAGCGCCAGCAGCAGTAGGCGTTACACGCAAGGATGCATCGGAGGAATCCCAGGCAGGAGAGGACTCGTCAGAATTGCCAGTGACATGGCCTGCAGGACTATTGGCATTCCTGGGGAAGGAGGAAATTGACACTGAGGGAGTTGGTGGGGTGGTTTGCGTGAGCTTGGTTACAAGAGGAAGGGATTTACTGGTCAGTGGACTGCTTCCGCTGTCGGCCCAAGTTTTTGAACTTGTCACTGACTTATTATGAATGCGCTGCAGGTGACGTATAAGGGAGGATGTTCCGAGGTGGTTAACGTCCTTACCCCTACTTATTACAGCTTGACAAAGGGAACACACGGCTTGACACCTGTTGTCCGCATTTCTGGTGAAATACTTCCACACCGAAGAGCTGATTTTTTTGGTATTTTCACCAGGCATGTCAACTGCCCTATTCCTCCCACGGACAACAGGTGTCTCCCCGGGTGCCTGACTTAAACAAACCACCTCACCATCAGAATCCTCCTGGTCAATTTCCTCCCCAGCGCCAGCAACACCCATATCCTCCTCATCCTGGTGTACTTCAACACTGACATCTTCAATCTGACTATCAGGAACTGGACTGCGGGTGCTCCTTCCAGCACTTGCAGGGGGCGTGCAAATGGTGGAAGGCGCATGCTCTTCACGTCCAGTGTTGGGAAGGTCAGGCATCGCAACCGACACAATTGGACTCTCCTTGTGGATTTGGGATTTCGAAGAACGCACAGTTCTTTGCGGTGCTACTGCTTTTGCCAGCTTGAGTCTTTTCATTTTTCTAGCGAGAGGCTGAGTGCCTCCATCCTCATGTGAAGCTGAACCACTAGCCATGAACATAGGCCAGGGCCTCAGCCGTTCCTTGCCACTCCGTGTGGTAAATGGCATATTGGCAAGTTTACGCTTCTCCTCCGACAATTTTATTTTAGGTTTTGGAGTCCTTTTTTTACTGATATTTCGTGTTTTGGATTTGACATGCTCTGTACTATGACATTGGGCATCGGCCTTGGCAGACGACGTTGCTGGCATTTCATCGTCTCGGCCATGACTAGTGGCAGCAGCTTCAGCACGAGGTGGAAGTGGATCTTGATCTTTCCCTAATTTTGGAACCTCAACATTTTTGTTCTCCATATTTTAATAGGCACAACTAAAAGGCACCTCAGGTAAACAATGGAGATGGATGGATACTAGTATACAATTATGGATGGACTGCCGAGTGCCGACACAGAGGTAGCTACAGCCGTGGACTACCGTACTGTACTGTGTCTGCTGCTAATATAGACTGGTTGATAAAGAGATGTAGTAGTAGTATGTATGTATAAAGAAGAAAGAAAAAAAAACCACGGGTAGGTGGTATACAATTATGGACGGACTGCCCAGTGCCGACACAGAGGTAGCTACAGCCGTGGACTACCGTACTGTACTGTGTCTGCTGCTAATATAGACTGGTTGATAAAGAGATGTAGTAGTAGTATGTATGTATAAAGAAGAAAGAAAAAAAACCACGGGTAGGTGGTATACAATTATGGACGGACTGCCCAGTGCCGACACAGAGGTAGCTACAGCCGTGGACTACCGTACTGTACTGTGTCTGCTGCTAATATAGACTGGTTGATAAAGAGATGTAGTAGTAGTATGTATGTATAAAGAAGAAAGAAAAAAAAACCACGGGTAGGTGGTATACAATTATGGACGGACTGCCCAGTGCCGACACAGAGGTAGCTACAGCCGTGGACTACCGTACTGTACTGTGTCTGCTGCTAATATAGACTGGTTGATAAAGAGATGTAGTAGTAGTATGTATGTATAAAGAAGAAAGAAAAAAAAACCACGGGTAGGTGGTATACAATTATGGACGGACTGCCCAGTGCCGACACAGAGGTAGCTACAGCCGTGGACTACCGTACTGTACTGTGTCTGCTGCTAATATAGACTGGTTGATAAAGAGATGTAGTAGTAGTATGTATGTATAAAGAAGAAAGAAAAAAAAACCACGGGTAGGTGGTATACAATTATGGACGGACTGCCGAGTGCCGACACAGAGGTAGCTACAGCCGTGAACTACCGTACTGTGTCTGCTGCGACTGGATGATAAATAATGATATAAAAAATATATATATATCACTACTGCAGCCGGACAGGTATATATTATATAATGACGGACCTGCTGGTCACTGTCTGTCAGCAGAATGAGTTTTTTATAGAATAAAAAAAAAAACACCACACAAGTGAAGTCACACGACGAGTGTTTAACTTTTTCAGGCAATCACAATATAGTATACTATACTACTAACTATACTGGTGGTCAGTGTGGTCAGGTCACTGGTCAGTCACACTGGCAGTGGCACTCCTGCAGCAAAAGTGTGCACTGTTTAATTTTAATAATAATATGTACTCCTGGCTCCTGCTATAACCTATAACTGGCACTGCAGTGCTCCCCAGTCTCCCCCACAATTATAAGATGTGTGAGCTGAGCACAGTCAGATACGAGTGTTTAACTTTTTCAGGCAATCACAATATAGTATACTATACTACTAACTATACTGGTGGTCAGGTCACTGGTCAGTCACACTGGCAGTGGCACTCCTGCAGCAAAAGTGTGCACTGTTTAATTTTAATAATAATATGTACTCCTGGCTCCTGCTATAACCTATAACTGGCACTGCAGTGCTCCCCAGTCTCCCCCACAATTATAAGATGTGTGAGCTGAGCACAGTCAGATATATACATAGATGATGCAGCACACTGGGCTGAGCAGTGCACACAGATATGGTATGTGACTGAGTCACTGTGTATCGTTTTTTTCAGGCAGAGAACGGATATATTAAATAAAACTGCACTGTCTGGTGGTCACTGTGGTCAGTCACTAGTAAACTCTGCACTCTCTACAGTTCTACAGTACTCCTAAGCTCCAGTAAATCAGGTCAATCTCTCTCTCTCTTCTAATCTAAATGGAGAGGACGCCAGCCACGTCCTCTCCCTATCAATCTCAATGCACGTGTGAAAATGGCGGCGACGCGCGGCTCCTTATATAGAATCCGAGTCTCGCGAGAATCCGACAGCGTCATGATGACGTTCGGGCGCGCTCGGGTTAACCGAGCAAGGCGGGAAGATCCGAGTCGCTCGGACCCGTGAAAAAAAACATGAAGTTCGTGCGGGTTCGGATTCAGAGAAACCGAACCCGCTCATCTCTAGATAAGACATCTCTGTACAGTTTCTGAGTAACTCGAGACTTACTCAGCATCTGCGATCAGTTCAGTGCTTGTCGTTCCAGGTTTGACGTCACAAACACACCCAGCGTTCGCCCAGACACTCCTCCGTTTCTCCAGCCACTCCCGCGTTTTTCCCAGAAACGGTAGCGTTTTTTCACACACACCCATAAAACGGCCAGTTTCCGCCCAGAAACACCCACTTCCTGTCAATCACACTCCGATCGCCTGAACGAAGAAAAAGCCGTGAGTAAAATACCTAACTGTATAGCAAATTTACTTGGCGCAGTCGCAGTGCGGACATTGCGCATGCGCTCTAAGCGGAAAATCGCTGCGATGCGAAGAAATTTACCGAGCGAACAACTCGGAATGACCCCCTAAGTTTTTAATAACTTATGAGCAAAGTATTATTTAGATTTGAAAATACTGTTTTTATCTAGCAAGAACAATTTATTGTAAACAAAGTAATGTCTTTAGTTACAGTTTGATCAGAAGACAGGCTCTGGGAATGGCAGTAAGTAAGAACTGGTCAGAAAATATATGCCTTAGGCCTCTCTACTTAAGTTCTATCCTGGCTGTGCAAAGCCGGTTGGCTGTGCATTTATGATTGAAGTGTGATAAAATTAACACATAACAGCAGCGTTCCATCAGAGTTCAATCAAAGTGAAAGAGAAAGAAAAGAAGCACTCCAATCTAACAAAACAGAAAACTGAAGAACTAATAACAAATGTGAGTCACTTACTCTTCATATCACTCACCTCCTGATTGTTGCATCTGATTAAATAGCATGGAACTACCTTCCTGTACTTGGACATTTCAAAAAACATCCATTTTACCAACAAATGCTTGTATCTGTATTTTTGTAATTTGTTTTTATGCACAGCTGCACCAATGCATTTTTACCTACAAACACTTAAAAATCCATTTAGAATTTAGAATTACCACTGCTTTTTAACCCTCTCAAAATCCTCTAATTTCTTACAGTCCAAATACATTTCTGCACTCACCTTATCTACGCTTTTGATTCACTTCATGCTTAAATCTACACACATTGACAGTGGCGGAACAAGCAAGCGGTGGGCCCAGGTGCGACAAAATGCTTTGGGCCCCCCCCATCCAAGTCCACCCCAGGGGCAGTGCGCGCCGTAGGCGCGCGCAAAAATACATAGTGGCGTGGCTTCGTGGGGAAGGGGTGTGGCCACAAAATAATACCAACACAGTAGTCTCCATTATTCAAATTACGCCGCACAGTAGCACCACTACACCAGGTAGAGACCCTTTTACACCTTACAGCGAACAGATTCCTCTTTTTACACATTACAGCAGACAGCGTGCCCTTTTTACACATAACGGCAGACCGCGTGCCCTTGTTACACATTACGGCAGACAGCGTGCCCTTTTTACACATTACAGCAGACAGCGTGCCCTTGTTACACATAGCGGCAGACAGCGTGCCCTTTTTACACATTACGGCAGACAGCGTGCCCTTGTTACACATTACGGCAGACCGCGTGCCCTTGTTACACATTACGGCAGACAGCGTGCCCTTGTTACACATTACGGCAGACAGCGTCCCCATTTTTACACATTACGGCAGGCAGATTCCCCATTTTTACACATAGCAGCAGGCAGATTCCCCATTTTTACACATAGCGTCAGGCAGTCCCCCTGTTTTACACATAGCGTCAGGCAGTCCCCCTTTTTTACACATTACGGCAGGCAGATTCCCCTTTTTACACATTGCGTCGGGCAGATGACCCCTTTTTACACATAGCGGCAGGCAGTCCCCCATTTTTACACATTGCGGCAGGCTGATTCCCCCTTTTTACACATTGCGGCAGGCAGTCCCCCCTTTTTACACATTGCGGCAGGCAGTCCCCCCTTTTTACACATTGCAGCAGGCAATCCCCCCTTTTTACACATTGCTGCAGGCAGTCCCCCCTTTTTACACATTGCTGCAGGCAGTCCCCCCTTTTTACACATTGCGGCAGGTATGCCCCCCTTTTTACACATTGCGGCAGGTAGTCCCCCCTTTTTACACAGTGCAGCAGGTAGTCCCCCATTTTTACACAGTGCGGCAGGTAGTCCCCCATTTTTACACATTGCGGCAGGCAGGCACAAGAAAGAAGGAAGGAAAGAAGGAAAGAAAGAAAGAAAGAAAGAAAGAAAGAAAGAAAGAAAGAAAGAAAGAAAGAAAGAAAGAAAGAAAGAAAGAAAGAAAGAAAGAAGAATTATACTTACCCTCTCCGCTGGCTCAGGCTCCTCGGTGCAGCGTCAGAGACGATTCCCGGGCTGGAGAGAAGGAGGAGGAGGGAGGCTGAGAAGGGAGCCGCAGCAGCGCTGTGTTACTGGTGGAGGCGCTGCTGCTGCTGCCCCTCTGCTTCCCTATAGGCTGTTCTCGGAAGACAGCCTATAGGGAAGCAGAGGGGCAGCAGCAGCAGCGCCTCCACCAGTAACAAAGCGCTGCTGCGGCTCCCTTCTCAGCCTCCCTCCTCCTCCTTCCCCCGTCTGTAGTACCGCTGCTCCTCTCCTCTCTTCGCCGGGCGGCTGTGCGCTGCGGGCAGCGGTTGCCCGCAGCGCACAGCGGCATGTAATGAGTCAGTTTGACTCATTACATGCTTGGGCCCCTGGACAGAGGCGGGCCCCAGTGCAGTGCACTGCCTGCACTGCCGGTAGTTCCGCCTCTGCACATTGAGCTTACACGGCTTTTCTCACCTGCATCTCTGCAATTCCTTTGCTCTGATTCCCTTACAGCCTCCACTCCTACTTCCAGTTTCCCTCAACCTATTTACCTACTTAACACTATGTCAAGGTTTCCTTATACTCCCCACATCACTCAGTGTCTACCTAATCATGTATCTTGCCTCCTGTTCACACCTTTATCCTTCCCCGTAGTCTCCTATACCTCCTCCTCTCTCCCCTCCTCTGTCTCCCCTCCGTCCCTCTGTTTCCTTTCCCCTCCTTTTCTGTTACCCCACTTTCATTCACCTCTACCCCATGGTCCCTCTACCCCACAACTCAGCCCTGCTTCCCTGTCACCTCCCCACACCCCCATCCACATCACACTGAACTCCCTCCCTGCCCACCTCCTGCAGTTTCCCCTCCTAGCTCAGGCACCCGCACCATCACTACTCTCTCATCATCCCTCACCTCATCGCTACAGCAACCCTGATAATCTCATTCACATCTCTCCCACAAACTCATACCCCCTATCCTGTGCCCTCTGGAATGCCAGATCTGTTTGTAACAAACTGGTCCCCACTCATGACCTTTTAATTTCCAACTCCCTGCACCTACTAGCCATTACTGAATCTTGGATTATGCCCTATGACACTACTTCTCCTGCTGCTCTCTCTGCTGGGGGCCTCACATTCACATGCACACCCCGACCTGGGGGTCACCATGGGGGTGGTGTTGGGGTCTTTTTACCTTCTAGTTACTCCTACCAACTCATACCACCAGAACCATCCCTTACATTCTCTACATTTGAGGTCCATGCTATATGCCTCTTCCAACCAGTCTATCTTAGAGTAGCTGTCATTTACCACCCCCCTGGCATTGCCTCCAAATTCCCTCCATTATCCTAGGCAATTTCAACATCCCTATCGATATCCCCATACAATCCCCTGCCTCTAAACTCCTTAACCTCACCTCTTCACTTGGTCTCTCCCAATAAACCTCCTCACCCTCCCATGTGAATGGGAGCTCACTGGATCTGGTCTTCACTCACCGTTGTGATATTTCTGATTTTTCCAACTCTCCATTTCCCCTCTCTGACCACCACCTACTCTCCTTTAATTTATCTCTCTCTGCTTCCCCATCTCTACCTCCTAAGGCTACCATCACAAAGCGTAATATTGAGGCTATTGACACCACATTCCTTTCCTCCCTGTTTGACTCACTTCTCTCTCCTATTCTCTCTCTCTCATGCCCTGAACAAGCCACTTCCATATACAATGCATCCCTTATTTCTGCTCTTGACTCTGTTGTTCCACCAACCACTATTCATCCTCGCAAATTAACACCTCAACCCTGGCACACCAAATGCACCAGATGTCTGCAAAAATGCTTGTGAAACTGCTGAGCGACACTGGAGGAAATCACGCTCTAAGGCAGACTTCCTCCATTTCAAACTTCTGCTCTCATCCTTCAGTGCTGCCCTTTCTCTTGCTAAACAGTCATACTTCAAGAACCTCATCTCCTCCCAGTCTTCCAACCCCCAGTGCCTCTTTGCCACTCTCAACTCACTCCTCTGCCCACCTCCACCTTGTCTCCCTTCCTCACTCTCTGCTCTTGACTTTGCCACTTACTTCACATCCAAAATTGACTACATATGTCAGTACATCCCATCACACCAGAACATCAGCAACCAGCCTCCTCTCATCCCTTACCACACCTCCCCATCCCTCTCACCAACTCTGACATCTTTCTCCCATGCATCTTGTGAGGAAGTCATGGCCCTCATTCGTTCCTGTCCCCTCACCACCTCCCCACTTGATCCTTTCCCCTCCCACCTCGTCCGCTACCTCTCTCCTTCTACCTGTTCCCATCTTTCCCACCTTCTCAACCTCTCCCTCTCATCAAGCACTGTCCCCTCTGCCTTCAAGCATGCACTCATCTCTCATATTCTTAAAAAACCTACCCTTGATCTAAACACTCTGTCCAACTACCGACCCATCTCTCTTCTCCCCTTTGCCTCCAAACTCCTTGAGCGTATTGTCTAAAACTGCCTTACTTCCTTTCTTACCCCAAACTCACTGCTTGACCCATTCCAGTCTGGCTTCCGTCCTCTCCACTTCACTAAAAACTGCCCTTACAAAAGTCTGCAATGACCTCCATGCTGCTAAATCTAAGGGCCACTAATCTCTACTTATTCTTCTTGATCTCTCTACTGCTTTTGACACTGTGGACCACCCTCTCCTACTGCAAATCCTTCACTCCATTGGTCTGTATAATACTGCCCTCTCTTGGCTGCCTTCCTACCTCTCTGACTGTTCATTCTCTGTCTCCTCTCATGACACCACCTCCCCCTCACTTCCACTAATTGTATGTGTACCCCAAGGTTCTGTTCTTGGTCCTCTTCTTTTCTCTCTCTATATGTCCTCTCAAGGTAAGCTCATTAGTTCCTTTGGTTTCCAATATCATCTCTATGCTGATGACACTCAAATCTATCTTTCCTCTCCAGACCTCTCCCCTGCTCTCCTCACTCGTATCTCCAACTGTCTCTCTGATAACATGTCTAAGACCGAGCTGATCATCTTCCCTCCCTCCCGCATAAACTCACCTAATACAATCTCATAATCTATTGATTGTACTACTATCTCCTCTAGCCCCCAAGTGCGCTGTCTTGGAGTAATCCTTGACTCCTCCCTCTCCTTCAAACCACATATTCAGCACCCCTCGCAAACCTGTCGTTTTCATCTAGAAAATATTTCCAGGATTAGACCCTTTCTAATTCAGGATGCTACTAAGACTCTTATCCACTCACCAGTCATCTCCAGACTGGACTACTGTTATCTCCTCCTGACTGGTATTCCTGACAAATACCTCTCTCCACTCCAATCTATCCTCAATGCTGCTGCCCCGCTCATTTTCCTCACCAAACGCACTACGTCCACCTCCTCTCTCTTACAAGACCTTCACTGGCTCCCCTTCCCTTTCAGAATCCATTCAAGCTTCTCACACTCACTTACAAAGCTCTCACCCACTCCTCTCCCATCTACATCTCTGACCTTATCTCCCTTTACATTCCCACCCCTCCTCTTCGCTCTGCTAATACACACCGATTCTCCTGCCTACGGATTACTTCCTCCCACTCCTACCTCCAAGATTTTTCACATGCTGCTCCATGTCTTTGGAATTCCCTACCTCTCCCCCTTGGACTCTCCACCTCTCCACAAAACTTCAAATGGGCTCTCAAGACCCACTTCTTCACCAAACCCAGCCAAATCTCATCCTAACCCTCTGTTCCATGCTCTCTATGTACCCCGTCTGTGTCACCCCTGTCTGTCTACCCCTCGCCTTTAGAATGCAAGCTCTTACGAGTAGGACCCTCTTCCCTCATGTACTTATCCTTTTTCTTACTTTAATAATCTTCAACTGCACCAAATCCAGCAGTCTTCTGCCACCTGAAACTTATTTCAGTGTTATCTGCTGATGTAGCTATGTTTATTTACCCTGTACTTGTCCTATATTGTCTTCAACTGTAAGTTGCTGTTTTCCTATTTTAGATTATTTGTTTATGTACTCTGTAATTGCACTGCGGAACCCTTGTGGCACCATATAAATAAAGGATAATAATAATAATAATAATAATAATAATAATAATAATTAAGGACCTTGACCTACGATAGGTGTGAAATATGCCAAGTCACAGTGACAACTACATTATATATGATCAGACTGTAATGTAGGCGCTATGAAAGCATCAGAGCATAGATAAGGCTGGCATTTACTGTAAACTATGTATATAATGCTTCAGAATCTACATCGATAAATGGAAAACTAGAGGTGACTGACGGTTGTTCACATAGTTACTGATGAACATGTGAAACTTGTCTATGGCTAAATAATATTTCCATTGGAACAATAATAAGATAAGGATTCCCTAATATTAAAAACACTTGAACTTAATTGTAGTAACAGAATTAGAAAAATCTATAAAACCATTTTTTTTTTTTTTTAACCTTGAGTGGCATTTCTTATTTTCTGATCTATATTGTAAATGTCTGAAAGTCTGGAACCACATTGTCAATGATGTTCTTTCAGTTCCCGACCAGAACCAGATTAATTCTTTGGGGGTCCTGGGGCACTTAAGGCAGGCAATCCATTCCAACTCCTCCAGCCCTCCCACTTGTCAGCACGGCCCCCACTTGTTGTATACTAACCCTCACTGGCAGACTACTAAATTATAGAGGGAGAGGAGGGTAACAGCATTCAAATCAGATTAGTAGTCAACTTCCTGTAATCTATCTACAATACATTAGATAAAGTAATAAAAATAATATAATTATCCCACGCTTAAGCTGTTTAAACAGCAGCTCCCATTAGGTAGTACAGTTTATAATATAAGAATTGGGGTGCTTGGTGTATTAAAAATAATAAAAAATGATTAAAAAAATGAATGTATGGCAAACACCTGAAAAAAAGAAATATTAGTAATTTTACAGTACTTTTGTGCATGTGCAGGTGTCCATAGGCGGGTTCCGTGAGTGAGCCGTGTCCCGCAATGCAGCGATGGTGTGGCTGGCTGGCTAACTCTCCCTATTTCTGCCTACCTTGTACGGAGACTTCAGTCTCTCTCTCTGTCAGGCTGGTTCCTGCAAACCGTCTCTCTGTGCTTGCGCCCGTCGGCGCCGGCTGGGTGACGTAGTTGGTTACTGGACTCTCCTGCTCCTGCTGACGCTCGTCCAACGCGTTTCAGACCCGTGGGTCCTTAGTCATGGATATATTATAAACATTAGATAAAGTACCAGGATACAAAATGCATAAAATAAATAAAACAGGATGTAACAGCTGTGGGCCACAGAGGCCTGTGGTGAGTAGGAGGACAATCCAAGGCATATACAGCAGGGTAAGGGACTTATTCGCCAGACAGCAGAGTGGTGTAATCAGGTGGCCGGTGCTGGTCAGGGTCCCAGACAGTCGGTACTGTGGCCGGAATCCTGACCACTGACAATGCCAAAATCCGGAATCCCACCTAACAGGGGCTTTTCCCACTTGTGTCCACGACACCCATAGAGTGGGAATAGGAATAGGTTGACTGTTATGAGCCACGGCTGTGGCTCATTTCCATTTTTGCATTTTGGTTATGTATTTTATGTTATACTTCTGTTCATGTTCCCCGTGGGTGTCATGGGGTGCTCGGAGCTCACCCTTAAGGAGGGGATACTGTTATGAACCACAGGTAGTGGTTCATTCCTATTTTATGTTTATAAAGTTGTCTTGCATGCCAGGATTTCCTGTTGCTCTGTTTTAGAATACTCTTGTCTGCTGCCGCTGGTGAGTCTGTGTAATTGCAGCTTGTTCCCATGTGTTCAGCCTCACCTGGCTGCTAATTGCATCTTGTCAGTTTGGAGTCATGCAACAGGGCAGCTACATGAGATTATTAATTAGGCCTCTCTGTTATATGCTGGCTGACTGCAATTCACAGACGCTGGTGATATTTCTGGGTATCTAGTCTGCTTGAGTTCTGAGCTTGGTTCCTGCTTGTTCCTGATCTTCCTGTGTCAGTCCCTGTGTCGATTCCTATGTCTGATCCCGTGTCCTGCCGTGAGGCGTTCCTGTTCTGAGGTCCAGTGCCTTTGCCTGTGCCTGGTCAAGTTTCTGGCTTCTTGGTGTCCACCGGTCTTTCGTTTGGGATTCTGCCTGTCCTCCAGTTCTTAGAGTCTGTGTCAGCAGCATTGGGAGTTCCTGTCCGTTTGCCAGTATTCGTACCGGTTCCGTGAGTAGCGGCTCTGCCGCGTCCGTCGGCCTAGGCCGCTGTATTCCATTATTATTTCTGTCACTGGTGTTTTGCAGAGGGTTCTGCTTATGCTGTCACCGCCGGTACACAAAAGTATTGTGTGGGCGTGTGGTCAGCATTTCCTTTGTTGTTCTTTTCCTTTGGCGGCAAACCGCACATACATTTAGTTTTAGGCTAGTTAGTAGCCCCTGGCTTTTGGTTGTTTCAGTAAGAGGGCCCCTTGTTATCACCCTGTCTCGGTACACTCTTTGTCTCTCATTAAGACCTGAGGGGGCATCGAAGTTGGGCAGACGTAATCCGCCCTTCAAACGCGGCTGCCATGGGCTCAAGCAACCATAGTCTCGCAAGAGTGTACTGACAGCACGGGCGAGACAACGGAGATAGGGCGCCAGGGGCTATTCCCTTTCGATTCCCCTTTCCCAGCATTACGTTCCAGTGCTCCGGTCCTTGCAATAAGATCTCCTCAGACCAGAGTGCTGGAATCATAACATTATCACCAGCCATACCACAAAAAAGAAATAAAACTTTTTTTTCTTTTTTGGCCCAGTCCAGTGTCTAGTCTAGAATCCAGTCCGGTGTTTAGAATCCAGACCGGTGTTTAAAAAAAAAAAAAAGTCTTGTTTTGTTTAGCAAAAATTAAGTCCTGCCTTGTCTAGTCCTGCCTTGTCTAGTCCTGCCTTGTCTAGTCCTGCCTTGTCTAGTCCTGCCTTGTCTAGTCTTGTCTAGTTTTAAATCCTCCTATGTCTACTATGCAAGCCCTGCAGGCATCTCTCGCAGCCCTGAACTCTGTTTTCAGTGCTTTGAGACCAGAGCGACTAGAAGTTTTGCAGCAATCCCTAAAGCAACTGCAAAACCTTCTGACTAAAATCTTGCTCATCTTGCCAGAAGTCGTTGAGAGTACATCTATCTCTAAAGAGACTCTTGTTCACAGTATGGTGACAAGAGAATCCTCTGGTTTAATTGAAGAGAAAAGGTTTAAAAGTTTTCTGCGGCCCAGGCTCTCAGAAGAGGAACGTCTGCGTCGCAGAAACTTAAACTTATGCCTATATTGTGGGGGTTTAGGCCACTATCTGCAGACCTGTGAGTTGCGCAACCCAAAGTGTGGTGACGAGTCTTGCCCTCTGGCCAAGTTGAGTCAGGATACAAGACCTACTCCTGTCTCTACTGTGGCAGAGGTACTTGTCACACAACCCACACTAAAAAGCTCTCTGTCCTATAATTGGGGTCCTTGGGCAAGGGAGCCCCATTATAGATTTAGGAATCAAAAGAGAATGTTTCTCTCCTCTCTTGAGGTTCCTGTTGAAGCAGAGTTGCAAGCCCCTGGAGTGGTGCCTGATGCCCAGGTTCCTGGAGTGGTGCCGATGCCCAGGTTCCTGGAGTGTTGCCCGTTGCCCAGGTTCCTGGAGTGGTGCCCGTAGCCCAGGTTCCTGGAGTGGTGCCCGTTGCCCAGGTTCCTGGAGTGGTGCCCGTTGCCCAGGTTCCTGGAGTGGTGCCCGATGCTCAGGATCTTGATGCGGTACCCGATGCCCAGAGTGCTGTAGCGGTACCCGATGCCCAGAGTGCTGTAGCGGTACCCGATGCCCAGAGTGCTGTAGCGGTACCCGATGCCCAGAGTGCTGGTGCGGTACCCGATGCTCTAGCTTATAGAGGGACATCAAATATTTTAGCTCAGGTTTCCATACCAGAAGGGGTCTCAGAAGCTGTTACTCCAGGTAGGGACTTGAAGAGCGCAACCCCAGAAAGGGTATCTGAAACCATAGTTCTAGAAGGGAACTCGAGAAGCAAAACCCCAGAAGGGATCTTTGAAGTAATATCCCCAAGTGGGGTCTCGAGAGACGCAACCTCTAAGAAGGGTCTAGAGGTCGCTTCCCCAGGAAAGAACTTAAGAGGCATAGCATTAGTGGAGGTGCTGAAGGTTATAGCTTCAGCAAAAGTCCCGGAAGTCATAGTCCCGGGAGAAGTTTCGATAATTATCGACTCAGAGAGGGAGGCCGATGGCTCGGTCCCAGTGGGGGAGGCCGACGGCTCGGTCCCAGTAAAAGAATCTGAGGTGCTGACCCCAGCGGGGTTCCCGGAGGCCACTGCCCCAGCGGGGTTCCCGGAGGCCACTGCCCCAGCGGGGTTCCCGGAGGCCACTGCCCCAGCGGGGTTCCCGGAAGTCACTGCCCCGGGTGGGGTTTAGAAAGTCACTTCCCCGGGTGGGGTTCAGAAAGTCACTGCCCCGGGTGGGGTTCAGAGAGTCTCAGCCTCGAGTAAGGTCAATAGTGACCAGGTCCTAGCAAAGCACTCCAGTCAGTCAGATGGGAAGGAAACAGATCCTGACTCTGATATCTCAACATCCATAATCTTTGATGGGGACTTAGCCCAATTTCTGGCACTTTACAAACACTATTACATTATTATGTTTTCTAGACCATTTCTGGTCATCACTTCAGAGAACCTTGTGCTTTATCTGATTTATTCTTTTAGAGGAGAGCCTTTTGAGTGGGCGACCAGCCTAATGAAAGCTGAAGATCCCATTCTTCAGGATCCCCCAGCATTCAGTGATGCAATTATTAAAAGATATGGTTCCAAAGAAATTGGTTCAGGTTCTTCTAAGTCACCCGTCTTGTCTGCTGAGAGTCCACCAAATACTGTAAACTCGGCACAAGAGTTCCAGCCCGTTGTTTCGACTGCAGGATGTGCTTTTCTGACTTTTTCTTCTAATAATAGTACTTTGCCAGAAAGTTCAGCTCCCAAGGGTAAGAAACCGGTCTCTGATTTGAACGCAGCCTTGCTGGGTGGTACCATCAGTTCAGACAATGTTTGGGGAATAACCTTGGTCAAACCTAAAGAGCCTTGTAAAAAGGCTCAGAAGAAGAAAAATAAATAATTTTTGACTCTTGCCTTGATATAAAAAAAAAAAAAAAAAAAGATTTTTTTTTCCTTATCTTGTGTCCAGTGGCCACCGTCAGGGGGAGGGCACTGTTACAAGCTGTGGTTGCAGCTTGTTTCTGTTTTCGTGTCTGTTAGACCAGTGTGTCAGGTTTTTTTTGTGTATCCCTTGTTTTGGATAGTCTGTATTTTGGGGTCCTTTGACCCCTCCTCAAGGGGGGGGTAATGTTATGAGCCACGGCTGTGGCTCATTTCCATTTTTGCATTTTGGTTATGTATTTTATGTTATACTTCTGTTCATGTTCCCCGTGGGTGTCATGGGGTGCTCGGAGCTCACCCTTAAGGAGCGGATACTGTTATGAACCACAGGTAGTGGTTCATTCCTATTTTATGTTTATAAAGTTGTCTTGCATGCCAGGATTTCCTGTTGCTCTGTTTTAGAATACTCTTGTCTGCTGCCGCTGGTGAGTCTGTGTAATTGCAGCTTGTTCCCATGTGTTCAGCCTCACCTGGCTGCTAATTGCATCTTGTCAGTTTGGAGTCATGCAACAGGGCAGCTGCATGAGATTATTATTAGGCCTCTCTGTTATATGCTGGCTGACTGCAATTCACAGACGCTGGTGATATTTCTGGGTATCTAGTCTGCTTGAGTTCTGAGCTTGGTTCCTGCTTGTTCCTGAGCTTCCTGTGTCGATTCCTGTGTCAGTCCCTGTGTCGATTCCTATGTCTGATCCCGTGTCCTGCCGTGAGGCGTTCCTGTCCTGAGGTCCAGTGCCTTTGCCTGTGCCTGGTCAAGTTTCTGGCTTCTTGGTGTCCACCAGTCTTTCGTTTGGGATTCTGCCTGTCCTCCAGTTCTTAGAGTCTGTGTCAGCAGCATTGGGAGTTCCTGTCCGTTTGCCAGTATTCGTACCGGTTCCGTGAGTAGCGGCTCTGCCGCGTCCGTCGGCCTAGGCCGCTGTATTCCATTATTACTTCTGTCACTGGTGTTTTGCAGAGGGTTCTGCTTATGCTGTCACCGCCGGTACACAAAAGTATTGTGTGGGCGTGTGGTCAGCATTTCCTTTGTTGTTCTTTTCCTTTGGCGGCAAACCACACATACATTTAGTTTTAGGCTAGTTAGTAGCCCCTGGCTTTTGGTTGTTTCAGTAAGAGGGCCCCTTGTTATCACCCTGTCTCGGTACACTCTTTGTCTCTCATTAAGACCTGAGGGGGCATCGAAGTTGGGCAGACGTAATCCGCCCTTCAAACGCGGCTGCCATGGGCTCAAGCAACCATAGTCTCGCAAGAGTGTACTGACAGCACGGGCGAGACAACGGAGATAGGGCGCCAGGGGCTATTCCCTTTCCATTCCCCTTTCCCAGCATTACGTTCCAGTGCTCCGGTCCTTGCAATAAGATCTCCTCAGACCAGAGTGCTGGAATCATAACATTGCCAGTACACATCGTTCCGTCACAGTACCCCCAATTCCCAATATGACATATAGTGCCCCAGGTTTTATTATTCAACATTACAGTGCCCTCCAGTTCACATTGTGCCACATTACAGTGCCCTTTTACCATTATAACATCCTCTCACTGAAAATGGATTGTCAAACAATTCAGGCTGGGCAATGAATCAGTCCCAGTTGATTAGCAGGCAAATCTGGGCAATTGGTATGCAACTTTATAACCTGGGTCCAGGCCCCCAAAGCCTCTGGGTCCCATAGCAATGACACCCATTGCACCCACTGTAGTTACGCCCATGTACTTTCCATTTACACAGACCTATTTGAGTGACATAGAACATACGATGGACAGGAACTGATGAAGGAAGTGTTGCTAATATTCATAGCAACACTTTCTCCATCTGTTCTTTTGACATGTATTGTTCTAACTACTCACTGAATGAATAGAGATTAAAGACAGAAATAACTAAGCAAAGGAATTCAAGAGTTCCAAAACTGCTACCTGATTGTATATTATCATGTTTTAGTTCTATATTTTCAGTTGCAAAGACTTGTACTTCAGCAATTCCACAATACCTCCCATCTCTTTTCCACTCACTTATCCCATCTTTTTCTCTCCATCTCGCCCTTCTTTTTACCCATATCTGCTTCCCTCCCCCTCTTTTTGTCTTCCCCTTCCTATGTCTCTCTATCATCCATTTTCCACCCATATCTTTCACTTTCCTGTTTTTGCCCCTTCTTTACAACGGGGGTTATTCAGGGTTGTTTACTAACCAAAAAGTTAGCAATTGGGCAAATCCATGTTGCACTGCAGGTGGGGCAGATGTAACATGTGCAAAGAGATTTAGAATTGGGTGGGCTATTTTGTTTCTGTGCATGGTAAATACTGGCTGCCTTATTTTTATTCTATGCCCCCTCTCCCAAAAAATTGTAACAAAATAGTTTGCATGGCGCTGCATGCTCAGCACATGGGTGGCTCCAGGTGGGACGGGCAATCCAGGGGCCCACCTGTAACACTTCTCTCTGCCCCCTACACAGATGTGGATGCAGCGGCACATTGGGCAGTGAGAAAGGCTGCTTCTGCTTAGTCAACATATTAAAAATAATTAGTAGCGTAGTAGCTCTTCCAACATTCCCATGAGGTGGCTGCCCAGCTGGGTTTTTGTGTTTGGGGTGTAGCCAGTAGCCTTGATCCCCAACTTTTCTTTCTGTTCATTTTTCTAATCACCTTTCCATTGCCAGATGGATTTAAAGTTCTCCTTCTGTTATCAATGTTGCTATTTCAAATTTTTTGGATACACAACATTTTTTGTCTTCCCACCTCCATTTCTGTCAGTTATTTTAGTTAATTGATGTATGGTTATTTCAGTCAGTTATTTCAGATCATGTAATTATGGTCATTGTTGTAATTTATTACAGTTCATTAAAGTTTTCTTCAAAATTCATCCAGTGGAAGGCCCAGGACAGGCTCCCTGGATCAAAGTTCTGCACAGCGCATTCTGCTGTGAGGTCCGACTGGGACCCTAACACCCCTAAAACCTAGTCAGGATCAAAACCTTGTGTTAGTTTCATCCCAATAGGTGCAGGGGTCTCCGAACAAGTATCTGGACAGACAAACAAACAGCAATTATTTTATATATAATTTCTATTTTCCTCTGACTCTCATTAATCACGCTCCAAGTCTGCCACTGCCGCATTGCACTAAGCTGCCCTTATCTTTGTCCAGTCACTTACCTTATGTGAGTAGCTTTTCTGTGATATCGCCTACTGCTGGTAAGCTGTGTGTTGCCAGGGGTCTGCAGGAGAATAAGACAGGGCAGCAGCAAAGTCCTGTTATAGGCAATGATTACCATTATGACATCACAGCATGACCTCACAGACAGAATGGACAGACACACAGAAACAAACAGACCAATGCATTTCTATATGCAATTTCTTGATTGGGGCACTGATCCTGCAAGGGGTGGATTTTTTCACTTAAAACCCTGCCAGTATTTTAAGTTGGATAATGAAGTGTATGTGTACCATGTACGGTCCAGATCCATCAAGGCATGTAGGAGCAATGAAGAACAAACATACATATATAAATATATACATACATACTTTGACTTTTTTATATTGTGTGTATATATATATATACACACTGCTCAAAAAGTATACATACATACTTTGACTTTTTTATATATATATATATATATATATATATATATATATATTACACACAAATGTACCCAAAACTGCGCTGACAAGGGGGGGGGGGGAGAGGGGGAGCTGCACTTGTGGAATAACCCTTTTGCCAGTTAAGGGTTCACAATCAACATATACAACAAAATTTCAAGTGCGCACAACAAATTTTTCTTAAATAAAATAACTGATTGTCAATTAATATACAACCAACAACCATAAAAATTCACAATAATTTATTAAAAGCAGTTCATTGGACATGTATAACCTCTAGCAGAATAACAACAAGGTTTAGGTGTCCTTGCTTTAGAGTTCAGATTCCAACGCGTTTCGTCCTTGTTAGGACTTTTTCAGGGGATATCAACAAAAAGCTGGTTGATGGAGGAGAAGAATGAAGAAGACAACAATTTATCCACTATAATATATAGTTCATGATTACAGCGAACAGCCAGTACATAATTTCAAAAGGTCATATTCATAAATGATGTTAGACATATTGGCATTCAGAGTAAATAAAAATCAATTAGATACAATGAAAACAAGGACGAAACGCGTAAGGGTAGAGGGAAAAGAACACCTGCTTCGGCTGGTGCCCAGGAACAGAAGTCCTCCCCGGCTTCTACAAAACCCACTGCATGACGCTGGGGCTCCCCTGTGGGAGTTCGCACCGGTGGGGGCTCGTCTTCGACTCTTCAGCCAGGTCTGGGTCAGCTCAGACCTGAATCCTTGGGCGTTGGAAACAGTTTCCCAAGGCTACAAACTGGAATTCGAAGAGGAGCCCCCACGCCGATTTTTCAAGTCGGCCTTACCAACTTCTACCCCAGACAGGGATGTAGTGTTAGCTGCAATTCAAACACTGTGTCAACAGCAAGTAATTATCAGGGTTCCCTTGAACCAACAGGGAAGAGGGTACTATTCAACCCTCTTTGTGGTCCCGAAACCGGATGGTTCGGTCAGACCTATTTTGAATCTAAAATCCCTAAACCTGTACATGAAAAGATTCAAATTCAAGATGGAATCGCTCAGGGCGATAATAACCAGCATGGAGGAGGGGGAGTTTATGGTGTCACTGGACATAAAGGATGCTTACCTTCATGTCCCCATATATCCTTCCCATCAGGACTACCTGAGATTCGCTGTACAGGATTGTCATTACCAATTTCAGACGTTGCCGTTTGGGCTTTCCACGGCCCCAAGGATTTTCACCAAGATAATGGCGGAAATGATGGTGGTCCTGCACAAGCATGGAGTCACAATTATCCCATACTTGGACGATCTCCTGATAAAGGCGAGATCAAGAGAGCAATTGCTGAGCAATGTGACACTCTCTCTGAGAGTGCTCCAGCAACACGGTTGGATTCTAAATCTACCGAAGTCACAGTTGATTCCGACAACTAGACTAACGTTCCTAGGTATGATACAGGATACGGAATAAAAGAAGGTTTTTCTCCTGTTGGAAAAAGCCCAGGACATCCAGAACATGGTCAGAGACCTGCTAAAGCCAAAAAGAGTGTCAGTTCATCAATGCACTCGTGTTCTGGGGAAAATGGTGGCAGCCTACGAGGCCATCCCCTTCGGCAGGTTCCATGCAAGGACGTTTCAATGGGACCTTCTGGACAAATGGTCCGGGTCCCATCTACAATTACATCGGAAAATAACACTGTCCCCCGGGACCAGGGTGTCTCTTCTATGGTGGCCTCAAAGTGCTCACCTTTGGGGAGTTCCTCAAATAGACATGATGGCGTCACGCCTCAACAAGAAGCTTCGGAGGTATTGTGCCAGGTCCCGGGACCCTCAGGCAGTAGCAGTAGACGCCCTGGTAACGCCATGGGTGTTCCAATCGGTCTACGTGTTTCCTCCTCTTCCTCTCATCACAAAGGTGTTGAGGATCATAAGGCGAAAAAAGAGTACAGACAATACTCATTGTTCCAGACTGGCCTCGAAGGGCCTGGTACTCAGATCTTCAGGAGATGCTCACAGGAGATCCCTGGCCTCTTCCTCTAAGGGAGGACCTGTTGCAGCAGGGTCCTTGCGTGTTCCAAGACTTACCGCAGTTACGTTTGACGGCATGGCGGTTGAACGCCGGATCCTAGCTGAGAAGGGGATTCCGGAGGAGGTCATCCCTACTCTAATAAAGGCTAGAAAGGAGGTGACGGTAAAACATTATCACCGTATCTGGCGAAAATATGTGTCTTGGTGTGAAACCAAGAACGCCCCTACGGAAGATTTTCATTTGGGTCGTTTTCTCCACTTCCTACAGACAGGAGTGGATATGGGCCTGAAATTAGGCTCTGTTAAGGTACAGATTTCGGCCCTCTCGATATTCTTTCAGAAGGAATTGGCTTCTCGTCCAGAAGTCCAGACTTTTGTAAAGGGAGTGCTACACATCCAGCCTCCTTTTGTGCCTCCAGTGGCACCATGGGACCTGAACATGGTGTTGCAGTTCCTAAAATCACACTGGTTTGAACCACTTAACAAGGTTGAGTTGGAATTTCTTACCTGGAAGGTGGTCATGTTGTTGGCCTTAGCATCTGCAAGGCGAGTGTCAGAATTGGCGGCCTTGTCTCACAAGAGCCCCTACTTGATTTTTCATGTTGATAGAGCGGAATTGAGGACACGCCCTCAATTTTTGCCTAAGGTGGTTTCTTCATTCCATTTGGTGCCTGTGGCTACGAGTGACTTGGAGGATTCCAGGTCCCTGGATGTAGTCAGGGCCTTGAGGATTTATGTAGCCAGGACGGCTAGAATTAGGAAAACAGAGGCTCTGTTTGTCCTGTATGCTGCAAACAAGATTGGCGCGCCTGCTTCGAAGCAGACTATTGCTCGCTGGATCTGTAACACGATTCAGCAGGCTCATTCTACGGCTGGATTGCCGTTACCGCATTCGGTTAAGGCCCATTCCACTAGGAAGGTGGGCTCTTCTTGGGCGGCTGCCCGGGGCGTCTCGGCATTACAGCTTTGCCGAGCAGCAACTTGGTCGGGGTCAAACACTTTTGCTAAATTCTACAAGTTTGATACCCTGGCTGATGAGGACCTAGCATTTGCTCAGTCGGTGCTGCAGAGTCATACGCACTCTCCCACCCGATTGGGAGCTTTGGTATAAACCCCATGGTCCTTACGGAGTCCCAAGCATCCTCTAGGATGTAAGAGAAAATAAGATTTTAAACCTACCGGTAAATCTATTTCTCCTAGTCTGTAGAGGATGCTGGGCGCCCGTCCCAGTGCGGAAACTCTGCAAAACTTGTATATGGGCCCTCATTCCGAGTTGTTCGCTCGCAAGGCGATTTTAGCAGAGTTACACACGCTAAGCCGCCGCCTACTGGGAGTGAATCTTAGCTTCTTAAAATTGCGAACGATGTATTCGCAATATTGCGATTACAAACTACTTAGCAGTTTCAGAGTAGCTTCAGACTTACTCGGCATCTGCGATCAGTTCAGTGCTTGTCGTTCCTGGTTTGACGTCACAAACACACCCAGCATTCGCCCAGACACTCCTCCGTTTCTCCAGCCACTCCTGCGTTTTTTCCGGAAACGGTAGCGTTTTCATCCACACGCCCATAAAACGCCGTGATTCCGCTAGTAACACCCATTTCCTGTCAATCACATTACGTTCGCCGGAGCGAAGAAAAAGCCGTGAGTAAAAAAACTATCTTCATAGCAAAATTACTTGGCGCAGTCGCAGTGCGAACATTGCGCATGCGTACTAAGCAGAAAAACGCTGCGATGCGAAGAAAATTACCGAGCGAACGACTCGGAATGAGGGCCATAGTTGTTGTTTACATAAGGGTAATGTTACAGTTGGAATCGGTCTTGGACCGCTACTGTTGTTTGTTCATACTGTTAACTGGTTATGTATGTTCCGGGTTACATGGTATGATTGGTGTGGGCTGGTAGGAATCTTGCCCTTGGATTTATAAAATCCTGCCCTCGTATTGTTCTTCTCCTCTGGGCACAGTTCTCTAACTGAGGTCTGGAGGAGGGGCATAGAGGGAGGAGCCAGTGCACACCCATAGGAAAAGTTCTTTTAGGTGCCCATGTCTCCTGCGGAGCCTGTCTATACCCCATGGTCCTTACGGAGTCCCCAGCATCCTCTACGGACTAGGAGAAATAGATTTACCGGTAGGTTTAAAATCTTATTTTTCCTTGGCGCTGAGTTGTGAGCTGGCAAACCCTGTTCTGTGTCCTTCTGACAGATTTTACTGTGGGTCTGTCCCCAATAAGCCCCGGAGTGTCTGTGGTGTGATTGTGCACGTGTGTGGCATGTCTGAGGCAGGGAGCTCTTCCCCTGAGGGAACCATTTTAGAGACACAGAGTAGTAATGTGGTGGCGCTGCTGTCGCACCACGAGCCGGAATGGGTGAAAGAATTATGTGATAGTGTGAATCATATCAGTAAGAGATTGGATAAGTCTGAGTCTCATGCAGAAAACTGGAGAAAATCCGTGGAAGATGTGATTTTTAATAGTTCTGCTTTTTCATCCACAGGGGACCCCTCGGGTTCACAAAAAAAGATCTTTTGCACAAGTAGTACAAACTGATACCGACACGGACTCTGATTCCTGAGTCGACACTAGTGATTCCAGGGGAATAGATCAAAAGTTAGCAAAAAACATTCAATACATGATTGTTGCTATAAAGGAGGTGTTAGAAGTTATGGAGCGCCCTCCTTTACCACAGGAGAAGGCTTACTTTAATAAAGAGAAGAAAAATTAATGTAACTTTCCCTCCATCTCATGAACTGAACAGTCACTTTGAGGGAGTCTGGACAAACCCTGAAAAGAAATTTCAGATTCCCAAAAGAATTCAGGCAGCTTACCCTTTCCCTGCAGAGGACAGGAAAAGGTTGGAGTCACCTCCCATTTTAGACAGTGCCCTGTCACGGTTAACAAAAAAGGTGATTATCATTCTCCCTGCACCTGGGACGGCTTCACTAAAGGAGCTGGCAGACCGCAAGTTAGAGACTACGTTGAAATCTATTTATGTGACCAATGGGACACTACTCAGGCCTATTATTGCCTGTGCGTGGGTGATGTGTGCTATTGAAAAGTGGTCAGAAAACTTGTCATCAGACATTGACACAATAGAGACGAGATACTCCTAACATTAGGTCATATCAAAGACGCTGCTGCATACATGCTGAAAGCCATGAAAGATATTGGTCTCTTGGGATCAAGAGCCGCTACCATGGCGATCTCAGCAAGTAGGGCATTATGGATTCACCAATGGAATGCTGACGCAGATTCCAAAAGGAATATGGAGGCTCTCCCGTATAAAGGCGCGGCCTTGTTTGGAGATGGGCTGGATGCCTTAGTTACTGCGGCTACCGCAGGTAAATCGACATTTCTCTGACGTCCTAGTGGATGCTGGGACTCCGTCAGGACCATGGGGATTAGCGGCTCCGCAGGAGACAGGGCACAAAAATAAAAGCTTTAGGACTAAGTGGTGTGCACTGGCTCCTCCCCCTATGACCCTCCTCCAAGCCTCAGTTAGGTTTTTGTGCCCGTCCGAGCAGGGTGCAATCTAGGTGGCTCTCCTAAAGAGCTGCTTAGAAAAAGTTATTAGGTTTTTTATTTTCAGTGAGTCCTGCTGGCAACAGGCTCACTGCAACGAGGGACTTAGGGGAGAAGAAGTGAACTCACCTGCGTGCAGGATGGATTGGCTTCTTAGGCTACTGGACACCATTAGCTCCAGAGGGATCGAACACAGGCCCAGCCATGGAGTCCGGTCCCGGAGCCGCGCCGCCGACCCCCTTGCAGATGCCGAAAAGTGAAGAGGTCCAGAAACCGGCGGCAGAAGACTTTTCAGTCTTCATGAGGTAGCGCACAGCACTGCAGCTGTGCGCCACTGTTGTCAGCACACTTCACACCAGCGGTCACTGAGGGTGCAGGGCGCTGGGGGGGGGGCGCCCTGGGCAGCAATGATAATACCTTGTTCTGGCTAAAAATACATCACATATAGCCCCTGGGGCTATATGGATGTATTTAACCCCTGCCAGGTCTCACAAACACCGGGAGAAGAGCCCGCCGAAATAGGGGGCGGGGCCTATCTCCTCAGCACACAGCGCCATTTTCCTGCACAGCTCCGCTGCGAGGAAGGCTCCCAGGACTCTCCCCTGCACTGCACTACAGAAACAGGGTAAAACAGAGAGGGGGGGCACTTTTTTGGCGATATTGATATATTAAGCTGCTATAAAGGAAACAACACTTCTGTAGGGTTGTTCCTATATATTTATAGCGCTTGGGTGTGTGCTGGCAAACTCTCCCTCTGTCTCCCCAAAGGGCTAGTGGGGTCCTGTCTTCGATAAGAGCATTCCCTGTGTGTCTGCTGTGTGTCGGTACGTGTGTGTCGACATGTATGAGGACGATGTTGGTGTGGAGGCGGAGCAATTGCCGGTAATGGTGATGTCACCCCCTAGGGAGTCGACACCGGAATGGATGGCTTTGTTTATGGAATTACGTGATAATGTCAGCACGTTACAAAAATCAGTTGACGACATGAGACGGCCGGCAAACCAGTTAGTACCTGTCCAGGCGTCTCAGACACCGTCAGGGGCTGTAAAACGCCCTTTACCTCAGTCGGTCGACACAGACCCAGACACGGACACCGAATCTAGTGTCGACGGTGAAGAAACAAACGTATTTTCCAGTAGGGCCACACGTTATATGATCACGGCAATGAAGGAGGCTTTGCATATCTCTGATACTGCAAGTACCACAAAAAGGGGTATTATGTGGGGTCTGAAAAAACTACCTGTAGTTTTTCCTGAATCAGAGGAATTGAATGAAGTGTGTGATGAAGCGTGGGTTAACCCCGATAGAAAACTGCTAATTTCAAAGAAGTTATTGGCATTATATCCTTTCCCGCCAGAGGTTAGGGCGCGCTGGGAAACACCCCCTAGGATGGATAAGGCACTCACACGCTTATCAAAACAAGTGGCGTTACCGTCTCCTGAAACGGCCGCCCTCAAGGATCCAGCTGATAGGAGGCTGGAAACTACCCTGAAAAGTATATACACTCATACTGGTGTTATACTGCGACCAGCCATCGCCTCTGCATGGATGTGCAGTGCTGGGGTGGTTTGGTCGGATTCCCTGACTGAAAATATTGATACCCTGGATAGGGACAGTATTTTATTGACTATAGAGCAATTAAAGGATGCTTTTCTTTATATGCGAGATGCTCAGAGGGATATTTGCACTCTGGCATCGAGAGTAAGTGCGATGTCCATATCTGCCAGAAGAAGTTTATGGACGCGACAGTGGTCAGGTGATGCGGATTCCAAACGGCATATGGAAGTATTGCCGTATAAAGGGGAGGAATTATTTGGGGTCGGTCTATCAGATTTGGTGGCCACGGCAACAGCCGGGAAATCCACCTTTTTACCTCAGGTCCCCTCCCAACAGAAAAAGACACCGTCTTTTCAGCCGCAGTCCTTTCGTTCCTATAAGAACAAGCGGGCAAAAGGACAGTCATATCTGCCCCGAGGCAAAGGAAAGGGTAAGAGAGTGCACCAAGCAGCTCCCTCCCAGGAGCAGAAGCCCTCCCCGACTTCTGCAAAGCCCTCGGCATGATGTTGGTGCTTTACAAGTGGACTCAGGGGCGGTGGGGGGTCGACTCAAGAATTTCAGCGCACAGTGGGCTCACTCACAGGTGGACCCCTGGATCCTGCAGGTAGTATCTGAGGGTTACAGGTTGGAATTCGAGAAGTCTCCCCCTCGCCGGTTCCTAAAGTCTGCTCTGCCAACGTCTCCCTCAGACAGGGCGACGGTATTGGAAGCCATTCACAAGCTGTATTCTCAGCAGGTGATAGTCAAGGTACCCCTCCTACAACAGGGAAAGGGGTATTATTCCACACTATTTGTGGTACCGAAGCCGGACGGCTCGGTAAGACCTATTCTAAATCTGAAATCTTTGAACCTGTACATACAAAAATTCAAGTTCAAGATGAAGTCACTCAGAGCAGTGATAGCGAATCTGGAAGAAGGGGACTTTATGGTGTCCCTGGACATCAAGGATGCTTACCTGCATGTCCCAATTTGCCCTTCACATCAAGGGTACCTCAGGTTCGTGGTGCAAAACTGTCATTATCAGTTTCAGACGCTGCCGTTTGGATTGTCCACGGCACCTCGGGTCTTTACCAAGGTAATGGCCGAAATGATGTTTCTTCTGCGAAGAAAAGGCGTATTAATTATCCCTTACTTGGACGATCTCCTGATAAGGGCAAGGTCCAGAGAACAGCTGGGGGACGTAGTAGCACTAACACAAGTAGTGCTGCAACAGCACGGGTGGATTCTGAATTTTCCAAAATCTCAATTGACCCCGACGACACGTCTGCTGTTCCTGGGAATGATTCTGGACACGGTTCAGAAAAAGGTGTTTCTTCCGGAGGAGAAAGCCAGGGAGTTATCCGAACTTGTCAGGTACCTCCTAAAACCAGGAAAAGTGTCTGTGCATCAATGCACAAGAGTCCTGGGAAAAATGGTGGCTTCTTACGAAGCGATTCCATTCGGCAGATTCCACGCACGAACTTTTCAGTGGGATCTGCTGGACAAATGGTCCGGATCGCATCTGCAGATGCATCAGCGGATAACTTTGTCTCCACGGACAAGGGTGTCTCTTCTGTGGTGGTTGCAGAGTGCTCATTTGTTAGAGGGCCGCAGATTCGGCATACAGGACTGGGTCCTGGTGACCACGGATGCCAGTCTGAGAGGCTGGGGAGCGGTCACACAGGGAAGAAACTTCCAGGGAGTGTGGTCAAGCCTGGAGATGTCTCTTCACATAAATATACTGGAGCTAAGAGCGATTTACAATGCTCTAAGCCTGGCAAAACCTCTGCTTCAGGGTCAGCCGGTGTTGATCCAGTCGGACAACATCACGGCAGTCGCCCACGTAAACAGACAGGGCGGCACAAGAAGCAGGAGGGCAATGGCAGAAGCTGCAAGGATTCTTCGCTGGGCGGAAGATCATGTGATAGCACTGTCAGCAGTGTTCATTCCGGGAGTGGACAACTGGGAAGCGGACTTCCTCAGCAGACACGATCTACACCCGGGAGAGTGGGGACTTCATCCAGAAGTCTTCCACATGATTGTGAACCGTTGGGAAAAACCAAAGGTGGATATGATGGCGTCATAAAAAAACTGGACAGGTATTGCGCCAGGTCAAGAGACCCTCAGGCAATAGCTGTGGACGCTCTGGTAACACCGTGGGTGTTCCAGTCAGTGTATGTGTTTCCTCCTCTGCCTCTCATACCAAAAGTACTGAGAATTATACGGCAAAGGGGAGTAAGAACGATACTCGTGGCTCCGGATTGGCCAAGAAGAACTTGGTACCCGGAACTTCAGGAGATGCTCACGGAAGATCCGTGGCCTCTACCTCTAAGACGGGACCTGCTTCAGCAGGGACCGTGTCTATTCCAAGACTTACCGCGGCTGCGTTTGACGGCATGGCGGTTGAACGCCGAATTCTAAGGGAAAAAGGCATTCCGGAAGAGGTCATCCCTACCCTGGTAAAAGCCAGGAAGGAGGTGACTGCACAACATTATCACCGCATTTGGAGAAAATATGTTGCGTGGTGTGAGGCCAGGAAGGCCCCGACGGAGGAATTTCAACTGGGTCGATTCCTACATTTCCTGCAAACAGGATTGTCTATGGGCCTCAAATTAGGGTCCATTAAGGTTCAAAATTCGGCCCTGTCGATTTTCTTCCAGAAAGAATTGGCTTCAGTTCCTGAAGTCCAGACTTTTGTAAAAGGAGTACTACATATACAGCCCCCGGTTGTGCCCCCAGTGGCTCCGTGGGATCTTAATGTAGTTTTGGATTTTCTCAAATCCCATTGGTTTGAGCCACTCAAATCGGTGGATTTGAAATATCTTACATGGAAAGTAACCATGCTATGTGGTGCCTGCGGCTACTAGCAATTTGGAGGATTCCAAGTTGCTGGACGTTGTCAGGGTATTGAAAATATATATTTCAAGGACGGCTGGAGTCAGAAAATCTGACTCGCTGTTTATACTGTATGCACCCAACAAGCTGGGTGCTCCTGCTTCTAAGCAGATGATTGCTCGTTGGATTTGTAGCACAATTCAACTTGCACATTCTGTGGCAGGCCTGCCACAGCCTAAATCTATCAAGGCCCATTCCACAAGGAAGGTGGGCTCATCTTGGGCGGCTGCCCAAGGGGTCTCGGCATTACAACTCTGCCGAGCAGCTACGTGGTCGGGGGAGAACACGTTTGTAAAATTCTACAAATTTGATACCCTGGCTAAAGAGGATCCTGGAGTTCTCTCATTCGGTGCTGCAGAGTCATCCGCACTCTCCCGCCCGTTTGGGAGCTTTGGTATAATCCCCATGGTCCTGACGGAGTCCCAGCATCCACTAGGACGTCAGAGAAAATAAGATTTTACTTACCGATAAATCTATTTCTCGTAGTCCGTAGTGGATGCTGGGCGCCCATCCCAAGTGCGGATTGTCTGCAATACTTGTACATAGTTATTGTTACAAAAAAATCGGGTTGTTTTTGTTGTGAGCCGTCTGTTCAGAAGCTCCTACGTTTGTCATACTGTTAACTGGGTTCAGATCACAAGTTGTACGGTGTGATTGGTGTGGCTGGTATGAGTCTTACCCGGGATTCAAAATCCTTCCTTATTGTGTACGCTCGTCTGGGCACAGTATCCTAACTGAGGCTTGGAGGAGGGTCATAGGGGGAGGAGCCAGTGCACACCACTTAGTCCTAAAGCTTTTATTTTTGTGCCCTGTCTCCTGCGGAGCCGCTAATCCCCATGGTCCTGACGGAGTCCCAGCATCCACTACGGACTACGAGAAATAGATTTATCGGTAAGTAAAATCTTATTTTTTGCCTAATGCTCCTGTGCCGTCGAAAAAGACACATCACTTTCAGATGCAGTCCTTTCGGCCCAATAAATACAAAAAGGGTACAGGTTCCCCTTTCTGTGCAGGTAAAGGAAGGGGAAAAGGTAAAAAATCCACAGCCTCTCCTGGATCACAGGAGCAGAAATCAACCTCTGCTTCTGCCAAATCTTTAGCATGACGCTGGAGCTCCCTTGCGGGAGTCCGCTCAAGTGGGGGCACGTCTGAAAATCTTCAGTCAGATTTGGGTTCAATCTGGCCTGGACCCATGGGTCTTACATATAGTGTCCCATGGGTACAAGCTGGAGCTTCAAGACATTCCCCCATGCCAATTTTTCAAATCGGCCTTACCAGCTTCTATCCCAGACAAGGAAGTGGTATCAGCAGCAATACAAAAATTGTGTCAGGATCAAGTGATTGTCCTGGTTCCCTTGTCGCAACAAGGAGAAGGGTTTTATTCAAGCCTGTGACTTTGGAAAATTTATGATCCAACCGTGTTGTTGAAGTACTGTCAGGGAGAGAGCAATGCTCTGCACCAACCTTTCCCTGGATCTCGCTTTTATCAGGAGATCGTCTAGGTAAGGAATTATATTGACTCCTTGCTGTCGAAGGAGGACCATTATCTCCGCCATCACCTTGGTAAACACCCTCGGTGCCGTGGAGAGTCCGAACGGCAACGTCTGAAACTGGTAATGACAATCCTGCTCTGCAAATCTCAGATAAACTTGATGTGGAGGATAGATAGGAACATGTAAGTAGGCATCTTTTATGTCCACTGACACCATGAAGTCCCTTTCCTCCAGACTGGAAATCACTGCCCTCAGAGATTCCATCTTGAATTTGAACCTTTGCAGGTAGAGATTCAGTGTTTTCAGATCCCAGTTTCAGTTGGGAGGTTTTCTCCATTTTCTTCAGGCGGGTGTGGATGCTGGTCTACGATTGGGTTCAATCAAGGTCCAGATTTCGGCCTTGTCCGTTTTCTTTCAGAAACAATTGGCCTCCCTTCCAGAAGTTCAGACGTTCGTGAAAGGGGTTCTGCACATCCAACCTCCATTTGTGCCTCCTACGGCACCATGGGATCTTAACGTGGTTTTGAAGTTCAACCAGATTGGTTTCCTAAGGTGGTTTCATCTTTTCACATAAACCAACCTATTGTAGTGCCAGTAGTTACTGACACATTCACTGAATCAAAATCTCTAGATGCGGTTAGAGCTTTGAAAATCTATGTTGCTAGAATGGCTCATATATGGAAAACAGAGGCCCTGTTTGTCCTGTATGCTCACAACAAAATTGGGTGTCCTGCTTCCATGCAGACTATTGCACGGTGGATCAGAAATACGATTCAGCAAGCTCATACTACGGCTGGATTGTCGCTACCGACGTCGGTGAAGGCCCATTCCACTAGGAAGGTGGGCTCATCCTGGGCGGCTGCCCGGGGGGTCTCGGCATTACAACTGTGCCGAGCAGCTACTTGGTCAGGGTCAAACACATTTGCTAAGTTCTACAAGTTTGACACCTTGGCCGATGAAGACCTAAAGTTTGGTCAATCGGTGCTGCAGGGTCATTCCCACTCTCCTGCCCGCACTGGAGCTTTGGTATAAACCCCATGGTCCCCAGCATCCTCTAGGACGTATGAGAAAATAGGATTTTGATACAACCGGTAAATCCTTTTCTTCTAGTCCGTAGAGGATGCTGGGCGCCCGTCCCAGTGCGTATTTTACCTGCAGTTTAGTTATTCGGGTTACACAAGTTGTGTTATCTTAGTTTCAGCATGTTGCTGCAATTGTTTCATGCCTGTTGGCATGTGTTATGTTGAATGCCATGTGTGCGGCATGGTTGAGGGTGTGAGTTGGTATGTATCTCACCACTGGTATTAAAGTAAGTCCTTTCCTCGAAATGTCAGTCTCCCTGGGCACAGTTCCTATAACTGAGGTCTGGAGGAGGGGCATAGAGGGAGGAGCCAGTTCACACCCAATGAAAAGTCTTAAGAGTGCCCATGTCTCCTGCGCATCCTGTCTTTAGCCCATGGTCTTGATGTGGTCCCCAGCATCCTCTACGGACTAGGAGAAAAGGATTTACTGGTAGGTATTTAAATCCTATTATTTTCAGCATACTAAACTGTTGAACATAGGTGGGGTGAAGAAGATACTCTGTGCAAGGAGTGGCTTGGTGTATGGACAGAAATGTGCAGAAAGGGCTATTTAGCACAAGTTTCATATAAACTGAACATGTATGAGATAGTATGCAAACTGAAATTACCTCTCCATTGATGTGTAAATAATTGACACTGAAAACATCTAAGCTACAGCTGTATATTAATAAGTTGAAGGATCAGCTGTTATATGCCATACATTTAATAGACTATATAGTGGTGTCAAACGTTGTGTCCTAAAGAGAATGAAGATTTTAATTACATATATATTCATAGTGGAAATGAAACTTCATCAGAAGCCGAACAGGATTAAATAATATTGGCTTAATATGCCACACTCAAACTCATAAATATATCTATATATATATATCTATATATATCTATATATATATCTATATATCTATATATATATATATATATATATCTCCTATATAATAGCCCAGATCTGTGACTTTGTGACTCATTTGCTAACGCTGGGCGGAGTCACAACACTGGGCGGAGTTAATCAAATGAGTCACAGATCTGGGCAAATCTATAGGAGACTAGGAGCAGAAGCAGATAGTATGGGCATGGCACAGGCAGGGGTACATACCTCCCAGCTTTCTTCAGGCAGAAGGAGGGACACGCGCGGCGAAAAGGGGGCATGGTCAATGAAAAGGGGGCGTGGCTACACGGGAGGGCACCCGTTTTCGGCAGTGAGGGGGCATGCCCAGCGCTCTGTGAGCTGCTGGCATGCCTCCAGGGGTGGATTATGAGTCCGGGGGGGCCAGGGCACTTGAGACAGGGGAACTCTATCTCATTGCTGCACCTGCAGTGGGGTTGGGTGAGTGGCCTAATCGCGGGACCCATGGCCATGCCCCCTTATGCAAATTCTGTTTTGTTTTTTTTATGGGATATTGGCCCCTCAGCTAGGGCTAAATCCGGAGGTGGTGGTCGCTCCCCCCTACACACCCGCACAGGCAGAAGAACGCAGGGAGACTGCTGCCTCCCTGCAACACCACAGACCTGCCAACACGCAGCAGCGTATGCTAACTGTAGCACAATGCTGTTGCTGGCAGGACGGGGGAGCTTCTGAGCTGGGACAGAGCTACTCCAGCCGGGGGGCCACCTAAAACTGTGGGGCCCATGGTACGTACCCCCTGCCCCCCCCTTAATCTGTCTCTGCTGCCGGAACCCCCCCGCTTTAATCTGTACCCCCTAATGCCCCCTCTCCCTCTGTCTCCACTAAATAGACGCTGTGCGCATATGCACAGCGTCTATTCACCGCTGCTATGCTAAGCAGAACAGCAAGTGCAGGAGCTTTCCAACTGCCCCCTCCCCACCCCCAGCAGGACAGACCACAAAAAATTAGAGATGAGCGCCTGAAATTTTTCGGGTTTTGTGTTTTGGTTTTGGGTTCGGTTCCGCGGCCGTGTTTTGGGTTCGAACGCGTTTTGGCAAAACCTCACCGAATTTTTTTTGTCGGATTCGGGTGTGTTTTGGATTCGGGTGTTTTTTTCAAAAAACACTAAAAAACAGCTTAAATCATAGAATTTGGGGGTCATTTTGATCCCAAAGTATTATTAACCTCAAAAACCATAATTTACACTCATTTTCAGTCTATTCTGAATACCTCACACCTCACAATATTATTTTTAGTCCTAAAATTTGCACCGAGGTCGCTGTGTGAGTAAGATAAGCGACCCTAGTGGCCGACACAAACACCGGGCCCATCTAGGAGTGGCACTGCAGTGTCACGCAGGATGTCCCTTCCAAAAAACCCTCCCCAAACAGCACATGACGCAAAGAAAAAAAGAGGCGCAATGAGGTAGCTGTGTGAGTAAGATTAGCGACCCTAGTGGCCGACACAAACACCGGGCCCATCTAGGAGTGGCACTGCAGTGTCACGCAGGATGGCCCTTCCAAAAAACCCTCCCCAAACAGCACATGACGCAAAGAAAAAAAGAGGCGCAATGAGGTAGCTGTGTGAGTAAGATTAGCGACCCTAGTGGCCGACACAAACACCGGGCCCATCTAGGAGTGGCACTGCAGTGTCACGCAGGATGTCCCTTCCAAAAAACCCTCCCCAAACAGCACATGACGCAAAGAAAAAAAGAGGCGCAATGAGGTAGCTGTGTGAGTAAGATTAGCGACCCTAGTGGCCGACACAAACACCGGGCCCATCTAGGAGTGGCACTGCAGTGTCACGCAGGATGTCCCTTCCAAAAAACCCTCCCCAATCAGCACATGATGCAAAGAAAAAGAAAAGAAAAAAGAGGTGCAAGATGGAATTGTCCTTGGGCCCTCCCACCCACCCTTATGTTGTATAAACAAAACAGGACATGCACACTTTAACCAACCCATCATTTCAGTGACAGGGTCTGCCACACGACTGTGACTGATATGACGGGTTGGTTTGGACCCCCCCCAAAAAAGAAGCAATTAATCTCTCCTTGCACAAACTGGCTCTACAGAGGCAAGATGTCCACCTCATCATCATCCTCCGATATATCACCGTGTACATCCCCCTCCTCACAGATTATCAATTCGTCCCCACTGGAATCCACCATCTCAGCTCCCTGTGTACTTTGTGGAGGCAATTGCTGCTGGTCAATGTCTCCGCGGAGGAATTGATTATAATTCATTTTAATGAACATCATCTTCTCCACATTTTCTGGATGTAACCTCGTACGCCGATTGCTGACAAGGTGAGCGGCGGCACTAAACACTCTTTCGGAGTACACACTTGTGGGAGGGCAACTTAGGTAGAATAAAGCCAGTTTGTGCAAGGGCCTCCAAATTGCCTCTTTTTCCTGCCAGTATAAGTACGGACTGTGTGACGTGCCTACTTGGATGCGGTCACTCATATAATCCTCCACCATTCTATCAATGTTGAGAGAATCATATGCAGTGACAGTAGACGACATGTCCGTAATCGTTGTCAGGTCCTTCAGTCCGGACCAGATGTCAGCATCAGCAGTCGCTCCAGACTGCCCTGCATCACCGCCAGCGGGTGGGCTCGGAATTCTGAGCCTTTTCCTCGCACCCCCAGTTGCGGGAGAATGTGAAGGAGGAGATGTTGACAGGTCGCGTTCCGCTTGACTTGACAATTTTGTCACCAGCAGGTCTTTCAACCCCAGCAGACCTGTGTCTGCCGGAAAGAGAGATCCAAGGTAGGCTTTAAATCTAGGATCGAGCACGGTGGCCAAAATGTAGTGCTCTGATTTCAACAGATTGACCACCCGTGAATCCTTGTTAAGCGAATTAAGGGCTGCATCCACAAGTCCCACATGCCTAGCGGAATCGCTCCCTTTTAGCTCCTTCTTCAATGCCTCCAGCTTCTTCTGCAAAAGCCTGATGAGGGGAATGACCTGACTCAGGCTGGCAGTGTCTGAACTGACTTCACGTGTGGCAAGTTCAAAGGGCATCAGAACCTTGCACAACGTTGAAATCATTCTCCACTGCACTTGAGACAGGTGCATTCCACCTCCTATATCGTGCTCAATTGTATAGGCTTGAATGGCCTTTTGCTGCTCCTCCAACCTCTGAAGCATATAGAGGGTTGAATTCCACCTCGTTACCACTTCTTGCTTCAGATGATGGCAGGGCAGGTTCAGTAGTTTTTGGTGGTGCTCCAGTCTTCTGTACGTGGTGCCTGTACGCCGAAAGTGTCCCGCAATTTTTCTGGCCACCGACAGCATCTCTTGCACCCCCTGTCGTTTTTTAAAAAATTCTGCACCACCAAATTCAAGGTATGTGCAAAACATGGGACGTGCTGGAATTTGCCCATATTTAATGCACACACAATATTGCTGGCGTTGTCCGATGCCACAAATCCACAGGAGAGTCCAATTGGGGTAAGCCATTCCGCGATGATCTTCCTCAGTTGCCGTAAGAGGTTTTCAGCTGTGTGCGTATTCTGGAAAGCGGTGATACAAAGCGTAGCCTGCCTAGGAAAGAGTTGGCGTTTGCGAGATGCTGCTACTGGTGCCGCCGCTGCTGTTCTTGCGGCGGGAGTCCATACATCTACCCAGTGGGCTGTCACAGTCATATAGTCCTGACCCTGCCCTGCTCCACTTGTCCACATGTCCGTGGTTAAGTGGACATTGGGTACAACTGCATTTTTTAGGACACTGGTGAGTCTTTTTCTGACGTCCGTGTACATTCTCGGTATCGCCTGCCTAGAGAAGTGGAACCTAGATGGTATTTGGTAACGGGGGCACACTGCCTCAATAAATTGTCTAGTTCCCTGTGAACTAACGGCGGATACCGGACGCACGTCTAACACCAACATAGTTGTCAAGGACTCAGTTATCCGCTTTGCAGTAGGATGACTGCTGTGATATTTCATCTTCCTCGCAAAGGACTGTTGAACAGTCAATTGCTTACTGGAAGTAGTACAAGTGGGCTTACGACTTCCCCTCTGGGATGACCATCGACTCCCAGCGGCAACAACAGCAGCGCCAGCAGCAGTAGGCGTTACACGCAAGGATGCATCGGAGGAATCCCAGGCAGGAGAGGACTCGTCAGAATTGCCAGTGACATGGCCTGCAGGACTATTGGCATTCCTGGGGAAGGAGGAAATTGACACTGAGGGAGTTGGTGGGGTGGTTTGCGTGAGCTTGGTTACAAGAGGAAGGGATTTACTGGTCAGTGGACTGCTTCCGCTGTCACCCAAAGTTTTTGAACTTGTCACTGACTTATTATGAATGCGCTGCAGGTGACGTATAAGGGAGGATGTTCCGAGGTGGTTAACGTCCTTACCCCTACTTATTACAGCTTGACAAAGGGAACACACGGCTTGACACCTGTTGTCCGCATTTCTGGTGAAATACCTCCACACCGAAGAGCTGATTTTTTTGGTATTTTCACCTGGCATGTCAACGGCCATATTCCTCCCACGGACAACAGGTGTCTCCCCGGGTGCCTGACTTAAATAAACCACCTCACCATCAGAATCCTCCTGGTCAATTTCCTCCCCAGCGCCAGCAACACCCATATCCTCCTCATCCTGGTGTACTTCAACACTGACATCTTCAATCTGACTATCAGGAACTGGACTGCGGGTGCTCCTTCCAGCACTTGCAGGGGGCGTGCAAATGGTGGAAGGCGCATGCTCTTCACGTCCAGTGTTGGGAAGGTCAGGCATCGCAACCGACACAATTGGACTCTCCTTGTGGATTTGGGATTTCGAAGAATGCACAGTTCTTTGCTGTGCTGCTTTTGCCAGCTTGAGTCTTTTCATTTTTCTAGCGAGAGGCTGAGTGCTTCCATCCTCATGTGAAGCTGAACCACTAGCCATGAACATAGGCCAGGGCCTCAGCCGTTCCTTGCCACTCCGTGTGGTAAATGGCATATTGGCAAGTTTACGCTTCTCCTCCGACAATTTTATTTTAGGTTTTGGAGTCCTTTTTTTACTGATATTTGGTGTTTTGGATTTGACATGCTCTGTACTATGACATTGGGCATCGGCCTTGGCAGACGACGTTGCTGGCATTTCATCGTCTCGGCCATGACTAGTGGCAGCAGCTTCAGCACGAGGTGGAAGTGGATCTTGATCTTTCCCTAATTTTGGAACCTCAACATTTTTGTTCTCCATATTTTAATAGGCACAACTAAAAGGCACCTCAGGTAAACAATGGAGATGGATGGATTGGATACTAGTATACAATTATGGACGGGCTGCCGAGTGCCGACACAGAGGTAGCCACAGCCGTGAACTACCGCACTGTACTGTGTCTGCTGCTAATATATAGACTGGTTGATAAAGAGATAGTATACTCGTAACTAGTATGTATGTATAAAGAAAGAAAAAAAAAACACGGTTAGGTGGTATATACAATTATGGACGGGCTGCCGAGTGCCGACACAGAGGTAGCCACAGCCGTGAACTACCGCACTGTACTGTGTCTGCTGCTAATATATAGACTGGTTGATAAAGAGATAGTATACTCGTAACTAGTATGTATGTATAAAGAAAGAAAAAAAAACCACGGTTAGGTGGTATATACAATTATGGACGGGCTGCCGAGTGCCGACACAGAGGTAGCCACAGCCGTGAACTACCGCACTGTACTGTGTCTGCTGCTAATATATAGACTGGTTGATAAAGAGATAGTATACTCGTAACTAGTATGTATGTATAAAGAAAGAAAAAAAAACCACGGTTAGGTGGTATATACAATTATGGACGGGCTGCCGAGTGCCGACACAGAGGTAGCCACAGCCGTGAACTACCGCACTGTACTGTGTCTGCTGCTAATATATAGACTGGTTGATAAAGAGATAGTATACTCGTAACTAGTATGTATGTATAAAGAAAGAAAAAAAAAACCACGGTTAGGTGGTATATACAATTATGGACGGGCTGCCGAGTGCCGACACAGAGGTAGCCACAGCCGTGAACTACCGCACTGTACTGTGTCTGCTGCTAATATAGACTGGTTGATAAAGAGATAGTATACTCGTAACTAGTATGTATGTATAAAGAAAGAAAAAAAAAACACGGTTAGGTGGTATATACAATTATGGACGGGCTGCCGAGTGCCGACACAGAGGTAGCCACAGCCGTGAACTACCGCACTGTACTGTGTCTGCTGCTAATATAGACTGGTTGATAAAGAGATAGTATACTACTAATATTATATATACTGGTGGTCAGGTCACTGGTCACTAGTCACACTGGCAGTGGCACTCCTGCAGCAAAAGTGTGCACTGTTTAATTTTAATATAATATTATGTACTCCTGGCTCCTGCTATAACCTATAACTGGCACTGCAGTAGTGCTCCCCAGTCTCCCCCACAATTATAAGCTGTGTGAGCTGAGCAGTCAGACAGATATATAATATATATAGATGATGCAGCACACTGGCCTGAGCCTGAGCAGTGCACACAGATATGGTATGTGACTGACTGAGTCACTGTGTGTATCGCTTTTTTCAGGCAGAGAACGGATATATTAAATAAACTGCACTGTGTGTCTGGTGGTCACTCACTATATAATATATTATGTACTCCTGGCTCCTGCTATAACCTATAACTGGCACTGCAGTAGTGCTCCCCAGTCTCCCCCACAATTATAAGCTGTGTGAGCTGAGCAGTCAGACAGATATATATAATATTATATATAGATAATAGATGATGCAGCACACTGGCCTGAGCCTGAGCAGTGCACACAGATATGGTATGTGACTGAGTCACTGTGTGCTGTGTATCGCTTTTTTCAGGCAGAGAACGGATTATAAAGTAAACTGCACTGTCCTCACTAGTAAACTCTCTCCACTCAGTCTCTACACTTCTACAGTAACAGTACTCCTCCTAGTCAGCTCCAGTAAATCTCTCTCAGTCTCTTATAATCTAAATGGAGAGGACGCCAGCCACGTCCTCTCCCTATCAATCTCAATGCACGTGTGAAAATGGCGGCGACGCGCGGCTCCTTATATAGAATCCGAGTCTCGCGATAGAATCCGAGCCTCGCGAGAATCCGACAGCGTCATGATGACGTTCGGGCGCGCTCGGGTTAACCGAGCAAGGCGGGAAGATCCGAGTCGCTCGGACCCGTGAAAAAAAACATGAAGTTCTGGCGGGTTCGGATTCAGAGAAACCGAACCCGCTCATCTCTACAAAAAATGGGACTGTCCAGCGAAAATCGGGACAGTTGGGAGGTATGGGAGTGTGTGAGGGTGTATGCCGTACATACAGACGGGCCCCCGGCTCACTGTGTGCTTGACCGCCCACATCAGCATACTCAGCAGGGTCTCTCTGGCTCGGAGGAGCGTCACTTTCTGGCACACTCCACACTTCTTAGCTGCAGTTTTGTGGGGCACCTGCCGCTGTGCAGGTTCCGTACTGCCTCTGTTATCTCCAGCCCCGGCAACCCCACCGCTAGCTGCAGCGCTGCCGCATACAGTGAGGTGCGCCCAGCTCCTTCTCACACTTTAGCCAGCGGGTAGCGCTGCAGAAGTCCGAGCTGCTTGCAGGCTCTGACCCCCTCCTCCTTCCAGCCGCAGCGTCTCCTGGGAGCTAACCAGTCACTCCCAGTCTCCCCTTACCACAGTGCCCAGCAGCCGCGAGGTCTGCGCCGCGTGCATGCTATGACCCCCTCCTCCCTCCAGTCACAGCATCTCCTGGGGGCTAACCAGTCACTCCCAGTCTCCCCTTACCACAGTGCCCGGCAGCCGCGCGAGGTCCGCGGTGTGTGACTGAGGAGTGGGGGGAGGGATGCGGATGGGCAGAGGAAGCAGGACTCCAGCCTGAGGGAATCAGCCATGTCAAGTCTCCACCAGCAGCAGATCCCAACAGGTTGGAGTGGAACAGCAGCAGCCAGCAGCAGTGACTCCGTTAAGACACATCTGTCTGTCACCACTGTTCTGTCCCTAATACCAATCTCTCCCGTGCCCTGTGTTCTGTCATGTCCCTGTCACCCCTGGCCTTGCCGTGTCACCCTTATCCTGGCCCTTTCACCCTTATTCTGGCCCTGTCACCCTTATCCTGCCCTGTTACCCCTATCCTGGCCCTGTCACCCCTGTGCTTGCCCTGTCAACCCTATACTCGCCCTGTCACCCCTGTCCTGGTCCTGCCGCCCCTACCCTGGCCCTGTCACCCCTATCCTGTCCCTGTCAATTCTGTCCTGGCCCCGTCGCCCCTGTCCTGGCCCCGTCGCCCCTGTCCTGGCCCCGTCACCCCTGTCCTGGCCCCGTCACCCCTGTTCTGACCCTGTCACCCCTGTCCTGGCCCCGTCACCCCTGTTTTGACCCCGTCACCCCTGTCCTGGCCCTGTTACTGCATACCCTACAACTACCTTTTTGGCAGGTACAGTACCCGCAGCTCCTCCAGACCCCACCCCAATGCACCACACCTCTGCACCTTCCGCTCCACCACATGCGGCACTCCACTCCTCCCCCACACACTGTGCCTCCAGACCCCCTACACCACCCGCGGCTCCCACTCCTCCGCTCCTCCACCACCCACAGCACCTCCAGACCCCCTCCACTATCCACCCCCCATATAAGTCTCCCCCCACACCTGCCCCCTCCACCCGCAGCATCTGCAGACACCCTCCTCCAACCGCGGTCCCCCCCTCATCCACCCATTGCACCCCCGCACCTGCCCCTCCACCACCTGCAGTGCCTCCGGACCCCCATCCGCCGCACCACCCGTACCTGCCCCTCCCCTACCCACGGCGCCTCCGGACCCCCTACCCCACCCCCGGCACCCCCGCCCCTTCCCATCCCACAGCACCTATGGAACCCTTCACCCATCCGCAACATCCCCGCACCTGCCCCTCTCCCACCCGTGGCACCCCTGCCCCTCCCCCACCTACAGTGCCTCTGGACCCCTCCCCCATCTGCAGCCCCCACTCCTCTGCCCCTCCCCCACCCGCAGCACCTCCCGACCCTTCCCCATCTGGGCCACCTCGCTTCCGCCCCCCCCTCCACCCGCAGCATCTACAGACACCCTCCCCCATCCGCAGTCCCCCCCGCACCCGCTACATTCTGTACATCATGCCCTGCAGGTGCTGTTCACGCCGTCGCAAGGGGCTGCGCCTCCTTCACCATCGCACGCCCTTTCATTGTGCAATATTTAACCACTAACAAAGGAATGCAGGTAATACTCCATATAATACAAATATTGAACCCCAGAAAGGCAAGCAAGGGTTAAGGGGGTGTAGCCCCTTGCGACGGTGTGAAGAGCGCCCGTAGGGCGCGATAAAGCACCTAGTATATATATATATATATATATATATATATACACACACACAAATTGAAGGAATCAGTAGCGGCACTCAGAGGCTTTAGAATCAGTGAAAAAAAACTTATATTTGTGAGGTAGACCTCACAAATATAAGTTTTTTTTCACTGATTCTAAAGCCTCTGAGTGCCGCCTCTGATTCCTTCAATTTGCACATGTCAGGGACTGGTTCCCTGGGGAAGGCACCTGAGCAAGGTACACCCTGTGGGGGAGGACTGGAGTGCCGGAGTTTATCTACTACATATATATATATATCACACACACAACGCCGGCACTCGGTCCGCCCCCTGGGCTAACTTGCTGCTGGTGCCTTCCACTAGGGTGTTACCCCCATATTCATCCATAAAAAATGAGGCGGCACTCAGAGACTTCAAGCAGCAAAACGGATGATAGATGACCTATTGATATTTTGGACAGGCGATGAGCAGATACTCCTGGAATTAATCAGGACGCAGAATAGCTCCACCAGTCCCATGAAGCTGACCCTGAAGAGTAGCCGCACGCAGATTGAGTTTCTGGATGTCTCCATCAGTATTCAAAATGGAGACATCATTACTAATTTATACACTAAACCTACTGATAGAAACACCATTTTGAGCTACAGCAGTTTCCATCCTACTCCCACCATCCAAGGGCTACCCTATTCCCAGTTCTTAAGGGCATGCAGAGTCACCAGCTTAGCTGAGGATCTGGATAAACAACTAGATCTCATGGAAGAGAGATTTCTACAGAAGGGATATCCAAGGTCCCTGTTAAAAGCAGCCCGCGCTAAAGCGGTGTCCCAAGAGAGGGGTAATTTGCTGGTTATGGAAGCTCCCCAGAAGGGCAAGGATAGGCTCCCTTGGGTCAATACCTACGACACAAATAGTCGACACATAAGCAAGAAGGCCAAGACTCTGTGGCCCATGATCACATCAGACCCTGATCTCAAATCATTAAAAAACACCAGGATCATGCCAAGTTACAAGAGAGGCAAAAATATTAAAGACCTGGTGGTAAAAACTGATTTGAGTAAATTTAAGAAAAAGGTTCCATCGCATTTTTTAAGTAGATCCAATGGCTGCTATAAGTGCATTGGATGTACGACTTGCAGCTACATGTCCACCAGTGACTTGATTGCACACCCCCACTTGGCCAAGAAATATACCATTAACTGGCCTTTATCATGTCACTCGAAATTCGTCATCTATGTAATTATATGTCCTTGTGGACTTTATTACATAGGAAAGACGGAATGCCAGTTTAAAACAAGGATGGCGCAACATAGACAGGCCATTAGAGCTGCCATTAACACGGGGCTAGTGACCAACCCGTGGCACGTCATTTCTTAAATTTTAAACACGGTTTGGCGACCCTGAGATACCGGGTAATCGACCATGTTCCGGAATCCATCAGAGGATGGAACAGGTCACTCAAGTTACTTCAATTGGAGTCCCGATGGATTTTTAGGCTGGATACAATACGGCCAAAGGGGCTCAATGAATCATTGGGCCTGAGTAATTTCTTATGATAATAGGGATCCCCTGTGACTTAATAAAAGACTAAGCTGGGAGTATGCAGTAGATGGACTTATGTACACTGATATATTTTTAAACGTAATTTCGTCAGGTTCATTTAGAGGCATGGGTCACGGAACGCACAGCAACGGGGAGAAGTATGTCGGGTAGATACACATATGCATTTATCTATATATTTTTTATATTTTTAAATATTAGGAAGGGGAGGTACCAGCCCATGGATTATGGGTATTCACATATTTTTCTCACTTTTTTTTTTTATATATATATATATATATATATTATACTGGATTTTAGAGATTTTATTAGAGTGGCACGTTTTTTGCACACATGACATGTTATGTCAATATAAGGGTCATTGTTATGGGGAAGAGCTTTATTGCTAACTTTATGAGGCTATACTGCATATGTTCTCTTTCTGCTGTGCGTCTGGGGGCCTGTGCTTAATCACGGTTTTCTGTTTGCACAGTGTTACCGGGGCAACGCGTCCGGGACCCGCAACGTCACTTCCGGCGGAAGTGGTCACTCCGGGTGGGCGTATGACGGGCCCGGACCGGCGCAGCCAGCGGCAGCCAGGCACGGGGAATACACCAGGGGGTGAGTGCACCTGTATAAGGTGATGTTTTTGCACTGTATTGTTATCCTGATGAAGGGGTTAAATACCCCGAAACGTTGATTGTTTCACTGCAGTTTTTGCACTAAATCCGTTTTGCTGCTTGAAGTCTCTGAATGCCGGCTAGTTTTTTTATGGATATACATATAGATATATATATATATATATATATATTGTAACACTGTAAGGGTACAAGGTGCCGTTTCCTGGGATAAATGGCAGCCTGCAGCAGCTGAGGAACAACACAAGTCCAGTTTCCGGTACAACTGGCCCCAGCCAGTTTTATTATACAGAAAATAAAACAAACTGCAAAAGAAAATACCTTGCCTGTCCGGCACTAACTAAACACAAGATGTTCCTAACTATCACTAAACAAAAAAACACAGAGTTCTCCAGTATACTGTATAGCTCACTTGTATCAGGAAGCGTGTTTCTCTCACAGAGATCCTGCAGTCTTCCCAGGCAGTCTGCACACCCTAATCAGGCCAGCAGCTCTATAACACTCTTACACAGCTGAAAGCCTGATTAGCCTTCTGTGAGGCCAAAGACCCGAACTGGGCCCAATGTCTGGAACTTGCCCCATCTCTCTTTCAGGGCCCTTACCCAGCTTTTCCAACAAACTGAAAAGGTTCAAACAAAACATATTCCTAGAAGTTTTCATTTTTCTAATACATGTAAGACAAGAACCTGGGACAAACATACCTGCCCTCAAACACTATCCCAGTGTTCTTGTCACATATCCCCCTCCCCTGTTTCGACCTAGGGGCCGGAACACTTGTAGCCCCCAAACAGAAGATGCGGGACAATGCATCTGCGTTGGCCAATTGTGTACCCGGTCTATGTTCGACAGTAAACTTAAAATCCTGCAACGCTAGAAACCATCTAGTTACACGAGCATTCTTGCCTCTATTTACATACATCCATTTTAAAGGGGCATGATCTGTCACTAGTCTGAATTGTCTACCCAAGAGGTAATATCTCAAGGTATCTAGTGCCCACTTAATGGCCAAAGCCTCCTTTTCCACAATGGCATACCTTTTTTCATGCTCATTGAGTTTCCTACTCAAATAAATGATAGGGTGTTCGTCCCCATCTCTGGTTTGGGACAGCACAGCGCCTATCCCTACCTCTGAGGCATCTGTCTGTACCACAAATTCTTTTGAAAAATCTGGTGTTATCAATACCGGTTGTGAACACAAAGCCACTTTTAACGCTTGGAACGCTTTTTCTGCATCAGGGTTCCATTTCACCATATTTGACTGCTTTCCTTTGGTAAGGTCTGACAACGGCACCGCTGTGGTCGCAAAATTGGGAATAAACCGTCTATAGTACCCAGTTATTGCCAAAAAAGCCCTTACCTGTTTTTTATTCACTGGACGAGGCCAGTTTTGAATAGCATCAATTTTATTCAATTGGGGCCTAATTAGACCTCTGCCTATGGTGAAGCCCAAGTATTTGACCTCCTCCATTGCGAGGCAGCACTTCTTTGGGTTAGCAGTTAACCCTGCCTCTCTGATTGAGTCCAGTACTGCTTGTACTTTAACCAAATGGGACCCCCAGTCTGTACTGTGAATTACCACATCATCCAAATAGGCAGCTGCATATTTTGTATGGGGCCTCAAAATTTTATCCATTGCCCGTTGAAAGGTTGCTGGAGCCCCATGCAACCCAAAGGGTAACATCTTATACTGGTACAGCCCCTCCGGAACCGAAAAGGCTCTTTTTTCTTTTGCTCTATCAGATAAAGGTATTTGCCAGTAACCTTTGGTCAGATCCAACGTGGTGAGAAACCTGGCTGTTCCCAGCCTTTCTATAAGCTCATCCACACGGGGCATGGGGTACGCGTCAAACTTGGACACCTCATTTAACTTACGAAAGTCATTACAGAAGCGTATGCTACCGTCGGGCTTCGGGATGAGAACTATGGGACTGGACCACTCACTGTTAGATTCCTCTATGACTCCAAGTTCTAACATGGTTTTAACTTCTTTAGTAACAGCTTCTCGCTGAGCTTCAGGAATCCTATATGGCTTTAAATGAACCCTGACCCCTGGTTCTGTGACAATGTCATGTTTTATTATGGTCGTTCGGCCAGGCAGCTCTAAAAATATCACCCTATTTTGGATGAGAAATGCTTTAACCTGATTGTTCTGGTCAGCTGATAATGTCTCTGACACCTTTACTGCGGGAAGCAACTGAGGTGAAGACACCGAAGGGCAAGGCTCCGCTGACAGAGACAACCTATCTTTCCAGGGTTTGATTAAGTTAACATGGTAGATTTGTTCGGGTTTTCTCTTTCCCGGCTGGTATACTTTGTAATTAACCTCATTCACTTTTTCCCTAATCTCAAATGGACCCTGCCATTTAGCTAGGAATTTGCTTTCCACAGTGGGTACCAAAACAAGAACTCTATCTCCAGGAGCAAATTACCGTATCTTGGCACTCCGGTTATATACCCTCTGTTGAGCACTTTGGGCCTGTTCCATGTGCTCTCTGACAATAGGTACCACGGCTGCAATCCTATCCTGCATTTGTGATACATGTTCAATAACGCTTCTATAAGGAGTGGGCTGTCCTTCCCACGTCTCTTTGGCAATGTCCAACAGCCCTCTGGGGTGTCTACCATACAACAAATCAAATGGAGAAAACCCCGTAGAGGACTGAGGAACTTCTCTGATGGCCATTAACAAGTAGGGCAACAAACAATCCCAGTTTTTCCCATCTCTCTCAACAACCTTTTTTAACATACTTTTTAATGTTTTATTAAACCTTTCCCCAACCCGTCTGTTTGGGGATGGTAGATGGACGTCCTGAGGTGAGTGACCTTAAATAATTTGCACAAATCCTTCATGATCCTTGACATAAATGGAGTACCTTGGTCAGTCAAAATTTCTTTTGGTATTCCCACTCTACTAAAAACCTGCACCAGCTCCCTAGCTATTGCCTTGGTTGTGATAGTGCGTAAAGGGACAGCCTCAGGATATCGAGTGGCATAGTCCATAATTACCAGGATATAATGATGGCCCCGAGCAGACTTTAACAAGGGCCCCACGAGATCCATGGCTATTCTGTCAAACGGGACCTCTATAATAGGCATGGGGACTAGTGGGCTCCTGAAATGGGGTCTAGGGGCATGATACTGGCATTCAGGACAGGAAGAACAATATTCAGACACTTCTTTATAAACCCCTGGCCAAAAAAACCTTTGTAAAATCTTTCAGTGTTTTTTTCTGCCCCTAAATGTCCTGCGGTAACGTGACTATGAGCTAAATCTATTACCGTTCTTCGATGAGGCTGGGGAACTACCAGCTGTTCCACCACATCCTCACCCCTTTTGACAATGTGGTAGAAGAGCTCATTACAGATGGCCATGTGGGGATACGTAACCCTGTCACCTGGTACCACAGGTTCTCCATTAACAACCTTAACATTCTCCCTAGCCTTTATTAAGGTAGGATCCTTTAACTGTTCAGACGCAAATAGATCCTTCTTTACCTCCAGGTCAGGCACGCTTCCAGTTCTAACTACTATGTCTCTGTTCCCAGCAAGAGGGTCCTCACTGGACTCCCCATCTGTCACTTCCCCAGCCAAACTAGCAAAAGGCAAAGGGTCAGAATGTTCCGAAGACACACGTACATCCATAAAATCACCGGTATTATCAACTGGCTCTTTACTTCTCACATCTGTTGATAACCGTGATTCCCACAGTTTCCAAAAATGAGGAAAATCCCTCCCTATTATGGCCTCATGCACCAAGGTGGGGACCAGTCCTACTTTAACAATTGCTGACCCACAACAAGTTTCTATATTCACTTCAGCAGTGACATAATGTTGGGTATCCCCATGTATGCAAGTTACCCCAATAGGTATTTGCTGGACCTTTAAGGGGTTCACTAACCCAGCTTTCATGAGGGTAACTAAACTTCCTGAATCCAGCAAGGCCTCTACCCGGTTACCCTCTAAGAACACATCACACATTTGTTTTTCCAGCTCAGGTGAAGGTACCACAGTACAGACTAACCTAGCAAAGAAAGACATTCTGCGACATTCAAAGGCAGCATCACATTGCATGGGTTCTTGCGTGACTGGGCAATTGGCAATAACATGACCTGGCATACCACACCTAAAACATTTAACCACACGATAATCAACCCGTTTGGGCAGCATAGACCGTTCTAGCCCCATTGGCCTGTCTCCAGGGCCAGTGTTTACAGTCTCTCCAGCCTTGCGTTCTCTTATCCGCCCAGCAACATTTTCCCAAGGAACAGTCTTACCAGTCTTTACTGAAGGGCGCTGTCGAGGATCTATGGGTTGCTGGGTGGTCATCCGTAGTTCCTCTGCTGCCAAATACCTCTCTACCATGTCCACTAATTGGTCAGCAGTACCCGGGTTTCTATGGCTCACCCACTTGCGCAGGACCATGGGCAAAGATCTCAAGTAGCGGTCCATGACGACTCTTTCAACCATCTGGGGACCAGTTAATGTCTCTGGCTGTAACCATTTTTTTGTTAGCTGAATAAGGTCGTGCATCTGGGAGCGAGGAGGCTTCTCCATGGCGTACACCCACCGGTGCACCCGTTGTGCTCGTACTGACAGCGTGACTCCCAGGCGGGTCAGGATCTCAGTCTTTAATTTATCATAGCCCCGAGCTTCAGCAGGGCTTAAATCAAAGTACGCTTTTTGGGGCTCACCTGACAGGAAAGGTGCCAGCAGACTGGCCCACTGTGCTTTCGGCCAGTTCTCACGCTCGGCAGTCCTTTCAAACGTGGTCAGGTAGGCCTCCACATCATCAGCCTCTGTCACTTTCTGCAGGAAGTGACTGGCCCGTATAGAACTAGAGCTGGTCGGAGCACTGACGGCCACATCTCCAATCCGGGCTGCAAGGCTCTGCACCACTTCTGTTAAGGCCTCTCTATCCTGACGCTGTTGCCTGTAAAGTTCGTCAACAGCTGCCTGCTGTTGTCTCCTATTTTCCTCCATTGCCACCTGCTGCTGTCTGTTGGCCTCCTGCTGTAGTCTCCAATTTTCCTCCATTGCCACCTGCTGCTGTCTGTTGGCCTCCTGCTGAGCCGCTGTAGCTTGCAGCAAGGCTTTAAGCAGTTCCTCCATGTCGACAGATTTTTCAGGCGGCATTGTAGCTGCTTTCACCCAGGACATATATCAAACCCTCAGGGGTGAGTCTCAGCAACTTCACACTGGGCTGTATCTGCATAAACTACAGTTTTCTGCAGGCCTCATAAAGCTGCTGCTTTCAGTTATGCGCAGAACGGACTGGTCGCATTCCCCACCAAGTTGTAACACTGTAAGGGTGCAAGGTGCCGTTTCCAGGGGTATATGGCAGCACGCAGCAGCTGAGGAACAACACAAGTCCAGTTTCTGGTACAACTGGCCCCAGCCAGTTTTATTGTACAGAAAATAAAACAAACAGCAAAAGAAAATACCTTGCCTGTCCGGCACTAACTAAACACAAGATGTTCCTAACTATCACTAAACAAAAAAACACAGAGTTCTCCAGTATACTGTATAGCTCACTTGTATCAGGAAGCGTGTTTCTCTCACAGAGATCCTGCAGTCTTCCCAGGCAGTCTGCACACCCTAATCAGGCCAGCAGCTCTATAACACTCTTACACAGCTGAAAGCCTGATTAGCCTTCTGTGAGGCCAAAGACCCGAACTGGGCCCAATGTCTGGAACTTGCCCCATCTCTCTTTCAGGGCCCTTACCCAGCTTTTCCAACAAACTGAAAAGGTTCTAACAAAACAAAACATATTCCTAGAAGTTTTCATTTTTCTAATACATGTAAGACAAGAACCTGGGACAAACATACCTGCCCTCAAACACTATCCCAGTGTTCTTGTCACATATCCCCCTCCCCTGTTTCGACCTAGGGGCCGGAACACTTGTAGTCCCCAAACAGAAGATGCGGGACAATGCATCTGCGTTGGCCAATTGTGTACCCAGTCTATGTTCGACAATAAACTTAAAATCCTGCAACGCTAGAAACCATCTAGTTACACAAGCATTCTTGCCTCTATTTACATACATCCATTTTAAAGGGGCATGATCCGTCACTAGTCTGAATTGTCTACCCAAGAGGTAATATCTCAAGGTATCTAGTGCCCACTTAATGGCCAAAGCCTCCTTTTCCACAATGGCATACCTTTTTTCATGCTCATTGAGTTTCCTACTCAAATAAATGATAGGGTGTTCGTCCCCATCTCTGGTTTGGGACAGCACAGCGCCTATCCCTACCTCTGAGGCATCTGTCTGTACCACAAATTCTTTTGAAAAATCTGGTGTTATCAATACCGGTTGTGAACACAAAGCCACTTTTAACGCTTGGAACGCTTTTTCTGCATCAGGGTTCCATTTCACCATATTTGACTGCTTTCCTTTGGTAAGGTCTGACAACGGCACCGCTGTGGTCGCAAAATTGGGAATAAACCGTCTATAGTACCCAGTTATTGCCAAAAAAGCCCTTACCTGTTTTTTATTCACTGGACGAGGCCAGTTTTGAATAGCATCAATTTTATTCAATTGGGGCCTAATTAGACCTCTGCCTATGGTGAAGCCCAAGTATTTGACCTCCTCCATTGCGAGGCAGCACTTCTTTGGGTTAGCAGTTAACCCTGCCTCTCTGATTGAGTCCAGTACTGCTTGTACTTTAACCAAATGGGACCCCCAGTCTGTACTGTGAATTACCACATCATCCAAACAGGCAGCTGCATATTTTGTATGGGGCCTCAAAATTTTATCCATCGCCCGTTGAAAGGTTGCTGGAGCCCCATGCAACCCAAAGGGTAACATCTTATACTGGTACAGCCCCTCCGGAACCGAAAAGGCTCTTTTTTTTTTGCGCTATCAGATAAAGGTATTTGCCAGTAACCTTTGGTCAGGTCCAACGTGTTGAGAAACCTGGCTGTTCCCAGCCTTTCTATAAGCTCATCCACACGGGGCATGGGGTACGCGTCAAACTTGGACACCTCATTTAACTTACGAAAGTCATTACAGAAGCGTATGCTACCGTCGGGCTTCGGGATGAGAACTATGGGACTGGACCACTCACTGTTAGATTCCTCTATGACTCCAAGTTCTAACATGGTTTTAACTTCTTTAGTAACAGCTTCTCGCTGAGCTTCAGGAATCCTATATGGCTTTAAATGAACCCTGACCCCTGGTTCTGTGACAATGTCATGTTTTATTATGGTCGTTCGGCCAGGCAGCTCTGAAAATATCTCCCTATTTTGGATGAGAAATTCTTTAACCTGATTGTTCTGGTCAGCTGATAATGTCTCTGACACCTTTACTGCGGGAAGCAACCGAGGTGAAGACACCGAAGGGCAAGGCTCCGCTGACAGAGACAACCTATCTTTCCAGGGTTTGATTAAGTTAACATGGTAGATTTGTTCAGGTTTTCTCTTTCCCGGCTGGTATACTTTGTAATTAACCTCATTCACTTTTTCCCTAATCTCAAATGGACCCTGCCATTTAGCTAGGAATTTGCTTTCCACAGTCTGTACCAAAACAAGAACTCTATCTCTAGGAGCAAATTCCTGTATCTTGGCACTCCGGTTATATACCCTCTGTTGAGCACTTTGGGCCTGTTCCATGTGCTCTCTGACAATAGGTACAACGGCTGCAATCCTATCCTGCATTTGTGATACATGTTCAATAACGCTTCTATAAGGAGTGGTCTGTCTTTCCCACGTCTCTTTGGCAATGTCCAACAGCCCTCTGGGGTGTCTACCATACAACAAATCAAATGGAGAAAACCCCGTAGAGGACTGAGGAACTTCTCTGATGGCCATTAACAAGTAGCGCAACAAACAATCCCAGTTTTTCCCATCTCTCTTAACAACCTTTTTTAACATACTTTTTAATGTTTTATTAAACCTGTCCCCAACCCGTCTGTTTGGGGATGGTAGATGGACGTCCAGAGGTGAGTGACCTTAAATAATTTGCACAATTCCTTCATGATCCTTGACATAAATGGAGTACCTTGGTCAGTCAAAATTTCTTTTGGTATTCCCACTCTACTAAAAACCTGCACCAGCTCCCTAGCTATTGCCTTGGTTGTGATAGTGCGTAAAGGGACAGCCTCAGGATATCGAGTGGCATAGTCCATAATTACCAGGATATACTGATGGCCCCGAGCAGACTTTAACAAGGGCCCCACGAGATCCATGGCTATTCTGTCAAACGGGACCTCTATAATAGGCATGGGAACTAGTGGGCTCCTGAAATGGGGTCTTGGGGCATGATACTGGCATTCAGGACAGGAAGAACAATATTCAGACACTTCTTTATAAACCCCTGGCCAAAAGAACCTTTGTAAAACTCTTTCAGTGGTTTGTTCTGCCCCTAAATGTCCTGCGGTAACGTGACTATGAGCTAAATCTAGTACCGTTCTTCGATGAGGCTGGGGAACTACCAGCTGTTCCACCACATCCTCACCCCTTTTGACAATGTGGTAGAAGAGCTCATTACAGATGGCCATGTGGGGTTACGTAACCCTGTCACCTGGTACCACAGGTTCCCCATTAACAACCTTAACATTCTCCCTAGCCTTTATTAAGGTAGGATCCTTTAACTGTTCAGACGCAGATAGATCCTTCTTTACCTCCAGGTCAGGCACGCTTCCAGTTCTAACTACTATGTCTCTGTTCCCAGCAAGAGGGTCCTCACTGGACTCCCCATCTGTCACTTCCCCAGCCAAACTAGCAAAAGGCAAAGGGTCAGAATGTTCCGAAGACACACGTACATCCATAAAATCACCGGTATTATCAACTGGCTCTTTACTTCTCACATCTGTTGATAACCGTGATTCCCACAGTTTCCAAAAATGAGGAAAATCCCTCCCTATTATGGCCTCATGCACCAAGGTGGGGACCAGTCCTACTTTAACAATTGCTGACCCACAACAAGTTTCTATATTCACTTCAGCAGTGACATAATGTTGGGTATCCCCATGTATGCAAGTTACCCCAATAGGTATTTGCTGGACCTTTAAGGGGTTCACTAACCCAGCTTTCATGAGGGTAACTAAACTTCCTGAATCCAGCAATGCCTCTACCCGGTTACCCTCTAAGAACACATCACACATTTGTTTTTCCAGCTCAGGTGAAGGTACCACAGTACAGGCTAACCTAGCAAAGAAAGACATTCTGCGACATTCAAAGGCAGCATAACATTGCATGGGTTCTTGTGTGACTGGGCAATTGGCAATAACATGACCTGGCATACCACACCTAAAACATTTAACCACACGATAATCAACCCGTTTGGGCAGCATAGACCGTTCTAGCCCCATTGGCCTGTCTCCAGGGCCAGTGTTTACAGTCTCTCCAGCCTTGCATTCTCTTATCCGCCCAGCAACGTTTTCCCACGGAACAGTCTTACCAGTCTTTACTGAAGGGTGCTGTCGAGGATCTATGGGTTGCTGGGTGGTCATCAGTAGTTCCTCTGCTGCCAAATACCTCTCTATCATGTCCACTAATTGGTCAGCAGTACCCGGGTTCCCATGGCTCACCCACTTGCGCAGGACCATGGGCAAAGATCTCAAGTAGCGGTCCATGACGACTCTTTCAACCATCTGGGGACCAGTTAATGTCTCTGGCTGTAACCATTTTTTTGTTAGCTGAATAAGGTCGTGCATCTGGGAGCAAGGAGGCTTCTCCATGGCGTACACCCAACGGTGCACCCGTTGTGCTCGTACTGACAGCGTGACTCCCAGGCGGGTCAGGATCTCAGTCTTTAGTTTATCATAGTCTCGAGCCTCAGCAGGGCTTAAATCAAAGTACGCTTTTTGGGGCTCACCTGACAGAAAAGGTGCCAGCATACTGGCCCACTGTGCTTTCGGCCAGTTCTCACGTTCGGCAGTCCTTTCAAACGTGGTCAGGTTGGCCTCCACATCATCAGCCTCTGTCACTTTCTGCAGGAAGTGACTGGCCCGTATAGAACTAGAGCTGGTCGGAGCACTGACGCCCATATCTCCAATCCGGGCTGCAAGGCTCTGCATCACTTCTGTTAAGGCCTCTCGCTGTAGTCTCCAATTTTCCTCCATTGCCACCTGCTGCTGTCTGTTGGCCTCCTGCTGAGCCGCTGTAGCTTGCAGCAAGGCTTTGAGCAGTTCCTCCATGTCGACAGACTTTTCAGGCGGCTTTGTAGCTGCTTTCACCCAGGACATATATCAAATCCTCAGGGCGAGTCTCAGTAACTTCACACTGGGCTGTATCTGCATAAACCACCGTTTTCTGCAGGCCTCACAAAGCTGCTGCTTTCACTTATGCGCAGAACAGAGTGCTCGCATTCTCCACCAAGTTGTAACACTGTAAGGGTACAAGGTGCCATTTCCTGGGATAAATGGCAGCAGCTGAGGAACCACACAAGTCCAGTTTCCGGTACAACTGGCCCCAGCCAGTTTTATTATACAGAAAATAAAACAAACAGCAAAAGAAAATACCTTGCGTGTCCGGCACTAACTAAACACAAGATGTTCCTAACTATCACTAAACAAAAAAAACACAGAGTTCTCCAGTACACTGTATAGCTCACTTGTATCAGGAAGCATGTTTCTCTCACAGAGATCCTGCAGTCTTCCCAGGCAGTCTGCACACCCTAATCAGGCCAGCAGCTCTATAACACTCTTACACAGCTGAAAGCCTGATTAGCCTTCTGTGAGGCCAAAGACCCGAACTGGGCCCAATGTCTGGAACTTGCCCCATCTCTCTTTCAGGGCCCTTACCCAGCTTTTCCAACAAACTGAAAAGGTTCTAACAAAACAAAACATATTCCTAGAAGTTTTCATTTTTCTAATACATGTAAGACAAGAACCTGGGGCAAACATACCTGCCCTCAAACACTATCCCAGTGTTCTTGTCACAATATATATACATATAGTGTGATAAATGAGACTGTGGAAGGGACTAGGGTGGTCATTCCGAGTTGATCGCTCACTAGCAGTTTTTAGCAGCCGCGCAAACGCTATGCCGCCTCCCACTGGGAGTTTATTTTAGCTTAGCAGAAGTGCGAACGAAAGGATCGCAGAGTGGCTACAAAGGTTTTTTTGTGCAGTTTCTGAGAAGCTCAAAACCTACTAAGCGCTTGCGATCACTTCAGACTGTTCAGTTCCTGTTTTGACATCACAAACAAGCCCTGCGTTCGCCCAGCCACGCCTGCGTTTTTCCTGGCACGCCTGCATTTTTTCGAACACTCCCTGAAAACGGTCAGTTGACACCCAGAAACGCCCACTTCATGTCAATCATTCTGCGGCCAGCAGTGCGACTGAAAAGCTTCGCTAGACCCTGTGTGAAACTACATCGTTTGTTGTAATAATACGTCGCGCATGCGCATTGCGCCGCATACGCATGCACAGAAGTGCCATTTTTTTCCTCATCGCTGCACAGCGAATGAATTCCGCTAGCAATCAACTCGGAATGACCCCCCATAATTAGGAAGCAGCTAAAGTGGAGGACTTATTTGTCTGATTCAAACCAGCGTTAGAAGGATGAGAGCATAATTCAGATTCATACAAAACAAGTCATATAGAAACTTTCAGCCCACTGGATGCAAAAAAGTTACATACTTTGATACACAAAAGTTAGAATTGTAACTGCAACTGATTGGTAACAAATATAACTTGAAATAAAAAAAGAAGACCGTGTTATTTATTGGATGGAGTAATTAGTTATAGACTTTCCTTCAAGGGATTTACACTATTTCAGACTTGGAATACAACTCTTGCATATGCTACTGACTAACTGGGCCCCAACTGCGCAATCTATGTTTGAGAGCAGGGCCGGTTCTAGCCCTTGTGGTGCCCCGGGCGAAAATAGGGACGTGGCTTCATAACGGGGCGTGGTCAATGTGCCCCCAATAGTACTGCCCCCGTTTGTGCCCCCAGTAGTATTGCCCCCAGTTGTATTGCCCCAGTTTGTGCCCCCAGTAGTATTTCCCCCGTTTGTGTGGCTTTTAAAAATAAAAAAAATTAATACTTACCATCCCCGTTCCAGATTCAAGACCGCTGCTGCCCGCTGCTCTCTGTCTCCGTCTCTGGCCGCTGGCGCCGCTCCTCTGATCTATGGGAGAGACGTAATGACGTCTCTCCCATAGAAACGCATAGACACTAGAGGTCAATCATGACCCCTAGTGTCTCAGTGCCACTCCCACAATGCTGTGCGGTGCATCGCGCACCGCACAGCAGTACCGGCACGGGTGGAGGGGGTGCACCTCTAGTAGCGGATTTTGCGGCGGCGCCCTCCAGATGGCGGCGGCGCCCTCCGGAAGGCGGTGCCCCAGGCAAAAGTACCGTGTGCCCGTACCATGATCCGCTACTGTTTGAGAGTACCCGGGTCACTCACTAAATAAGGTTATTAATATTTTTTTTGCATTGCATGCAAAAAGAGATATGTATAGGTATAAGGGGAAATTTAGTGAATGTTATAAATGTCACATTTGTATACTAATTTATATGAGTTATACTTACCATCTGTCCGACTCGCTGAAGGTCGATCCCGGAGAGCTGAAAAATAAAAGAAGAGCAGGTATATTAGTGTAATTTAAATACAGATAATAATTCACTGCAATAAATCAGACTACCCAGGCAGCCTAGTAATAAAATAATAGGTTGGGTGGAGGCACAATTGTTAGTTTCCCATCAGCTAAATATAGGGGAGGGTTACAAGAGGTTAACCTGTCACTTGAACTAAACATTGCCAAACCTCTCAGAGAGCAATAGGAGGAAAGGAGTCATAGATATTTTGACTCTTAAATGCATTAAAGGAAAGCTTGATAGTCAGCAACTGCTTATCTGCTATGTAAAGGGTACCGACAGCTCTCCCAGTGACCTTAAGTGTTGTACAAAAATATTTACCTTTTTACCTCAAAGGAGGATCCCTAATAAGAGCGAGAAGCTAAGCAAGGAGACCTAGGACCCTTTCGAATAGAGTCAGCCTGTCCCAAGAAACTTTGCATGTTTAACTTACAGTGGGTGGAGCTTGGCCTGTCGTCCCAGCATTTACAGCACTGAGCAGGGCAGCATCAGAGGCGGGACGCGGCAGAGAAGAAGGTGGATTGTTCTCCTCAGCGCCAGCCTTTTGACAGCATCAATCTGGGGAAGGTCCGCCCATAGATGCGGCCTGACAAAGATTAGCAGCGGCAGGCGGAGCATGTCCTGTTGTAAATCTAACTAGTTTACCAGGAAGTCCTTCAAAAATAAGATTTTACTTACCGGTAAATCTATTTCTCGTAGTCCGTAGTGGATGCTGGGGACTCCGTAAGGACCATGGGGAACAGACGGGCTCCGCAGGAGACATGGGCACTTTAAGAAAGAATTTAGATTCTGGTGTGCTCTGGCTCCTCCCTCTATGTCCCTCCCCCAGACCTCAGTTAGAGAAACTGTGCCCGGAAGAGCTGACAGTACAAGGAAAGTATTTTGGTATTCCAGGGCAAGATTCATACCAGCCACACCAATCACACCGTATAACTTGAGATAAACATACCCAGTCAACAGTATGAACAACAACAGAGCAACAGGTCCAACCCTGATGCAACCATAACATAACCCTTATTGAAGCAATAACTATATACAAGCATTGCAGAAGAAGTCCGCACTTGGGATGGGCGCCCAGCATCCACTACGGACTACGAGAAATAGATTTACCGGTAAGTAAAATCTTATTTTCTCTAACGTCCTAGTGGATGCTCGGGACTCCGTAAGGACCATGGGGATTATACCAAAGCTCCCAAACGGGCGGGAGAGTGCGGATGACTCTGCAGCACCGATTGAGCAAACACAAGGTCCTCCTCAGCCAGGGTATCAAACTTGTAGAACTTTGCAAACCTTTGAACCTGACCAAGTAGCCGCTCGGCAAAGTTGTAATGCCGAGACCCCTCGGGCAGCCGCCCAAGAAGAGCCCACCTTCCTAGTTGAATGGGCCTTAACTGATTTTGGCAGCGGCAATCCAGCCGCAGAATGAGCCTGCTGAATTGTGTTACAGATCCAGCGAGCAATAGTTTGCTTTGAAGCAGGAGCACCAAGCTTGTTGGAAGCATACAGGATAAATAAAGACTCTGTTTTCCTGACCCTAGCCGTTCTGGCTACATAAACCTTCAAAGCCCTGACCACATCAAGCAACTCGGAATCCTCCAAGTCAGTAGTAGCCACAGGGACTGGAAAAGAGAAAACGTAGTCCCACTGCACAAAAGTGGAAGCAAGGAAGAGGCAAACAACTACAGACCAGTGAGTCTTACATCAGTAGTAGGGAAATTGATGGAAACACTCTTAAAAGAAAGAGTTGTAGATTATCTCAAATCTGGCAATTTACTGGATCCCAAACAGCATGGATTCACTGGGGGGAGATCATGTCAAACAAATCTTATTGACTTTTTTGATTGTGTGACTAAAGTGATGGATAAAGGTGGAGCCATGGATATAGCTTATCTAGACTTTAGTAAGGCTTTTGACACAGTTCCACATCGCAGATTGCTAAATAAACTTGAAAGTTTGGGATTGGATATTAGGATTATTGAATGGATAAGATCTTGGTTGAAGGATAGAAAACAGAGAGTTGTGGTAAATGGAGTGCATTCACAGGAGGGAAATGTTACCAGTGGAGTACCCCAGGGATCTGTACTTGGACCAGTGCTTTTTAATATCTTTATTGGTGACATTGCAAATGGCATTAAAGGGAAAGTATGCCTTTTTGCAGATGACACAAAGGTATGCAACAGGGTAGACACACCAGGTGGGGTAAAACAAATGATTGAGGATCTAGGTAGACTAGAGGAATGGTCAAGAGTCTGGCAATTACAGTTTAATGCCAAAAAATGCAAAATCATGCACTTGGGTCTCAAAAATCCTAAAGCTAAATACAGTATTAATGGCACTATACTGGAAACTACTGAGGAGGAAAGGGATCTAGGAGTCACTATTTCAGATGACTTAAAAGCAGGTAAGCAATGTAACAAGGCAATGAGGAAGGCTAGTCAGATGCTTGGCTGCATTGGGAGGGGAATCAGCAGCAGAAAGAAAGAAGTAATAATGCCACTGTATAGGTCATTGGTACGGCCTCATCTAGAATACTGTATTCAGTTCTGGAGGCCATATCTTCAAAAGGATATTAATACATTAGAAACTGTACAAAGGAGGGCAACTAAAATGGTGCATGGCCTACATCACAAAACATACCCAGAAAGACTAAGAAATCTCAATATGTATAGTTTGGAGCAGAGAAGGGAAAGGGGGGACATGATAGAAACTTTCAAATATATGAAGGGTTTTAACAAAGTCCAGGAGGGAAACATTCTCCAAATGAAGAGAAGCAATAGGACACGAGGACATGCACTGAGACTGGAGGGGGGGAGGTTCAGGGGAAATTTGCGGAAAAATTATTTCACAGAAAGGGTAGTGGACAAGTGGAATAGCCTCCCATCAGAGGTGGTAGAGGCTAAGACAGTAGAGCAATTTAAACATGCATGGGATAGACATAAGGATATCCTTACAAAGAAATAAGGATCAAATAAGGTTAGTGTTAAAAAATAATATAAAAAAATAAAAAAAAATAAGGGGCAGACTAGATGGGCCAAGTGGTTCTTATCTGCCGACAAATTCTATGTTTCTATGTTTCTAGGCACCACAATAGGTTGGTTTATATGAAAGGATGAAACCATTTTCGGCAGAAATTGTGGACGGGTCCGCAATTCTGCTCTATCCGCATGGAAAACCAGATAGGGGCTTTTATGTGACAAAGCCGCCAACTCTGACACACGCCTAGCCGAAGCCAAGGCTAATAGCATGACCACCTTCCACGTGAGATATTTCAACTCCACCGTTTTGAGTGGTTCAAACCAGTGGGATTTCAGGAAACACAACACCACGTTAAGATGCCAAGGTGCCACTGGAGGCACAAAAGGGGGCTGAATATGCAGCACTCCCTTTACAAACGTCTGAACGTCAGTTAGAGAAGTCAACTCCTTTTGAAAGAAAATGGATTGGGCCGAAATCTGGACCTTAATGGAACCCAATTTTAAAGCCCAAATTCACTCCTGACTGTAGGAAGTGAAGGAAACGGCCCAGCTGGAATTTCTCCATAGGGGCATTCCTGGCCTCATACCAAGCAACATATTTTCGCCATATACGGTGATAATGTTGAGCTGTCACGTCCTTCCTAGCCTTTATCAGCGTAGGAATGACCTCCTCCGGAATGCCTTTCTCCGCTAGGATCCGGCGTTCAACCGCCATGTCGTCAAACGCAGCCGCGGTAAGTCTTGGAACAGACAGGGCCCCTGTTGCAACCAGTCCTGTCTTGGAGGAAGAGGCCACGGTTCCTCTGTGAGCATTTCTTGCAGATCTGGATACCAAGTCCTTCGTGGCCAATCTGGAACAATGAGTATCGTTCTCACTCCTCTTTTTCTTATTATTCTCAGAACCTTGGGTATGAGAGGAAGAGGAGGAAATACATAGACAGACTGGAACACCCACGGTGTCACCAGGGCGTCTACAGCTATCGCCTGAGGGTCTCTTGACCTGGCGCAATACCTCTGTAGTTTTTTGTTGAGGCGGGATGCCATCATGTCCACCTGTGGCAGTTCCCACCGACATGCAGTCTGTGCGAAGACTTCCTGATGAAGTCCCCACTCTCCCGGGTGGAGGTCGTGTCCCGGGATGAACACTGCTGACAGTGCGCTTACGTGATTTTCCGCCCAGCGAAGAATTCTGGCGGCTTCCGCCATCGCTTCCCTGCTCCTTGTGCCACCTTGTCGGTTTACATGAGCCACTGCGGTGATGGTGTCTGACTGAATCAGAACCGGTTGGTCGCGAAGCAGGGTCTCCGCTTGACGTAGGGCGTTGTATACGGCCCTTAGTTCCAGGATGTTGATGTGAAGGCAAGTCTCCTGACTTGACCACAGACCTTGGAAATTTCATCCCTGTGTGACTGCTCCCCACCCTCGGAGGCTTGCATCCGTGGTCACCAGGACCCAGTCCTGAATGCCGAATCTGCGGCCCTTGAGAAGGTGAGCACTCTGCAGCCACCACAGGAGAGACACCCTGGCCCTGGGGGATAGGGTGATTAACCGATGCATCTGAAGATGTGATCCGGACCACTTGTCCAGTAAGTACCATTGAAAGGTCCTCGCATGGAACCTGCCGAAGGGAATGGCCTCGTATGATGCCACCATCCTTCCCAGGACTCGAGTGCACTGACACCTATTTTGGTTTTAATAGGTTCCTGACCAGTGTCATGAGATCCTGAGCTCTCTCTATCGGGAGATAAACCCTTTTCTGGTCTGTGTCTAGAATCATGCCTAGGAAAGGCAGACGAGCCGTAGGAACGAACTGCGACTTTGGAATATTTAGAATCCAGCCGTGTTGCCGTTACACTTCCAGAGAAAGTGCTACGCTGATCAGCAACTGCTCTCTTGATCCCGCTTTTATGAGGAGATCGTCCAAGTATGGGATAATTGCGACCCCTTGCTTCCGCAGGAGTACCATCATTTCCGCCATTACCTTGGTAAATATTCTCTGTGCAGTGGAGAGACCAAACGGCAACGTCTGAAATTGGTAATGACAATCCTGTACCACAAATCTGAGGTACGCCTGATGAGGTGGATAAATGGGGACATGAAGGTATGCATCCTTTATGTCCAGAGACACCATAAAATCCCCCCCTTCCAGGCTTGCGACGACCGCTCTCAGCGATTCCATCTTGAACTTGAACCTTTTCAGGTATATGTTCAGGGATTTTAAATTCAATATGGGTCTGACCGAACCGTCCGGTTTCGGGACTACAACATGGTCGAATAATAACCCCCTCCTTGTTGAAGGAGGGGAACCTTGACCACCACCTGTTGAAGATACAATTTGTGAATTGCAGTTAACACTATTTCCCTCTCGTGGGGGGAAGCCGGCAGGGCCGTCGGTGAGGGGGCATCTCCTCGAAGTCCAGCTTGTATCCCTGAGACACAATATCTATTGCCCAGGGATCCAACAGGGAGTGAACCCACTTGTGGCTGAAATTTCGAAGACGTGCCCCCACCGGGCCTAGCTCCGCCTGTGGAGCCCCAGCGACATGCAGTGGATTTTGTAGAGGCCGGGGAGGACTTCTGTTCCTGGGAACTAGCTGTGTTGTGCAGCTTCTTTCCTCTGCCCCTGCCTCTGGCAAGAAAGGACGCACCTCGGACTTTCTTGTTTCTTTGTGATCGAAAGGACTGCATTTTAAATATAGTGCTTTCCTAGGCTGTGCAGGAATATAAGGCAAAAGATCAGAATTACCAGCCATAGCTGTGGAGACCAGGGGGTAAATTTACTAACATTCGTAATTTTCGGAAAAAGGTCAAAGTTCAATCACGAATGACATCGAAAGTGTAAAACTGCAACTTTTTGAATTGATTACGACTAATTTACTAAGCTGTCGTATTCGGGTTTTTCTTTTGTTCCGATGTCGATGTCATTCGTGTTTTTTTTTCTATTTTTACGGCAGTGATTAGCAAAACACTGCCGACTTTTTAAAAATGAATCTCGGCCGGATCTGTGTGATCCGTGCTGGGGTTCATTTATTTTATTTTTTTTAAATTAAACAGTGTAAAATTAAAAAAAAAATTGCGTGGGGTCCCCCCTCCTAAGCATAACCAGCCTCGGGCTCTTTGAGCCGATCCTGGTTGCAGAAATATGGGGAAAGAAATGACAGGGGTTCCCCCATATTTAAGCAACCAGCATCGGGCTCTGCGCCTGGTCCTGGTTCCAAAAATACGGGGGACAAAAAGAGTAGGGGTCCCCCGTATTTTTAAAACCAGCACCGGGCTCCACTAGCTGGACAGATAATGCCACAGCCGGGGGTCACTTTTATATAGTGCCCTGCGGCCGTGGCATCAAAAATCCAACTAGTCACCCCTGGCCGGGGTACCCTGGGGGAGTGGGGACCCCTTCAATCAAGGGGTCCCCCCCCAGCCACCCAAGGGCCAGGGGTGAAGCCCGAGGCTGTCCCCCCCCCATCCAATGGGCTGCGGATGGGGGGGCTGATAGCCTTTGTTGTAAATGAAAAGATATTGTTTTTAGTAGCAGTACTACAAGTCCCAGCAAGCCTCCCCCGCATGCTGGTACTTGGAGAACCACAAGTACCATCATGCGGCGGAAAAACGGGCCCGCTGGTACCTGTAGTACTATTACTAAAAAAATACCCAAATAAACACAAGGCACACACACCTTGAAAGTAAAGATTTATTACATACATGCACACAAACATACATACATACTTACCTTATGTTCACACGCAGGTTGGTCCTCTTGTCCAGTAGAATCCATGGGGTACCTGTAGAAAAAATTATACTCACAAAATCCAGTGTAGATCGGTCCTCTTCAAATCCATTTGTAATCCACGTACTTGTGAAAATAAAAAAACGGAGTCCCGACCACGAACTGAAAGGGGCCCCATGTTTTCACATGGGACTCCTTTCCCCGAATGCCAGAAACCCACTCTGACTTCTGTCTAAGTGGGTTTCTTCAGCCAATCAGGGAGCGCCACGTTGTAGCACTCTCCTGATCGGCTGTGTGCTCCTGTCCTGAATGACAGGCGGCACACGGCAGTGTTACAATGTAGCGCCTATGCGCTCCATTGTAACCAATGCTGGGAACTTTCTGCTCAGCGGTGACGTCACTTTAGGTCAACCGCAGGGCAGAAAGTTCCCACCATTGGTTACAATGGAGCGCATAGGCGCTACATTGTAACACTGCCGTGTGCCGCCTGTCACTCAGTACAGGAGCACACAGCCGATCAGGAGAGTGCTACAACGTGGCGCTCCCTGATTGGCTGAGGAAACCCACTTAGACATCAGTCAGAGTGGGTTTCTGGCATTCGGGGAAAGGGGGCCCATGTGAAAACATGGGGCCCCTTTCAGTTCGTGGCTCGTGTGTCCGTTTTTTTATTTTAATCAAGTACCTGGATTACAAATGGATTTGAAGAGGACCGATCTACACTGGATTTTGTGAGTATAATTTTTTCTACAGGTACCCCATGGATTCTACTGGACAAGAGGACCGACCTGCGTGTGAACATAAGGTAAGTATGTATGTATGTTTGTGTGCATGTATGTAATAAATCTTTACTTTCAAGGTGTGTGTGTCTTGTGTTTATTTGGGTATTTTTTTAGTAATAGTACTACAGGTACCAGCGGGCCCGTTTTTCCGCCGCATGCTGGTACTTGTGGTTCTCCAAGTACCAGCATGCGGGGGAGGCTTGCTGGGACTTGTAGTACTGCTACTAAAAACAATGTCTTTTCATTTACAACAAAGGCTATCAGCCCCCCCATCCGCAGCCCATTGGATGGGGGGGGGGACAGCCTCGGGCTTCACCCCTGGCCCTTGGGTGGCTGGGGGGGGGGACCCCTTGATTGAAGGGGTCCCCACTCCCCCAGGTTACCCCGGCCAGGGGTGACTAGTTGGATTTTTGATGCCACGGCCGCAGGGCACTATATAAAAGTGACCCCCGGCTGTGGCATTATCTGTCCAGCTAGTGGAGCCCGGTGCTGGTTTTAAAAATACGGGGGACCCCTACTCTTTTTGTCCCCCGTATTTTTGGAACCAGGACCAGGCGCAGAGCCCGATGCTGGTTGCTTAAATATGGGGGAACCCCTGTCATTTTTTCCCCCATATTTTTACAACCAGGATCGGCTCAAAGAGCCCGAGGCTGGTTATGCTTAGGAGGGGGGACCCCACGCATTTTTTTGTGTGAAAATAACCACTTTCCCACCCCTTCCCACTGATAGACATGCACGGATCTCATGGATCCCTGCATGCCTATGCAATCACGGCTCAAAAAAGCAGGTCTGCTTTTTTTTAGCACTTTTTTGCGATTTGTAATTTTTCACGGCAGTGTTTTCCTCTTTGGAGATTTGCACTTTTTAGTAAATGACCGAGTTCTACTAATTTGCTGGTGTATTTTGACCGATGGTGTATTCATTCGTATTTTTTTACAACTACTTCCAAAAAAATATGAATGCCCTCATCTCTGCCGTGATTTGAGTTTAGTAAATTACCGAGATGACACTTTGAAGAAAAAACGGCATCTCGGTCAAAATCGGGACCTTAGTAAATTTACCCCCAGGTCCGAGATCCCTTCTCCACATAATCCTCAGCCTTGTAAGGTAAACCTTCCATATGCCTCTTAAGTCGGCATCACCTGTCCATTGCATGTTCCACAGGACACGTCAAGCAGAAATCGACATAGCGTTGACTCTAGAACCCAGTAGACTAATGTCTCTTTGGGCATGTTTTATATATATATCTAAGACAGCATCTTTTATATATATATCTATATATATACATATATATATATATATACATACTAGGGTCTCAATCTCTGCTGATAAGGTATCTGTCCACGCTGCTACAGCGCTATAAACCCATGCCGACACAATCGCCGGTCTGAGTAGTGTACCAGAATGTGTGTAAATGGACTTCAAAGTACTTTTACTGCATGCTATCTGCTGGATCCCTGAGGATAGCTGTTAAGTCAGCGCTACCTTTTGGGCAAACGTGACACCCTAGGGGAAGATTCCCATTGTATCCTGGCCCTAGTAGGGAAAGGATACTCCCTGAGAATTCTTTGTGGGAAACTGCAGTCTCTTGTCTGGAGATTCCCGCTCTTTTTCTTCATGAGAGGAGGGAAATTTACCTCAGCTTTCTTCCCCTTAAACATGTGTACCCTTGTGTCAGGGACAGATGAGTCATCAGTGATATGCAAAACATTTTTTATTACAATAATCATATATTGAATACTTTCCTGCCATTTTGGCTGTAACTTTGCATTATCGTAGTCGACACTGGAGTCAGACTCCGTGTCGATATCAGTGTCTATTATTTTGGATAGTGATCATTGAGAGACTCTGAAGGTCTCTGCGACATAGGGACAGACATGGGTAGATTCCCTGTCTGTTCTCTAATCTTTTGTGCAATAAATTTACCTTAGCACTTAATTTCACATATCCAAACAGGTGTCGGCGTTGTCGACGGAGACACCACTCACACACACATTTGCTCCATCTCCTCCTTAGGGGAGCCTTTTACCTCAGACATGTCGACACACACGTACCGACACACCACACCCTCAGGGAATGCTCATCTGAAGACAATTCCCCCACAAGGCCCTTTGGAGAGACAGAGAGAGAGTATGCCAGCACACAGCCCAGCGCTATAAACCCAGGAATAACACAGTAACTTAATGTTAACCCAGTAGCTGCTGTTTATATTGATTTGTGCGCATAATTATGTGCCCCCCCTCTCTTTTTACCCTCTTCTACCGTGTATCTGCAGGGGAGAGCCTGGGGAGCTTCCTCTCAGCGGAGCTGTGGAGAAAAAATGGCGCAGGTGAGTGCTGAGGAAGAAGCCCCGCCCCCTCGACGGCAGGCTTCTGTCCCGCTTAAATATACATTTTCTTGGCGGGGGCTCATACATATATACAGTGCCCAACTGTATAGATGTGTACTTTTTCCAAAAGAGGTCCATACGCTGCCCAGGGCGCCCACCCCCCCTGTGCCCTGCACCCTTATAGTGACCGGAGTATGTGAGGTGTGTGGGAGCAATGGCGCACAGCTGCAGTGCTGTGCGTTACCTCAGTGAAGAACGGAGTCTTCTGCCGCCGATTTCGAAGTCTTCTTGCTTCTCATACTCTCCCGGCTTCTGTCTTCCGGCTCTGCGAGGGCGACGGCGGCGCGGCTCTGGGATCGGACGACGAGGGTGAGATCCTGTGTACGTTCCCTCTGGAGCTAATGGTGTCCAGTAGCCTAAGAAGCAGGACCTAGCTTCAGAGAGTAGGGCTGCTTCTCTCCCCTCTGTCCCACGATGCAGGGAGTCTGTTGCCAGCAGAGCTCCCTGAAAATAAAAAACCTAACAAAATACTTTCTCACAGCAAGCTCAGGAGAGCTCACTGAACAGCACCCAGCTCGTCCCAGTGGCGGATTTAGCGGGGGGCGATTAGGGCGAACGCCCCCCCTACATATACCGGCAGCGGGATGGAGGCCGGGTCCCTTCGTGGTATTGGGAACGGGTTGGAGTCTGACGAGCGGTGCAGCGCGGCTGCGGAGGAGGAGAGGAGCGTCCTGACGTGCGTACAGCGGCCTCTGTTCAGAGCACGCCCCCTCCTCCCTGTACGCGCGTCAAGACGCTCTCTCTCTGTCTACGTTCCCTGCCGCACTGCACCGCTCTCCACCCGTTCCCAATACCGCGGCGGGACCCGGCCAGGCCTCTACCTATGAGGAGGTGTGTAGAGGTGTGTGTGTGTGTGTGTGTGTAGAGGTGTGTGTGTGTGTAGAGGTGTGTGTGTTTTTCTCTCTTCTCCCTGCATTATTTTGCCTCATTCAGTGTGCATTTTGCATCATTCGTCTCATACATTGTGCTATAACGTTAATTTTGCCTCATACAGTGTGCTATAACGTTAATTTTGCCTCATACAGTGTGCTATAACGTTAATTTTGCCTCATACATTGTGCTATAACGTTAATTTTGCCTCATACAGTGTGCTATAACGTTAATTTTGCCTCATACAGTGTACTATAATGTGAATTTTGCCTCAGTCAGTGTGCTACAAGGTGAATTTCGGATCATTCATTGTGCTACAATTTGATTTTTGCCTCATTCAGTGTGTGCTACAGTGTGAGTTTCGGATCATTCAGTGTGCTATAATGTGAATTTTGCCTCATTCAACGTGCTATAATGTGAATTTTGGCTCATTCAGCGTGCTATAATGTGAATTTTGGCTCATTCCGCGTGCTATAATGTGAATTTTGGCTCATTCCGCGTGCTATAATGTGAATTTTGGCTCATTCCGCGTGCTATAATGTGAATTTTGGCTCATTCCGCGTGCTATAATGTGAATTTCGGCTCATTCTGCGTGCTATAAGGTGAATTTCGGATCATTCACTGTGCTACAATGTGAATTTCGGCTCATTCAGCGTGCTATAAGGTGAATTTCGGATCATTCAGTGTGCTACAATGTGAATTTCGGCTCATTCGGTGTGCTACAATGTGAATGTCGGCTCATTCAGTGTGCCACAAGGTGAATTTCAGTTCATTCAGTGTGCTACAATGTGAATTTCGGATCATTCTGTGTGCTACAATGTGAATTTTGGCTCATTCAGTGTGCCACAATGTGAATTTCAGCTCATTCAGTGTGCTACAATGTGAATTTCGGCTCATTCTGTGTGCTACAATGTGAATTTCGGCTCATTCTGTGTGCTATAATGTGAATTTCGGCTCATTCTGTGTGCTATAATGTGAATTTCAGCTCATACAGTGTGCTATAATGTGAATTTCGGCTCATTCTGTGTGCTGTAGAAACAGAAGTTGTCGGCAGATAAGAACCACTTGGCCCATCTAGTCTGCCCCTTTTTTTTTTTTTACATTATTTTTATCTCTAACCTTATCTGATCCTTATTTCTTTGTGAGAATATACTTATGTCTATCCCATGCATGTTTAAATTGCCCTACTGTCTTAGCCTCTACCACCTCTGATGGAAGGAATGGCGATTCGCCAGTCTGTATCACCAGTGCGCAGGGTTCTCTCCACTAACTGGCAACATTTTATTAGTAATGGCAACAATAGGAAATTTTAGAAGCGAACGGGAAGGGCATTACTAAGTGGGAGGGGCTATGATTAGGGGGAGGAGTCATAATTCTTAACACCCCCCCCCCCCCCAAAAGTTAAGTCTAGATCCGCCACTGGCTCGTCCGGGCACAGTCTCAAACTGAGGTCTGGGGGAGGGACATAGAGGGAGGAGCCAGAGCACACCAGAATCTAAATTCTTTCTTAAAGTGCCCATGTCTCCTGCGGAGCCCGTCTGTTCCCCATGGTCCTTACGGAGTCCCCAGCATCCACTAGGACGTTAGAGAAATGAAAGTTATACGCATGGAAATACCTGAAATTCCTTAGCGAAGCACGGGTATTCAGCTAGTATATATATATATATATATATATATACCGTAGTGTACTGCCCGGCACTCCTGGTCCTATATGCTCAATGGCCTGGGTGCCCTCCGTTCTGGTATGGTTATAGCGAACAAAATACAGGGTCAGTCCAGGGCTTGTTCAGTGCAAAATAGCAAAGTGTATTAGGCAAATCACAATTCCAACGTTTCGAGGCCCGCAGCCCCTTTGTGTATTCACACCTTGACAAAGGGGTTCGCTATATATATATATATATATATATATATATATATATATATATATAAAATATACATACCAGTCCAGCACTCCAATCAATAAGTCCAATGCCCAGTGTGCCTTTGATGTTGGAGTAATAGAGTTCAAGGTGCAGACCACTCCCGCAGAAAGCATGCAGAGCACTACTTGATAAATAAGCAGAGTAACTTTACTTCAACGTTTCAGGGATATCGTTCCCCCTATTCAGGAAGTACATCAGAAAAAAATAAAGTGCATGAAGCTTATCTTATAGCCCCACCAGACAAAACGGTGCAGCCCTCCTCCAGCTCTGGAGTCAGGTCACGTGGTCCAGGACATGAGCAGTGCCACACAATGACGTCACCCGTCTAGTGTTGTCATGTCAACGCTAGACGCTCCCCTGCTTCTGGACACTGATGCTGGGAAAATAAACAAAAATGCATGGTGAATTAGTTACAAAGGAGTACAGGATATATAATCTAATCATTTAACTATTCAAAAATGCATAACCCGCAGCATTGTTACTTTTGGCTGTCCTTCATTTAAATGGATGGCAAAGAGGTAACAAACTGATATAAAGGAATGCCCACCAATGCTAATACCAGGCAAAGCCACTACAGTAACAAATTAGGATACATCAGTGTCAAAGAAAGGAATTCCAGGTGGTTCTTTCATTCATACCAAATAGAGATACAGGGATAGATATATTTACTAAGATTCGTATTTCTGCCGATTTCAGCCTAGATCAATCTCGGCTGAAATCGTCAGTGTGAGTTTGCAACTTTTTGAGAAAAAAACACGGTAATTTACTAAACTACCATGTTTTTTCAATACGAGTAAAACCTATGTCGAAGAAATTCATATTACCGGCAGTGTTTTATGGGAGAGAATAGTAAAACACTGCCGGACTTAACACAATGAAGCCCAGCTGGATCAGTGAGATCCATGCAGGGATTCATTGTGTACAGTATCATGAAAGAGTTGAAAATGATTTAAAAAAAAATGCGTGGGGTCCCCCCTCATAAGCATAACCAGCTTCGGGCTCTTTGAGCCAGTCCTGGTTGTTAAAATACAGGGGGAAAATTGAGTAGGTATTTATACAACCAGCACCGTCTCTTGGTCTGGTCCTAGTTCCAAAAATATGGGGGACAAAAGAAGTAGGGGTCCCCCGTATTTTAAAAACCAGCACCGGGCTCCACTAGCCAGGGACATAATGCCACAGCTGGGGGACACATTTATGTTGGTCTCTGCGACCGTGGCATTACCCCCCCAACTAGTCACCCATGGCCGGGGTTCCTTGGGGGAGTGGGGACCCCTTAAATCAATGGGTACCCCCCTCCAGGCACCCAAGGGCCAGGGGTGAAGCCCGAGGCTGTCCCCAGCACCCCTGGGTGGTGGGTGAGGGGCTGATAGCCAAAAATGTGTAAAAAAAAAAAGAATATCGTCTTTTGCTGTAGAACTACAAGTCCAATCAAACCTTCCCCGCAAGCTGGTACTTGGAGAACCACAAGTACCAGCATGCGGGGAATTAACAGGCCCACTATTACCTGTAGTTCCACTACAACAAAAATGTCCCCCCCCAAAAAATCACAACACACACACCGTGATAGTACAAGTTTATTTACACATACATGCACACTTAAGGGCCCCATACACTAGAACGATACTGCCCGATTTCATCCAATTTTGGGCATTCAGGCCGATATATCGGGTGGAATCAGGCATTTTGGATGTGTTTCCGATCCGATTCACATTCTCGTGAGGGTCGAATCAGCTCCCCTAGATCGTTAGTGCTGCACTCGTGATATGTCAGTACCCACAGGCATGGCTGGGATCACATAAGAATAAGATATATCGCATGCAAAATGTACCAAATCGTATGGAATCATATGGAACCACTCCCGGGAAGCTCCCGGGAGAGTTCAAGGGAAATCGCCTCCGACTTCAGTCTCAGACATATCGTTGTAGTGTATGGGGCCCTTTACACACTCACACATACTTACCTAGTGTCCCACGGAGCCCACCGGTCCCCTTGTCAACGTAAATTCCATGGGGTACCTGTAAAAAAAAGAAAAAATACTCACCTATGTGAGTGAAGATCGGTCCTCTTCTGTCCATGTAGGCATCCAGAGCATTAAAAATAACAAACACAAAAAAACCCGACCCACGCCACTAAAGGTGATCCATGTTAAAACATGGATCCCCTTTACCCAAATGACCTGAAGCGAGACCTCAATTAACCTCGCGGTTAGCTGCAGACTGCAATTTTCCCACCATAGACTATAATGGAGGACCACGATCCTCCATTATAGCCTATGTGCTCCACCTGATTGACAGGCCAGGAGCGCGCAGCCAATCAGCAGAGCGCTATGACGTGGCACTCCCTGATTGGCTGCAAGGACCTCTAGTGACAGCAGTGACCCCTACTTCTTTTTCTCCCCATATTTTTGGAACCAGGACCAGATCAAGAACCTGGTGCTGGTTGTATAAATACTGGGGGACCCTACGTAATTTTCCCCCTGTATTTTAACAACCAGGACTGTCTCAAAGAGCCCAAGGCTGGTTATGCTTAGGAGGGGGGACCCCACGTAATTTTTGGGGGTATTTTTTAACTCTTTCAGACACTTTTACACACGGAAGCATGTATGGATCTCACTGATCCGTGCATGACTATCAAAACACGCCAGCAAAAAGATGTTTTATTTGAAAGCTCCATTTCTGTACGAATTCCATGCTTTCCCGGCAGTGTTTGGCTATTGTCGGCAGCGGTTGAGAATACGAATTCTTAGTAAATTCCCTTGTTGTATAAAATAACAGCCTCGTTTGACCGATGGTCTATTGATACGTATTTGTGTGGTTGGCAGTGTATCTAAATACGAATAGCCCCAACACTGCCGAAATTTGTGTTTAGTAAATTCCCAAGATGACACAGCAAACTCAAATGGATCGGGACCTTAGTAAATTTCCACCACAGTGTTTAGTCTGTAGATCCAAAAAGCTTCTTTTTTAGTTAATATTGCCAGTCAGTCCCTGCCTCGGACAGGTAAAGGTACGCGGATGACCTCAGGTTGATCCATAGATTTCCATTCTATAGCTGCCTTTATGGCAGACCGATGTAATGCCATGTGTTCTTTAAATGCTCTTATCATCAAGACGACATAATATAACTCAAAGGGGCATATGTGTTATGCACACCAGTGCCTGCAGGAATGTACTGGTGTCTGAACTGTTATGCACACCAGTGCCTGCAGGAATGTACTGGTGTCTGAACGGATAGGGATGCAAAACAAATGAACTCACAGACAGACTGGGGAATATGACATTACGTACACAGAAGGTGATAGGGTAACAAAATAAACACAAAGTGAACAGAGAAGCCCAGAGGCTAAGAAACTGGGTGACTCCCTAGTATTAGGAATGCTGAGATGGAAAAAGCAAGATGTTGTGTTTTAATACGTAGAGAACCCGAAATGCTGTTGCTAAGGGCAACAGCAAAACCCTAAAGGGTTACCAACGGGTGTGGCAGTTAACTCCTTGGTCAGAGATGGAATGATAGACACAAGGAGAGTCTCCACAATCCTAATCCTCACTTGCAGTGCACAGGTTCAGCTTACTGCCACTAAACTGACACCAGAACACCTTGCACAGTGAGACAGGATTTAGGCAGGCAAATCTGAGAATACAGCCGCAAACTTGCTAAGTTCACAGAGTAGCAAAAGAACCCCAGCAAGTTAAACGACTTACTCCAGTCTTACTGCTAGGTCTGGATTGGCAGAGTGTAGTACCAAATCCCCAGGCCTATTTGCAGTAAGCAACAACAAATACAAAGCTACACAGTACTGGCTAACTTTCAGGAACTAACTAACCAACAAAGATTCAGCAGCATCTGCTTACCCTGAGAAGAGGTCTTATATAGCAGGTGCTGTCCACGCCCCACTCAGACCTCACAGACTGTGAGCACAAAAACCAGCACTGGATCCCCTGCCGTGCACAGAGCCTGTAACCACTGCACAGCAAAAGACCCGAACCGGAGTATCAGCTGCGCTCAGGTTACTCCGCTAGCACTTGTCTCCCGGTTGCCATGATGACGTGGCAGCACAGGGCAGGAGACCCTAACAGTACCCCCCCTCTGACGAGGGGTCAAAGAACCCCTACCACCGGGTTTATCGGGGAACTGCGAGAAGAAAGAGCGTATCAGTCTGGGGGCATGAAGATCACATCTGCGCATCCACGACCGCTCCTCCGGGCCATACCCCTTCCAGTGCACCAAAAACGACAGCCGACCCCGAACCATCTTGGAGTCAAGAATCCTTTCAACAACAAACTCCCTCTGGCCACGTATTAGAAGAGGGGAAGGTCTTCCACTGGAAGAAGGATTACTAATCGCCCGTTTTAAAAGGGAACAATGAAATGTTTTATTGATACCCAAAGAACGGGCCAGATCTAACTGAAATGCCACCGGATTGATAACCCTGGTGATCTTATAAGGGCCGATGAACCGGGGGCCTAACTTATGAGATGGCTGTCTCAACTTCAAATTCTTGGTAGACAACCAGACGAAGAAGTCTCCTAATTTGAAGCTGCAGGGTCTTTTCCGCTTATCAAAAACCCTTTTGGTCACTAATGACACAGACACAAGGGCTTTCTTCACTTTCCTCCAAATACCTCTAAGGACCGAAACCACAGAGGAACCACCAGGCGTGGAGTCCAGGGGATCAAAAGAATTGGCCTTAGGATGATGCCCATACACACAAAGGAAGGGAGAGATCCCTGTAGCAGAGTGAGCCGCGTTGTTATAGGCAAACTCCGCCATGGACAGATGAGCAACCCAGTCAGTCTGACACTTGGAGACATAACACCTGAGGAACTGCTCCAAGGACTGGTTCACCCTTTCAGTCTGGCCATTAGACTGCGGATGGTAGCCTGACGACAAGCTGACAGAAATCTGGAGATCGGAACAAAATGCCCTCCAGAATTTGGCCACAAACTGGGATCCACGGTCAGAGACCACATCAAGTGGCAACCCGTGGAGACGCACAACATGCAGCATAAATAATTCAGACAGGCGTCTGGCCGATGGCAGCCCAACCAGTGGAACGAAGTGCGCCATCTTCGAAAACCTGTCAACGACAACCCAGATAGCTGTCATCCCCGAGGATTTGGGCAAGTCCACCACAAAATCCATTGAAATGTGGGTCCATGGCTTAGATGGGATAGAGAGTGGATGTAATGGGCCAACAGGAACCCCTCTAGGAGTCTTATTTCGGGCACAGATGTCACATGCCCGAACCCACTGATCCACATCCTTAGCCACCGAGGGCCACCACACCGCCCTAGATAGCAACTCCCGAGTTCTGGCAATACCCGGGTGACCTGCCGACTTCTTGGCATGGAATTCCAGGAACACTTGCTGTCTTAACCTAGGAGGCACAAACAAAAGACCTACCGGAAGGTCTGGAGGAGCCTGCTCCTGTGCTCTAAGGACTAATGACAAGAGGTCCTGGGTAATGCCCACTTTAATACATGATGGGGACACAATGGGCAACGGCTCCTCGGTGGTCTCCTGGATTGGAGCAAAACTCCGCGAGAGCGCATCAGCCTTGATGTTTTTTGACCCAGGGCGATATGTTATCAAAAAATTAAAGCGAGCAAAAAACAAAGCCCATCGTGCCTGCCTGGCATTGAGACGCTTCGCTGACTCTAAATATGCCAGATTCTTATGGTCGGTGAGAATTGAGACCACAAACTTAGCCCCCTCAAGCCAGTGTCTCCACTCCTCGAGTGCATCCTTAATAGCCAACAATTCCCGGTTACCCACGTCATAATTCATCTCGGCTGGTGAAAATTTACGGGAAAAGTAAGCACAGGGATGAAGGCGATTATCAGACACTCCCATCTGAGAGAGCACTGCCCCAATACCCATCTCAGAGGCATCCACCTCCACCACAAAAGGACGCTCTGGATCTGGGTGTCGCAGCACCTTAGCCGAGACAAATGCCCTTTTGAGACGGGCAAAAGCCGCTTTAGCCTCACAAGACCAGTGAGCAACATCTGCCCCTTTCTTAGTGAGTGCCACCAAGGGCGCCACTATAGACGAAAATCCAGCGATAAATCGTCTATAAAAATTTGCAAAGCCCAGGAAACGCTGAAGCGCCTTCAAACTAGTGGGCTGCACCCAATCCAGGACTGCCTGTACCTTGGAACCCTCCATTTGGAAACCTTCTGGGGAGATAATATATCCTAGAAATGCGATTTGCTGAACTTCAAATTCGCACTTCTCCAGCTTCGCCCCAAGCCGGTGGTCTCTGAGTTTCTGGAGGACTAAGCGTACATGCTTCCGATGTTCCTCCAGGGAATGGGAGAAGATTAGGATGTCATCTAAGTATACAACTAAGAATCTATCCAAATATTCCCTGAGTACATCGTTCATGAAATCCTGGAAGACTGCCGGGGCATTGCAGAGCCCAAAAGGCATCACCAAATATTCATAATGCCCTGAGTGGGTATTAAAGGCAGTCTTCCATTCATCCCCCTCTCTTATTCGGATTAGATTGTACGCCCCGCGTAGGTCAATCTTAGAAAAAATGGTGGCAGTACGAAGCTGGTCAAACAAGACCGAAATGAGAGGCAGTGGGTATGAGTTTTTAATCGTGATACGGTTCAATTCCCTGAAGTCGATGCAGGGTCGCAACGAACCGTCCTTTTTACCCACGAAGAAGAACCCCGACCCAACTGGAGACTGTGAAGGTCTGATAAATCCCTTAGCCAAGTTCTCCTGAATGTACTCTGCCATAGCCTGAGTCTCAGGACGTGACAGGGAGTACAACCTGCTCTTGGGAAGCTTAGCATTTGGCAACAAATCAATGGCACAGTCATAGAGGCGATGGGGAGGTAGTACCTCTGCAACTTTTTTGGAGAACACGTCCGCAAAATCTGCATAACACCCTGGCAATCCTGGCAAACTTAGCTGCGAGAGCCTGACTGGAAGGCTCAAGCAACTCCTGAAACAATCAGTACCCCAACTAAGAATCTCCCCAGAGACCCAGTCAAATTGAGGATTGTGGGCCCTTAACCAGGGTAACCCCAACACCAATGGGGCAAAAGTACAGACAGTCACATAAAAGGACAATTTCTCTGACGTCCTAGTGGATGCTGGGACTCCGTCAGGACCATGGGATTAGCGGCTCCGCAGGAGACAGGGCACAAAAATAAAAGCTTTAGGACTAAGTGGTGTGCACTGGCTCCTCCCCCTATGACCCTCCTCCAAGCCTCAGTTAGGTTTTTGTGCCCGTCCGAGCAGGGTGCAATCTAGGTGGCTCTCCTAAAGAGCTGCTTAGAAAAAGTTATTAGGTTTTTTATTTTCAGTGAGTCCTGCTGGCAACAGGCTCACTGCAACGAGGGACTTAGGGGAGAAGAAGTGAACTCACCTGCGTGCAGGATGGATTGGCTTCTTAGGCTACTGGACACCATTAGCTCCAGAGGGATCGAACACAGGCCCAGCCATGGAGTCCGGTCCCGGAGCCGCGCCGCCGACCCCCTTGCAGATGCCGAAAAGTGAAGAGGTCCAGAAACCGGCGGCAGAAGACTTTTCAGCCTTCATGAGGTAGCGCACAGCACTGCAGCTGTGCGCCATTGTTGTCAGCACACTTCACACCAGCGGTCACTGAGGGTGCAGGGCGCTGGGCGCCCTGGGCAGCAATGATAATACCTTGTTCTGGCTAAAAATACATCACATATAGCCCCTGGGGCTATATGGATGTATTTAACCCCTGCCAGGTCTCACAAACACCGGGAGAAGAGCCCGCCGAAATAGGGGGCGGGGCCTATCTCCTCAGCACACAGCGCCATTTTCCTGCACAGCTCCGCTGCGAGGAAGGCTCCCAGGACTCTCCCCTGCACTGCACTACAGAAACAGGGTAAAAAAACAGAGAGGGGGGGCACTTTTTTGGCGATATTGATATATTAAGCTGCTATAAAGGAAACAACACTTCTGTAGGGTTGTTCCTATATATTTATAGCGCTTGGGTGTGTGCTGGCAAACTCTCCCTCTGTCTCCCCAAAGGGCTAGTGGGGTCCTGTCTTCGATAAGAGCATTCCCTGTGTGTCTGCTGTGTGTCGGTACGTGTGTGTCGACATGTATGAGGACGATGTTGGTGTGGAGGCGGAGCAATTGCCGGTAATGGTGATGTCACCCCCTAGGGAGTCGACACCGGAATGGATGGCTTTGTTTATGGAATTACGTGATAATGTCAGCACGTTACAAAAATCAGTTGACGACATGAGACGGCCGGCAAACCAGTTAGTACCTGTCCAGGCGTCTCAGACACCGTCAGGGGCTGTAAAACGCCCTTTACCTCAGTCGGTCGACACAGACCCAGACACGGACACCGAATCTAGTGTCGACGGTGAAGAAACAAACGTATTTTCCAGTAGGGCCACACGTTATATGATCACGGCAATGAAGGAGGCTTTGCATATCTCTGATACTGCAAGTACCACAAAAAGGGGTATTATGTGGGGTCTGAAAAAACTACCTGTAGTTTTTCCTGAATCAGAGGAATTGAATGAAGTGTGTGATGAAGCGTGGGTTAACCCCGATAGAAAACTGCTAATTTCAAAGAAGTTATTGGCATTATATCCTTTCCCGCCAGAGGTTAGGGCGCGCTGGGAAACACCCCCTAGGGTGGATAAGGCACTCACACGCTTATCAAAACACATACTGGTGTTATACTGCGACCAGCCATCGCCTCTGCATGGATGTGCAGTGCTGGGGTGGTTTGGTCGGATTCCCTGACTGAAAATATTGATACCCTGGATAGGGACAGTATTTTATTGACTATAGAGCAATTAAAGGATGCTTTTCTTTATATGCGAGATGCTCAGAGGGATATTTGCACTCTGGCATCGAGAGTAAGTGCGATGTCCATATCTGCCAGAAGAAGTTTATGGACGCGACAGTGGTCAGGTGATGCGGATTCCAAACGGCATATGGAAGTATTGCCGTATAAAGGGGAGGAATTATTTGGGGTCGGTCTATCGGATTTGGTGGCCACGGCAACAGCCGGGAAATCCACCTTTTTACCTCAGGTCCCCTCCCAACAGAAAAAGACACCGTCTTTTCAGCCGCAGTCCTTTCGTTCCTATAAGAACAAGCGGGCAAAAGGACAGTCATATCTGCCCCGAGGCAAAGGAAAGGGTAAGAGAGTGCACCAAGCAGCTCCCTCCCAGGAGCAGAAGCCCTCCCCGACTTCTGCAAAGCCCTCAGCATGACGTTGGGGCTTTACAAGCGGACTCAGGGGCGGTGGGGGGTCGACTCAAGAATTTCAGCGCACAGTGGGCTCACTCACAGGTGGACCCCTGGATCCTGCAGGTAGTATCTCAGGGTTACAGGTTGGAATTCGTGAAGTCTCCCCCTCGCCGGTTCCTAAAGTCTGCTCTGCCAACGTCTCCCTCAGACAGGGCGACGGTATTGGAAGCCATTCACAAGCTGTATTCTCAGCAGGTGATAGTCAAGGTACCCCTCCTACAACAGGGAAAGGGGTATTATTCCACACTATTTGTGGTACCGAAGCCGGACGGCTCGGTAAGACCTATTCTAAATCTGAAATCTTTGAACCTGTACATACAAAAATTCAAGTTCAAGATGGAGTCACTCAGAGCAGTGATAGCGAATCTGGAAGAAGGGGACTTTATGGTGTCCCTGGACATCAAGGATGCTTACCTGCATGTCCCAATTTGCCCTTCACATCAAGGGTACCTCAGGTTCGTGGTGCAAAACTGTCATTATCAGTTTCAGACGCTGCCGTTTGGATTGTCCACGGCACCTCGGGTCTTTACCAAGGTAATGGCCGAAATGATGTTTCTTCTGCGAAGAAAAGGCGTATTAATTATCCCTTACTTGGACGATCTCCTGATAAGGGCAAGGTCCAGAGAACAGCTGGGGGACGTAGTAGCACTAACCCAAGTAGTGCTGCAACAGCACGGGTGGATTCTGAATTTTCCAAAATCTCAATTGACCCCGACGACACGTCTGCTGTTCCTGGGAATGATTCTGGACACGGTTCAGAAAAAGGTGTTTCTTCCGGAGGAGAAAGCCAGGGAGTTATCCGAACTTGTCAGGAACCTCCTAAAACCAGGAAAAGTGTCTGTGCATCAATGCACAAGAGTCCTGGGAAAAATGGTGGCTTCTTACGAAGCGATTCCATTCGGCAGATTCCACGCACGAACTTTTCAGTGGGATCTGCTGGACAAATGGTCCGGATCGCATCTGCAGATGCATCAGCGGATAACTTTGTCTCCACGGACAAGGGTGTCTCTTCTGTGGTGGTTGCAGAGTGCTCATCTGTTAGAGGGCCGCAGATTCGGCATACAGGACTGGGTCCTGGTGACCACGGATGCCAGTCTGAGAGGCTGGGGAGCGGTCACACAGGGAAGAAACTTCCAGGGAGTGTAGTCAAGCCTGGAGATGTCTCTTCACATAAATATACTGGAGCTAAGAGCGATTTACAATGCTCTAAGCCTGGCAAAACCACTGCTTCAGGGTCAGCCGGTGTTGATCCAGTCGGACAACATCACGGCAGTCGCCCACGTAAACAGACAGGGCGGCACAAGAAGCAGGAGGGCAATGGCAGAAGCTGCAAGGATTCTTCGCTGGGCGGAAGATCATGTGATAGCACTGTCAGCAGTGTTCATTCCGGGAGTGGACAACTGGGAAGCGGACTTCCTCAGCAGACACGATCTACACCCGGGAGAGTGGGGACTTCATCCAGAAGTCTTCCACATGATTGTGAACCGTTGGGAAAAACCAAAGGTGGATATGATGGCGTCCCGCCTCAACAAAAAACTGGACAGGTATTGCGCCAGGTCAAGAGACCCTCAGGCAATAGCTGTGGACGCTCTGGTAACACCGTGGGTGTTCCAGTCAGTGTATGTGTTTCCTCCTCTGCCTCTCATACCAAAAGTACTGAGAATTATACGGCAAAGGGGAGTAAGAACGATACTCGTGGCTCCGGATTGGCCAAGAAGAACTTGGTACCCGGAACTTCAGGAGATGCTCACGGAAGATCCGTGGCCTCTACCTCTAAGACGGGACCTGCTTCAGCAGGGACCGTGTCTATTCCAAGACTTACCGCGGCTGCGTTTGACGGCATGGCGTTTGAACGCCGAATTCTAAGGGAAAAAGGCATTCCGGAAGAGGTCATCCCTACCCTGGTAAAAGCCAGGAAGGAGGTGACTGCACAACATTATCACCGCATTTGGAGAAAATATGTTGCGTGGTGTGAGGCCAGGAAGGCCCCGACGGAGGAATTTCAACTGGGTCGATTCCTACATTTCCTGCAAACAGGATTGTCTATGGGCCTCAAATTAGGGTCCATTAAGGTTCAAATTTCGGCCCTGTCGATTTTCTTCCAGAAAGAATTGGCTTCAGTTCCTGAAGTCCAGACTTTTGTAAAAGGAGTACTACATATACAGCCCCCGGTTGTGCCCCCAGTGGCTCCGTGGGATCTTAATGTAGTTTTGGATTTTTTCAAATCCCATTGGTTTGAGCCACTCAAATCGGTGGATTTGAAATATCTTACATGGAAAGTAACCATGCTACTGGCCCTGGCTTCAGCCAGGAGAGTGTCAGAATTGGCGGCTTTATCGTATAAAAGCCCATATCTGATTTTCCATTCGGACAGGGCAGAACTGCGGACGCGTCCTCAGTTTCTGCCTAAGGTGGTTTCAGCGTTTCACCTGAACCAGCCTATTGTGGTGCCTGCGGCTACTAGTGATTTGGAGGATTCCAAGTTGCTGGACGTTGTCAGGGCATTGAAAATATATATTTCAAGGACGGCTGGAGTCAGAAAATCTGACTCGCTGTTTATACTGTATGCACCCAACAAGCTGGGTGCTCCTGCTTCTAAGCAGACGATTGCTCGTTGGATTTGTAGCACAATTCAACTTGCACATTCTGTGGCAGGCCTGCCACAGCCTAAATCTATCAAGGCCCATTCCACAAGGAAGGTGGGCTCATCTTGGGCGGCTGCCCGAGGGGTCTCGGCATTACAACTCTGCCGAGCAGCTACGTGGTCGGGGGAGAACGCGTTTGTAAAATTCTACAAATTTGATACCCTGGCTAAAGAGGACCTGGAGTTCTCTCATTCGGTGCTGCAGAGTCATCCGCACTCTCCCGCCCGTTTGGGAGCTTTGGTATAATCCCCATGGTCCTGACGGAGTCCCAGCATCCACTAGGACGTCAGAGAAAATAAGATTTTACTTACCGATAAATCTATTTCTCGTAGTCCGTAGTGGATGCTGGGCGCCCATCCCAAGTGCGGATTGTCTGCAATACTTGTACATAGTTATTGTTACAAAAAAATCGGGTTGTTATTGTTGTGAGCCGTCTGTTCAGAGGCTCCTACGTTTGTCATACTGTTAACTGGGTTCAGATCACAAGTTGTACGGTGTGATTGGTGTGGCTGGTATGAGTCTTACCCGGGATTCAAAATCCTTCCTTATTGTGTACGCTCGTCCGGGCACAGTATCCTAACTGAGGCTTGGAGGAGGGTCATAGGGGGAGGAGCCAGTGCACACCACTTAGTCCTAAAGCTTTTATTTTTGTGCCCTGTCTCCTGCGGAGCCGCTAATCCCATGGTCCTGACGGAGTCCCAGCATCCACTACGGACTACGAGAAATAGATTTATCGGTAAGTAAAATCTTATTTTTTCAGAGTGTGTGGCTCCAATAAACAAAGAAATCTGGCTAGTGCAAGAGGTAATTTTACCTTGGGATAATGGTTCCCCGTTTAACCCACAAATCTCAATTTCCAATGCCAAGGGTACTAAGGGAACAGGGTGTTTCAGGGCGAATTGGCGGTCCATAAAAACCCCGTCGGCCCCACTGTCCACAAAGGCCTCAGTCTTGACAGTTTGACCAAGGATCTTCAAGGTCACCGGAATGATAAAAGTCTTCTTGGGAAATTCTGACTTCTGGCCTGACAGGATATTTCCCATCACCCTCAGGCCCTGAAGTTTTCCGGCTTTTCTGGGCATGATACTACCACATGACCTTTATTCCCACAGTACAAACACAACCCCTGCTGTCTCCTCCGCGTCTTCTCACGCGAGGAGAGGCGGGTAGCCCCAATCTGCATAGGCTCCTCGGAAAATTCCTCAGAGTCTGAGGTTCCCTTGGGAAAGAAGGAAACCTCGGTCTCCCATTCAAGCCTACGCTCTCTCAGCCGTCTATCCACCCGGATGGATAACTGCATGAGCTGATCCAAGCTATCAGACAAGGGATATTGTATCAGTTGGTCTTTTATCTGGTTAGAAAGACCTCTTCGGTACTGGTGTCTCAGGGCTGGGTCATTCCACTGGGTATCATGGGCCAACCTCCGAAACTCCGTACAGTAAACCTCAACTGGCCTTCGCCCTTGCTTAAGGATCGAAATCTGAGCCTCGGCTGAGGCCGTCTTGTCAGGGTCATCATACAACATGCCCAGTGCCGTAAAAAAAGCATCAACACTTTTAAGCGACGGACAGTCAGGCTGCAACCCATATGCCCAGACCTGTGGGTCTCCTTGTAGCAAGGAAATCACTATGCCCACCCGCTGAATCTCCGACCCAGAAGACTGAGGCCTAAGCCGGAAGTATAGCTTGCAGCTCTCCTTGAAACAAAAGAACTGCGAGCGATCTCCAGAAAAACGATCCGGGAGATTTACTTTCGGCTCCTTAACCCCTGAAGGTGCTGCTGCTGCGGGAGCTCTGCCAGCGGCCTGGGAGGTGTGCATTTTAATGGACAAATCATTAAATTGTCGAGTCAGGACCTGCACCTGATCGACCACCTGTTGCAACGTATTTTGAGGGGTATGCTCCATATTCCCACAAAATTTCAACAGGAGTATTTGGCTGCTGAATATGTTATGCACACCAGTGCCTGCAGGAATGTACTGGTGTCTGAACTGTTATGCACACCAGTGCCTGCAGGAATGTACTGGTGTCTGAACGGATAGGGATGCAAAACAAATGAACTCACAGACAGACTGGGGAATATGACATTACGTACACAGAAGGTGATAGGGTAACAAAATACACACAAAGTGAACAGAGAAGCCCAGAGGCTAAGGAACTGGGTGTCTCCCTAGTATTAGTAATGCTCAGATGGGAAAAGCAAGATGTTGTGTTTTAATACGTAGAGAACCCGAAATGCTGTTGCTAAGGGCAACAGCAAAACCCTAAAGGGTTACCAACGGGTGTGGCAGTAAACTCCTTGGTCAGAGATGGAATGATAGACACAAGGAGAGTCTCCACAATCCTAATTCTCACTTGCAGTGCACAGGTTCAGCTTACTGCCACTAAACTGACACCTGACACCTTGCACAGTGAGACAGGATTTAGGCAGGCAAGTCTTAGAATACAGCCGCAAACTTGCTAAGTTCACAGAGTAGTAAAAGAACCCCAGCAAGTTAAACGACTGACTCCAGTCTTACTGCTAGGTCTGGATTGGCAGAGTGTAGTACCAAATCCCCAGGCCTATTTGCAGTAAGCAACAACAAATACAAAGCTACACAGTACTGGCTAACTTTCAGGAACTAACTAACCAACAAAGATTCAGCAGCATCTGCTTACCCTGAGAAGAGGCCTTATATAGCAGGTGCTGTCCACGCCCCACTCAGACCTCACAGACTGTGAGCACAAAAACCAGCACCGGATCCCCTGCCGTGCACAGAGCCTGTAACCACTGCACAGCAAAAGACCCGAACCGGAGTATCAGCTGCGCTCAGGTTACTCCGCTAGCACTTGTCTCCCGGTTGCCATGATGACGTGGCAGCACAGGGCAGGAGACCCTAACAATATGATTATATAAACTACAAATCGCGTGTTGCAGGTGACCACTTGACATATGGTAAATTTACCAGAGTGTGGATGTCTGAAAGACTGTCCGGTTAGCAAATGACTGCAGATAACATAAGAAAGATCATGGAACCATCCTGTGTTTTTTTGGTAGAAAAGTTATACATACTTCATCTGCACAGTGGCGAAACTTGTGGGGGGTTGGGCACAGGTGAAAAATATGCTTTGGGCCCCTTCCTCCACTCTACCCCAAGACATAGTTGCCTATTCTCCCTCATTCTGCAGGATACTCCCTGAAATAGTAGCAATCTCCCTCACTCCATGAATAGTCCAGCAATCTCCCTGATTGCACCTTACCCCCATTATAAAGCTGTTACATTCTTGGGGTAAGAAAAGAAATCAAAGATACATACATTTAAATGGGATCATCAGTGCCATTTCCCTGCATTGGATATAAGGCACAATGCTCCCTATGGCTACATGCATATTAAATACAGTTTCTTGTGGTCACTTACAGTACAGTATATGGAAACTCTTCTAAAACACAATACACAAACAAATTCTGCAAAATATTAGTGTCCTTTCTTCAACAAGTAGATATTAAAAACTTTGGGGCTGATTTACATTTGGGTGTAAGTCATTTTCATGACACGCCTCTCCGATGTACAGTAGCAGTACATGTCCGCACTGATAGGTGTTACTTTCACAATCTCCCTGAAATTATGTTTCTAAAATAGGAAAGTATGCCCCAAGATCATAATATGCAACATGGCAGAGGGTTCAATAGGTTTATAGATACACTCCTCTCTCTGCGCAATGAGAAGGTAAAGTGCTGCACCACATCCACCGATGGGAATAAACACCAAAATTCCCCAATACAAGATATAGAATCAATAATGGTGTCAGTGGTGACGCTTATTACCTTATGAATGTGCAACATATGTTCCACCTTAATTAAGGAGGACATTAATAAATTAAAATAATTTTTCACATGTGAATATGGTAAAAGCTCAGACCAATGACATGTTATCGGAGGGTTCGCAATCTTCAGAATATTTTTGGTGCACACGGACATTACGGATGACAGTATGTATTACTTTTCTGCAAAATAACAGGATGCTACCGTTGCCTTTCTTGTGTTACCTGCAGTTATTTGATAACCAGACATCCACACTCTGGTAAGGAGTTTACCATATGCCATGTTGTCACCTGCAACACGCGATTTGTAGTTTATATCATCCCTGTAACCTGTGCATATCCGGTCCTGCAATCATCCATTACCATATGTTGTCAAGGCTGTCTGCAGTTATCATTCCTGTATCTAGTCTGCCTGCGATTAACCCTTGCCTTGCCAGCTGCTACACTCCGGGGGGTAAATTTACTAAGATGGGAGTTCTTTTAAGATGGGATGTTGCCCATAGCAACCAATCAGATTTTACTTCTCATTTATCTAGCACCTTCTAGAAGACAATACCTGTAATCTGATTGGTTGCTATGGGCAACATCCCATCTTAAATAGAACTCCTATTTTAGTAAATATGCCCCTAGGTTTATTACCTTGTGGTCTCCAACCTATTGTGCGAGCCCCTACTGCTAGAGGTTTACGTCCAGGCAACCCTAAGTACCGGTGTGTGTGTTGTGCACTAACGAAACAGAGAGGGGCTGTTATTGGCAGAAGACCCTCTCACCAGCTCTAGGGATCTCACACTGATACCCCTTTCACACTGCACAATTAACCCGGTATTTTCGCTCCCCGCTGCTATGGCAACCCGTCCGGATTATTGCCGGGTCGGGAAAGCCTGCAGCAGCTGCCAATGTCGGATCCCACCCGGGAAGGACCCGCTTCCAATTCCCGGGTGGGATCCGGCATTGGCAGTGTGAAAGGGGTGATATAGTGCTGGAGTGCCTTAACAATATTAACTAAAAAAGAAGCTTATTGGATCTACAGACTAAGCATTGTATCACTACAATAAATGATAATGAATGACATAATCACCTGGAATGCCTTTCTTTGACACTGATGTAGTCTAATATGTTACTGTATTGCCTTGCCTGGTATTAACATTTGTGGCCATTTCTTTATATTGGTTTGCTACCTCTCTGCCCTCCAATTAAATGACAGACATCCACGCATAACAATGCTGCGACTCATGCATTTTTGAGCAGTATTATATAGTAATTGATATTTACTTAAATGCTTACATTATATATCCTTTACTCCATCATAACTAATCCACCTTGCACGTTTATTTTTTTCCCCAGCCTCAGTGTCTGGTAGCAGGAGAGCTTCTAGCGTTGACATGACAATGCCGAGAAGAGGTGCGGGTAACATTGTGGTGTGCCGCTCATGTCCCGAACCACATAACTTGACTCTGGAGCTGGCAGTGGGCTGCACGGATGGCGGTCATTAGGTCGACATACATTGGGTCAACCACATTTGGCCGACATGCATTAGGTCGACATGGTCATTAGATCAACATGGTCATTATGGTCGACATGTACTAGGTCGACATGGAAAAAGGTTGACATGAGTTTTTCACAATTTTTTCATTTTTTGACCTTTTTCATACTTTACGATCCACGTGGACTACAATTGGGAACGGTAACCTGTGCCGAGCGCAGCGGTAGCGGAGCGAGGCACCTTGCCCGAAGCAAGGCAAGCGATGCGAGGGGACACGGTGCACTAATTGGGGTTCCCCGTCACTTTACAAAGAAAACGACACCAAAAACAGTCAAAAAACTCATGTCGACCTTTTTCCATGTCGACCTAATGACCATGTCAAACTAATGACCATATCGACCTAATGTGGTCGACCCAATGTATGTCGACCTAATGCATGTCGACCTAATGAACCATACCCGGGCTGCACTGTTTGTTTAGTGGGGATATAAGATAAGTTCGTGCACTTTGTTTTTTTCTTTTGTACTTCCTAAAGACAGGGAAACAATGGGGGTAATTCCAAGTTGATTGCAGCAGGATATTTTTTAGCAGTTGGGCAAAACCATGTGCACTGCAGGGGGGGGGGGGCAGATATAACATTTGCAGAGAGAGTTAGATTTGGGTGGGTTATTTTGTTTCTGTGCAGGGTAAATACTGGCTGCTTTATTTTTACACTGCAATTTAGATTGCAGATTGAACTCACCACACCCAAATCTAATCTCTCTCTGCACATGTTATATCTGCCTCCCCTGCAGTGCACATGGTTTTGCCCAACTGCTAAAAAATTTCCTGCTGCGATCAACTTGGAATTACCCCCAATATCTCTGAAACGTTGAAGTAAAGTTACTCTGCTTTATTATTTTAGTAGTGCCATGCATGCTTTGTGTGGGAGCAGTCTGCACCTTGAACTCCCTCTCTCTCTCCATATATATACAGTATATAATTACCGGAAACGCTGGCAGTGTAATTGCTGAATGAGGGAATAAGAGTGGGAGGAGTTGCATGGACTGATTGAACAGGATCCATCTACACAATGATTTATGTTTCTGGTCTCCCTTCTGCTCGCTTTTCAGCTTTGGGATCCCACCCACAGAGCACGTCACTAGAAGGAAGGACGAAATATAAATACAACTGCCAGAGTGTGACAAGCCAGTAGTGCAGGAAGAGGAGAAGAAGAAGGGACCTGGTATAAAGAGAGGACAACCACCAAGGAAGCTGAAATATGTATTTCCTCCCAGATTTCTCTAAGGAAACATGGATTCTGCTAGTCCTGTTACTGGCACTATTCACTTAGTAAGTGCATCTGGGTTGATATTGCACATGTCTGTCTTCTGTATAGTCTATCACTGAGATATGATTTTGTATTGTTGCTTTACAGACTGTAAACGTTCAGATCTTCTACAATAATGATTTTGCTCAAATACAGTTTTGCTGCAGAATTCCACTATTCAACACTATGGGCTTTTAATTATTTTTTAGCATAATAGAGGTCACTGTAACCCTCCTTATACAGTGCAGCAAAGACAAGCAATTGAACACGTGACATTCTAAGAAATGCTTCTGGAAGACAATGAAATATTGTATTACTCTAGTGATAACATCAGATGTAGAAACAATGGTTTCCCATGCTTTTAAAAATCACTAATACCCCTCTTACACCGCCAGCATATAACACGGGTTATTGCACATGAACGTGCGTAACCCGTGTTGCTGGTTGGTGTAAAAGGGCCGAGTTTAAATAATCCAGATTGAGTGACCCGGTATTCCAACTCGGGTAGTTTGCAGGGTTGAACACGTGTTCAACCCGGCAAACTCTGCTGTATAAACGGTCATATCGACCCGGCTTCCCGTTTACAGTGAATGTACGGGCGGCGTTTGAAAATCATGTGATCTCCAAGCACCGCCCCCCGCCGCATCATCAGCGATGTCACCAATCCGGCAATAAGCTGGATTGGCAGATGCGGTGTGAAAGGGACCTGACGCGGCTCACAGCCAGATAGCACCTGTGACAGGCTTCCGGCTGCGACCCGCGAAATTTGGTCTAAAAGAGGTATAAGTGACCATAATAAGAAGTTGAACCAGAGACCAAGTGTGGGCATTCACCCCACGTGCATAATAACTAGGCAATCGTATCACTCAGCTGCCCTGGCAATATCTTCTTAGTAAATAGCAACAATACATTATTTTTGATAGCTTATAGTAGTAATACAAATCTTTGCAATTGAAACTTAGAAATAAACTGAGATCCACCAGGTTAAGAACAACTAATTACTGTATATGTGGGGTTCCCTTCCAAATCCATAACTAGTCCCAACTCTCTCAGCCTGGTCTGGCACTGGAAAAAGGGTTACCCCTATTTTCCAATAACCAGCACCATGCTGAACTGTTGGGGGTAATGTTATAGCAGGAAAACACATAGTATATGGTTTCCCTTCTATAACAGTAATCAGCCCCAAACTTGTCAACCCAGGGCTGGAATTCCTCAGAAAGTCAGGACCCCAAAAATAAAATGGGGTCACCCTTTCTAAGGAACAACCAGCTATTCTCTGCTCCTGTAGATGTTTGGTGTGGGGTACATGGTAATTAATGTTTTAATAATATTGTTCTTCAAGCGGCCTACAAGTCCAATCAAGCCTGCCCCAGCATAATGGCCATAATGGCACTTGTAGAACTACAAGTGCCAGCATGCCCACACATTAATGGCCAGCTGACACCGGTAGTCTGCCTGTAAAGAAAATATTAAAATAAAGACAGGACACACACACACACACCATGTTTTATACCTTTATTTAACACACACACACACACACACACACACACACACACACACACACACACACACACACACACACACACACACACAGTAATTCTGAGTTGATTGTAGCAGCAAGTTTGTTAGCAATTGGGCAAAACCATGTGCACTGCAGGGGGGGGGGGAGGAGATATAACATTTGTAGGGAGAGTTAGATTTGGGTGGGTTATTTTGTTTCTGTGCAGGGTAAATACTGGCTGCTTTATTTTTACACTGCAATTTAGATTTCAGTTTGAACACGCCCCACCCAAATCTAATCTCTCTGCACATGTTATATCTGCCATTTTCATTTTATTTTCATCTATGTAGACATCCCCGAGTCCTGGTAAAAAAAAATAATATCCTGGTGGACAGGTTCTGTGCACAGTGTGCAGCAGAGAAGTGACCGAATCACTCCTGGTTACTCCACAGAGGAAGTGCTGATTGGCTGACAGCGCTTTTCCCAGGCTCTCAGCCAATCAGCGCTTATCCAATAATTTCTTTGTAATGATCCTATCAAAATATAGACAGTCAAAATGTCAACATTGAAAACATAAGCATGTCTATATTTTTCATGTCAACATTTGATTGTCTACACATTGATAGGGTCAAAAGGAAGACATTCAAAATGTCAACAGTCGCAATGCAATAACACAACCACTGCTAAAAGACAGTGGCTGCTAAAAAGTGGCCTACGACTCAGACACTGCTGAAAGCCAGCAGCTAAGACACATGTGAAAGCCACCAGGCTAGGACAGCTAAATAGTTATATTTAAGAAAAAACAAAACATAACTAGCCATGGACCTCCCTGACTGGACTTGAAAAATCACCCTATTTTCCAATAACCAACACCAGGCTGAACCAGTTCAGATCAGCGTGGCAGTCTTATGCTGCCTCTGTGCTCTGGATCCCCTTATTAAAACCTTCCGCAGCAGCCTCCTCCCGTCCCGACATCTTCCCATTTATGATACCTGCTTACCCCTCTATAGCCCCAGTCCTCCTGTGCCCTGGTGTTTATGCCGCACTGACCAAGCACCAACGGCTAGTACATCCCTGGCATGTCCCCACATGGCTGGCCCACCCGGCATCTAGAGGGAGCCGCTGCTGAGAAGGGAACACTGCGGGAGCCGCCAGAGCCAGGGAAGCAGCATCGGCTTCTGGGTAGGCTGGGGGTGTTGTCCAGGCTGCCCACTCCCTCCTCACTGTGGCACCTAACTCAGTCACGTACCCGGCATAATGGTTGACCAGACCTGCCAACCAACCAGCTCCTAACTGTCGTGTATGCAATATGACAATTGGAAGCTGATTGGCTGAAGCACCATTTATCATAAACAATGAATTTTATCATACACAATGAGTTTTATCACTCATTGATAAATGGGCCCCTATGTTATAGTAACTAATACTGCTGTGCTCTTCCTTTATCCAAACACTAGGGTATAGGTACTACAGGGTCTATTTACTAAGCCTTGGATGGAGATAAAGTGGACAGAGATAAAGTATCAGCCAATCCACATCTAACTGCCATGTCACACGGTGGGTTTGAAAAGTGAGATTTAGTATCTGGTCAGTTGGTACTTTATCTCCATCCAAGGCTTAGTAAATAGACCCCTAAGCCTTGGATAGTGATAGAGGAGAGAGAGATAAAGTACCAGCCAATCAGCACCTGTTACAGACTGTGTATGAAAGATGACAGGAGCTGATTGGTTGGTACTTTATCTGCCTCCACTTTAACTCTCTTCAAGGCTTAGTACTATAGGCTCCTCTATAGTCTTGTTCTGTATGTAACCCCTATGACGTGTTACATAATTGCTTATGTTAGTAATGCTGAAAACTGACTCACATCCATCAAGTTTAACTTTTCCAAAAAATCTAATATTTTTGATCCGAGGGACAGGAAAAACAACTCCCATTTTACTATTATCAGTTTAGTTTATCAGGGGGAGACTCTGCTGGCCTGATTTCTGCTACTTATACATAAAGACTATAGAAACTTGTTCAGGCAATACCAAATCACACACTGTTCATCTAGGTAATATTCTGGTTAGTTATAATAAGCTATACATAGATCCATGGTACTGTAGGTCAATTGGCCAATCAAAGTTACACAGTATGTTGGCAGCATTAGACGGAGACTAAATGCAACAGAAACAAATATCAGCTATAATCACAGCTAAACACGTATTTACTAATGAGGTTGGAAGAAATGGGTAAGATCTAAGCGACCACTGATGGCAGTAAATTCTATGGACTGCAAGATTATCTTAAGAAGATTTTGGGGTTTATTACAGAACAAGAAGTCCTACAATGCAAAAATAGAGAATCGCGATTTAACAATAGTAACAAGGGCTAAAATTAGTATGCGATAAAAAATCTCTATTTAATAAAATATTAGAAAAATATTAAAATCAATAAATGTAAATCAATGTGTTCTAGCCAGAACACCTACAAAGTAAACGCAATTACACCTTACATAAAATAGGGGGAGGGGGGTGGGTTTAAAAAAGGGGTATGAAATTCATATGTTAAAAGGTATAAAAAAACATATGAAAATTCGATATAAAATGTATAGAACAGGAATCAAGGGAAAAAAGGAAAGAAGGGGGGAGGACAACTATAAATTGTTGCACTCATAGCAATTTGGATAAAGGTAGCTTAACTTGAGGATTTAGTAGTAACAGGATTCCACCAACGCGTTTCGTCTGGTCTGACTTCATCAAGGGGTCCAAGGGGCTAGAACACATTGATTTATATTTATTGATTTTAATATTTTTCTAATATTTTATTAAATAGAGATTTTTTTATTGCATACTAATTTTAGCCCTTGTTACTATTGTTAAATCGCGATTCTCTATTTTTGCATTGTATGACTTCTTGTTCTGTAATAAACCCCAAAATCTTCTTAAGATAATCTCGCAGTCCATAGAATTTACTGCCACCAGTGGTCGCTTAGATCTTACCCATTTCTTCCAACCTCTTTTCTGCACCCTGCACTCGTACTAGTGCAGGATTTATGTAAGCGTTAGCGGACGCCCTTATATCTAAGGGAGTGGCACACAGGGACTGTCAGTCTGGGGGTCACCAGCTGACATATTGTGAAAACTTATCTACTGTAATTATTGGCGCTGTTAGTCTACCCCATATACACGTATTTACTAATATTTGCAAATTTCTATTGCGAAGTTCTTATTTTATTTAACATAATAGTTATAGCTTCCCACTTATTGGTAACATTGCTAGATTTTATATACATATATATATATATATCATACATATTTTTGTTTATTATCAGATATGCATTATTAGAATACATTTATAGCATCGCATATACATACAGCTCAATGGTTTTCTGCTCTTTCCAGCTATGCTGTGATACCTTACAGAGTGTTCCTAAAACATGGAATACCTGGTCCTAAGCCACTGCCATTTATTGGGACTTTCCTGGAAAACAGAAATGTGAGTATAATGACTATTCATCACATTGCTTCATAGTTTTTCTATTTAGATAGTAAGAATAGTCTGATTGAACATATCATGTCATTTTGTTCGCAATGTTATTTATCAGTATTTAAAAAGCAACAATATATTCTGTATCTCTGTTTAATAATGAAAAAATAAATATTTCAATGCAACAATGTCATGAACATGTACTGAGCCATATTTAGACGTCACCCTTTAATCCCTCATTCTGATTCTCTCTCCTTTACAGCATATTCAAAATGTTAGGTATACAGTGGGCAGGGCTAGTGCAGGAACCAGCAATGATCCGTGCTTGGCATCGTTTATTTGACAACACTATCACTTGTTACTGAATCCAGTTGTTTCTGTTTGTATATTCCAAGGTATGGATTTAGATTTAAGGCAGTAGAGTAGACTGTGACTGACATTAAAACTGAATCACAGATAATAATAATAATAATAATAATAATAACAATTAAGTTTTCTCTTGTACCCAGTATATGTGGCCTAGCAATTAAAGTATGTAATAATTCTTGGAAATACAATTACACAGTAGTTCTCAAACTGTGGGGTAGATGTATTAACCTGTAGAAGGCATAAGGAAGTGATAAAACAGTGATAAAGCAGTGTTAATTGCAAGGTGATAATGCACCAGCCAATCAGCTCCTAACTGTTAATTTACATATGGGAGCTGATTGGCTGGTGTGTTTATCACCCTGCATTTATCACTGGTTTATCACTTCCTTATGTCTTCTCCAGGTTAATACATCTGCCCCACAGTGCTGTGGCACAGTGGCACCCTGGGGTGCTGCAGGACACTTGCAGGGGGTGCCTTGGATTGGCGGTCAAGGACCAATTCTAATTATTTATGGTCAATATAATAGGCAAAATCAGTGCTGGTTGTTGCCACATAACATATGTGGACAAACAGAAGCAAATCTCGTCTCCCACCACATAAAGGAACCTATGGATGACATATAAAGTTATAATAAACACAATTTCTCTGACGTCCTAGTGGATGCTGGGAACTCCGTAAGGACCATGGGGAATAGCGGCTCCGCAGGAGACTGGGCACAAAAAGTAAAAGCTTTAGACTAGCTGGTGTGCACTGGCTCCTCCCCCTATGACCCTCCTCCAAGCCTCAGTTAGATTTTTGTGCCCGAACGAGAAGGGTGCAAGCTAGGTGGCTCTCCTGAGCTGCTTAGAAGTAAAAGTTTAAATAGGTTTTTTATTTTCAGTGAGTCCTGCTGGCAACAGGCTCACTGCATCGTGGGACTAAGGGGAGAAGAAGCGAACTCACCTGACTGCAGAGTGGATTGGGCTTCTTGGCTACTGGACATTAGCTCCAGAGGGACGATCACAGGTTCAGCCTGGATGGGTCCCGGAGCCGCGCCGCCGGCCCCCTTACAGAGCCAGAAGAGCGAAGAGGTCCGGAGAAAGCGGCGGCAGAAGACGTTCCTGTCTTCAAATAAGGTAGCGCACAGCACTGCAGCTGTGCGCCATTGCTCTCAGCACACTTCACACTCCGGTCACTGAGGGTGCAGGGCGCTGGGGGGGAGCGCCCTGAGACGCAATATAAACGATATAAAAACCTTATATGGCTAAAAAAAAATGCATCACATATAGCTCCTGGGCTATATGGATGCATTTATCCCCTGCCAGTTTCCTGAAAAAAGCGGGAGAAAAGGCCGCCGTGAAGGGGGCGGAGCCTTTCTCCTCAGCACACAAGCGCCATTTTCTTTCACAGCTCCGCTGGAAGGACGGCTCCCTGACTCTCCCCTGCAGTCCTGCACTACAGAAACAGGGTAAAACAGAGAGGGGGACACTATTGGCAGCTAATATATAAATACAGCAGCTATAACAGGGAGTAACACTTATATAAGGTTATCCCTGTATATATATATATAGCGCTCTGGTGTGTGCTGGCAAACTCTCCCTCTGTCTCCCCAAAGGGCTAGTGGGGTCCTGTCTTCTATCAGAGCATTCCCTGTGTGTGTGCTGGGTGTCGGTACGATTGTGTCGACATGTATGAGGAGGAAAATGATGTGGAAGCAGAGCAATTGCCTGTGTTAGTGATGTCACCCCCTAGGGAGTCGACACCTGACTGGATGGTAGTAATTAAAGAATTACGTGACAATGTCAGCACTTTGCAAAAAACTGTTGACGACATGAGACAGCCGACAAATCAATTAGTGCCTGTTCAGGCGTCTCAGACACCGTCAGGGGCGCTAAAACGCCCGTTACCTCAGATGGTCGACACAGACCCTGACACGGATACTGAATCCAGTGTCGACGGTGACGAGACAAACGTAATGTCCAGTAGGGCCACACGTTACATGATCACGGCAATGAAGGAGGCATTGAACATTTCTGACACTACAAGTACCACAAAAAAGGGTATTATGTGGGGTGTGAAAAAACTACCAGTGGTTTTTCCTGAGTCAGATGAATTAAATGAGGTGTGTGATAAAGCGTGGGTTTCCCCCGATAAAAAACTGCTGATTTCTAATAAATTATTGGCACTATACCCTTTCCCGCCAGAGGTTAGGGCACGTTGGGAAACACCCCCTAGGGTAGATAAGGCGCTCACACGCTTATCAAAACAAGTGGCGTTACCGTCTCCTGATACGGCCGCTCTCAAGGAACCAGCTGATAGAAGGCTGGAAAATATCTTAAAAGGTATATACACACATACCGGTGTTATACTGCGACCAGCGATCGCCTCAGCCTGGATGTGCAGCGCTGGAGTGGCTTGGTCGGATTCCCTGACTGAAAATATTGATACCCTGGATAGGGACAGTATATTATTAACCATAGAGCATTTAAAGGATGCATTACTATATATGCGAGATACACAGAGGGATATTTGCACCCTGGCATCTAGAGTAAGTGCGATGTCCATTTCTGCCAGAAGAACGTTATGGACGCGACAGTGGTCAGGTGATGCGGATTCCAAACGACATATGGAAGTATTGCTGTATAAAGGGGAGGAGTTATTTGGGGTCGGTCTATCGGACCTGGTGGCCACAGCAACGGCTGGAAAATCCACCTTTTTACCCCAGGTCACCTCTCAGCAGAAAAAGACACCGTCTTTTCAAACCCAGTCCTTTCGTCCCTATAAGGGCAAGAGGGAAAAAGGCCGCTCGTTCCTGCCCCGGGGCAGAGGAAGGGGAAAAAGACTGCACCATGCAGCCTCTTCCCAGGAGCAGAAGCCCTCCCCCGCTTCTGCCAAGTCCTCAGCATGACGCTGGGGCTCTGCAAGCAGACTCGGGCACGGTGGGGGGCCGTCTCAAGAATTTCAGCGCGCAGTGGGCTCACTCGCAAGTGGACCCCTGGATCCTGCAGGTAGTATCACAGGGGTACAAATTGGAATTCGAGACGTCTCCCCCTCGTCGGTTCCTGAAGTCTGCTCTACCAACGTCTCCCTCCGACAGGGAGGCAGTATTGGAAGCTATTCACAAGCTGTATTCCCAGCAGGTGATAATCAAGGTACCCCTCCTACAACAGGGAAAGGGGTATTATTCCACGCTGTTTGTGGTACCGAAGCCGGACGGCTCGGTGAGACCAATTTTAAATCTAAAATCTTTGAACACTTACATAAAAAGGTTCAAATTCAAGATGGAGTCACTCAGAGCAGTGATAGCGAACCTGGAAGAAGGGGACTATATGGTATCTCTAGACATCAAGGATGCTTATCTCCATGTCCCAATCTACCCTTCTCACCAAGGGTACCTCAGGTTTGTGATACAAAACTGTCATTATCAGTTTCAGACGCTGCCGTTTGGATTGTCCACGGCACCACGGGTCTTTACCAAGGTAATGGCCGAAATGATGATTCTTCTTCGAAGAAAAGGCGTATTAATTATCCCTTACTTGGACGATCTCCTGATAAGGGCAAGGTCCAGGGAACAGTTAGAGGTCGGAGTAGCACTATCTCAGGTAGTGCTACGTCAGCACGGGTGGATTCTAAATATCCCAAAATCACAGCTGATTCCGACAACACGTCTACTGTTCCTAGGGATGACTCTGGACACAGTCCAGAAAAAGGTGTTTCTCCCGGAGGAGAAGGCCAGGGAGTTATCCGAGCTAGTCAGGAACCTCCTAAAACCAGGACAAGTGTCAGTGCATCAGTGCACGAGAGTCCTGGGAAAAATGGTGGCTTCTTACGAAGCGATTCCATTCGGAAGATTCCATGCAAGAACTTTTCAGTGGGATCTGCTGGACAAATGGTCCGGATCGCATCTTCAGATGCATCAGCGGATAACCCTATCTCCAAGGACAAGGGTATCTCTCCTGTGGTGGTTACAGAAGGCTCATCTTCTAGAGGGCCGCAGATTCGGCATTCAGGATTGGATGCTGGTAACCACGGATGCCAGCCTGAGAGGCTGGGGAGCAGTCACACAGGGAAGAAATTTCCAGGGCTTGTGGTCAAGCATGGAAACGTCTCTTCACATAAATATCCTAGAGCTAAGGGCCATTTACAATGCCCTAAGTCAAGCAAGGCCTCTGCTTCAGGGTCAACCGGTATTGATCCAGTCGGACAACATCACGGCTGTCGCCCACGTAAACAGACAGGGCGGCACAAGAAGCAGGAGGGCAATGGCAGAAGCTGCAAGGATTCTCCGCTGGGCGGAAAATCATGTGATAGCACTGTCAGCAGTGTTCATTCCGGGAGTGGACAACTGGGAAGCAGACTTACTCAGCAGACACGACCTCCACCCGGGGGAGTGGGGACTTCATCCAGAAGTCTTCCAAGTGATTGTAAACCGTTGGGAAAAACCAAAGGTGGACATGATGGCGTCCCGTCTCAACAAGAAACTGGACAGATATTGCGCCAGGTCAAGGGACCCTCAGGCAATAGCGGTGGACGCTCTGGTAACTCCGTGGGTGTTCCAGTCGGTATATGTGTTCCCTCCTCTACCTCTCATACCAAAAGTACTGAGAAAAAGGCATTCCAGATGAAGTCATCCCTACCCTGATCAAGGCCAGGAAGGATGTAACTGCAAAACATTATCATCGCATTTGGCGAAAATATGTTGCGTGGTGTGAGGCCAAGAAGGCCCCTACGGAGGAATTTCAACTGGGTCGTTTCCTACATTTCCTGCAAGCAGGATTGTCTATGGGCCTAAAATTAGGATCCATTAAGGTTCAAATTTCGGCCCTGTCGATCTTCTTCCAGAAAGAACTGGCTTCAGTGCCTGAAGTTCAGACGTTTGTCAAAGGGGTACTGCATATACAGCCTCCTTTTGTGCTTCCAGTGGCACCTTGGGATCTCAATGTAGTTTTAGGGTTCCTAAAATCACATTGGTTTGAACCACTTGCCACAGTGGATTTGAAATATCTCACATGGAAAGTGGTAATGCTGTTGGCCCTGGCTTCAGCCAGGCGCGTATCAGAATTGGCGGCTTTATCCTATAAAAGCCCTTACCTGATATTTCATTCGGATAGGGCGGAATTGAGGACTCGTCCTCAATTTCTCCCTAAGGTGGTTTCAGCGTTTCACATGAATCAACCTATTGTGGTACCTGTGGCTACTAGGGACTTGGAGGACTCCAAGTTGCTGGACGTAGTCAGGGCCCTGAAAATATATGTTTCCAGGACGGCTGGAGTCAGAAAATCTGACTCGCTGTTTATACTGTATGCACCCAACAAGCTGGGTGCTCCTGCTTCTAAGCAGACGATTGCTCGTTGGATTTGTAGTACAATTCAACTTGCACATTCTGTGGCAGGCCTGCCACAGCCAAAATCTGTAAAATCCCATTCCACAAGGAAGGTGGGCTCATCTTGGGCGGCTGCCCGAGGGGTCTCGGCTTTACAACTTTGCCGAGCAGCTACTTGGTCAGGGGCAAACACGTTTGCTAAATTCTACAAATTTGATACCCTGGCTGAGGAGGACCTGGAGTTCTCTCATTCGGTGCTGCAGAGTCATCCGCACTCTCCCGCCCGTTTGGGAGCTTTGGTATAATCCCCATGGTCCTTACGGAGTTCCCAGCATCCACTAGGACGTCAGAGAAAATAAGAATTTACTTACCGATAATTCTATTTCTCATAGTCCGTAGTGGATGCTGGGCGCCCATCCCAAGTGCGGATTGTCTGCAATACTTGTATATAGTTATTGTTACAAACAAATCGGGTTGTTTATTGTTGGAAGCCATCTTTTCAGAGGCTCCTACGGTTATCATACCGTTAACTGGGTTCAGATAACGAGTTGTACGGTGTGATTGGTGTGGCTGGTATGAGTCTTACCGGGATTCAAGATCCTTCCTTATTATGTACGCTGGTCCGGGCACAGTATCTTAACTGAGGCTTGGAGGAGGGTCATAGGGGGAGGAGCCAGTGCACACCAGCTAGTCTAAAGCTTTTACTTTTTGTGCCCAGTCTCCTGCGGAGCCGCTATTCCCCATGGTCCTTACGGAGTTCCCAGCATCCACTACGGACTATGAGAAATAGAATTATCGGTAAGTAAATTCTTATTTTAATATTTAATTCTAAATTTCTCAGTAAGAAACTTATGGCCTAGGGGTGCCGTGAAAAAATTCTGATACTCTAGGGCACCGTGATTCAAAAAAGTACGAGAACCACTGCAATAACATGTACAATATAATGTGTAATACTAGAAGATCTGATAATTAATAAGTGTTTTTCCCCATCCATTGGAAAGCTACAGGACTTGTGCAGTCTGAGAATTAGCAAATTTAATGGAGCTATCACACATACTGATCAAGCAGATTAAGGTTAGAATGATTAACCTGAAAAGAACGCAGCAGAAAAATTGACCGACTAATTATTGCTTAGAAACTATTTCTTGATCACGTTTTAAAATTATTAAGACATTGAGGGAATTTTTTTTTTCATATACTGTACAAAATCATAATACATTCACTTTCCATATGTGTTATGTTGATATTGTGTAGGGAGTCCTGCTCACCAATGCTCATAAGAGGGATGTACAACAATGACATATGGTGCTGGAGTGAAGAAATATTACATAGCTGGAATGTGATGCTTGTAAATAAAAATAAGATTTTACTTACCGATAAATCTATTTCTCATAGTCCGTAGTGGATGCTGGGGACTCCGTCAGGACCATGGGGATCAGCGGCTCCGCAGGAGACAGGGCACAAAAAGCAAGCTTTTAGGATCACATGGTGTGTACTGGCTCCTCCCCCTATGACCCTCCTCCAAGCCTCAGTTAGGTACTGTGCCCGGACGAGCGTACACAATAAGGAAGGATCTTGAATCCCGGGTAAGACTCATACCAGCCACACCAATCACACCGTACAACCTGTGATTTGAACCCAGTTAACAGTATGATAACAACGAAGGAGCCTCTGAAAAGATGGCCCACAACAATAATAACCCGATTTTTGTAACAATAATTATGTACAAGTAATGCAGACAATCCGCACTTGGGATGGGCGCCCAGCATCCACTACGGACTATGAGAAATAGATTTATCGGTAAGTAAAATCTTATTTTCTCTAACGTCCTAGTGGATGCTGGGGACTCCGCCAGGACCATGGGGATTATACCAAAGCTCCCAAACGGGCGGGAGAGTGCGGATGACTCTGCAGCACCGAATGAGAGAACTCCAGGTCCTCCTCAGCCAGGGTATCAAATTTGTAGAATTTTACAAACGTGTTCCCGCCTGACCACGTAGCTGCTCGGCAAAGTTGTAAAGCCGAGACCCCTCGGGCAGCCGCCCAAGATGAGCCCACCTTCCTTGTGGAATGGGCATTTACAGATTTTGGCTGTGGCAGGCCTGCCACAGAATGTGCAAGTTGAATTGTACTACAAATCCAACGAGCAATAGTCTGCTTAGAAGCAGGAGCACCCAGCTTTTTGGGTGCATACAATATAAACAGCAAGTCAGACTTTCTGACTCCAGCCGTCCTGGAATTATATATATATATATATATATATATATTTTCAGGGCCCTGACAACGTCTAGCAACTTGGAGTCCTCCAAGTCCCTAGTAGCCGCAGGCACCACAATAGGTTGTTTCAGGTGAAACGCTGACACCACCTTAGGAAGAAACTGGGGACGAGTCCCAGTTCTGCCCCGTCCGAATGGAAAATCAAATATGGGCTTTTGTAAGACAAAGCCGCCAATTCTGACAATCGCCTGGCCGAGGCCAGGGCCAACAGCATGGTCACTTTCCATGTAAGATATTTCAAATCCACAGATTTGAGCGGTTCAAACCAATATGATTTGAGGAATCCCAACACTACTTTGAGATCCCACGGTGCCACTGGAGGCACAAAAGGGGCTGTATATGCAATACTCCCTTGACAAATGTCTGGACTTCAGGAACTGAAGCCAATTCTTTCTGGAAGAAAATCTACAGGGCCGAAACTTGAACCTTAATGGACCCCAATTTGAGGCTCATAGACACTCCTGTTTTCAGGAAGTGCAGAAATCGACCTAGTTGAAATTTCTTCGTGGGGTCTTCCTGGCCTCACCCACGCAACATATTTTCACCACATGTGGTGATAACGTTGTGTGGTCACCTCCTTCCTGGCTTTGACCAGGGTAGGTATGACCTCTTCCGGAATGCCTTTTCCCTTAGAATCCGGCGTTCAACCGCCATGCCGTCAAACGCAGCCGCGGTAAGTCTTGGAACAGACATGGTACTTGCTGAAGCAAGTCCCTTCTTAGCTCCTGAGGCCATTAGTCCTCTATGAGCATCTCTTGAAGTTCCGGGTACCAAGTCCCTCTTGGCCAATCCGGAGCCACGAGTATAGTTCTTACTCCTCTACGTCTTATAATTCTCAATACCTTGGTTATGAGAAGCAGAGGAGGGAACACATACACCGACTGTTACACCCACGGTGTTACCAGGACATCCACAGCTATCGCCTGAAGGTCTCGTGACCTGGCGCAATACCTGTCCCGTTTTTTGTTCGGGCGGGACGCCATCATGTCCACCTTTGGTCTTTCCCAACGGTTCACAATCATGCGGAAAACTTCCCTATGAAGTTCCCACTCTCCCGGGTGGAGGTTGTGCCTGCTGAGGAAGTCTGCTTCCCAGTCGTCCACTCCCGGAATGAACACTGCTGACAGTGCTATCACATGATTTTCCGCCTAGCGAAAAATCCTTGCAGTTTTGCCACTGCCCTCCTGCTTCTTGTGCCGCCCTTTCTGTTTACGTGGGCGACTGCCGTGATGTTATCCCACTGGATCAATACCGGCTGACCTTGAAGCAGAGGTCTTGCTAAGTTTAGAGCATTATAAATTTGCTCTTAGCTCCAGTATATTTATGTGGAGAGAATTCTCCAGACTTGATCACACTCCCTGGAAATTTTTTCCCTGTGTGACTGCTCCCCAGCCTCTCAGGCTGGCCTCCGTGGTCACCAGCATCCAATCCTGAATGCCGAATCTACGGCCCTCTAGAAGATGAGCACTCTGTAATCACCACAGGAGAGACACCCTTGTCCTTGGATATAGGGTTATCCGCTGATGCATCTGAAGATGCGATCCGGACCATTTGTCCAGCAGATCCCACTGAAGAGTTCTTGCGTGAAATCTGCCGAATGGAATCGCTTCGTAATAAGCCACCATTTTTACCAGGATTCTTGTGCAATGATGCACTGACACTTTTCCTGGTTTTAGGAGGATCCCGATTAGCTCGGATAACTCCCTGGCTTTCTCCTCTGGGAGAAACACCTTTTTCTGGACTGTGTCCAGAATCATCCCTAGGACCAGCAGACGTGTCGTCGGAACAACTGCGGTTTTGGAATATTTAGAATCCACCCGTGTTGTCGTAGAACTACTTGAGATAGTGCTACTCCGACCTCCAACTGTTCTCTGGACCTTGTTCTTATCAGGAGGTCGTCCATTTTCTTTGAAGACGAATCCTCATTTCGGTCATTACCTTGGTAAGGACCCGGGGTGCCTTGGACAATCCAACGGCATCGTCTTGAAACTGATAGTGACAGTTCTGTACCACGAACCTGAGATACCCTTGGTGAGAAAGGCAAATTTTTGGAACATGGAGGTAAGCATCCCTGATGTCCCGGGACACCATATAGTCCCCTTCTTCCCGGTTCGCTATCACTGCTCTGAGTGACTCCATCTGGATTTGAACCTTTGTAAGTGTTCAAATATTTCAGATTTAGAATAGGTCTCACCTAGCCTTCTGGCTTCAGTACCACAATATAGTGTGGAATAATACCCCTTTCCCTGTTGTAGGAGGGGTAATTTTATTATCACCTGCTGGGAATACAGCTTGTGAATTGTTTTCAATACTGCCTCCCTGTCGGAGGGAGACATTGGTACAGCAGACTACAGGAACCTGCGAGGGGGAAACGTCTCGACATTCCAATCTGTACCCCTTGGATACTACTTGTAGGATCCAGGGGTCCTGTACGGTCCTAGCGTCATGCTGAGAACTTGGTAGAAGCGGTGGAGGGCTTCTGTTCCTGGGAATGGGCTGCCTGCTGCAGTCTTCTTCCCTTTCCTCTATCCCTGGGCAGATATGACTCTTATAGGGACGAAAGGACTGAGGCTGAAAAGACGGTGTCTTTTTCTGCAGAGATGTGACTTAGGGTAAAAAACGGTGGATTTTCCAGCAGTTGCCGTGGCCACCAGGTCCCATGGACCGACCCCAAATAACTCCTCCCCTTTATACGGCAATACATCTTTGTGCCGTTTGGAATCTGCATCACCTGACCACTGTCGTGTCCATAAACATCTTCTTGCAGATATGGACATCGCATTTACTCTTGATGCCAGAGTGCAAATATCCCTCTGCGCATCTCGCATATATAGAAATGCATCCTTTAAATGCTCTATAGTCAATAAAATACTGTCCCTGTCAAGGGTATCAATATTTTTAGTCAGGGAATCCGACCAAGCCACCTCAGCTCTGCACATCCAGGCTGAGGCGATCGCTGGTCGCAGTATAACACCAGCATGTGTGTATACTTTTTAGGATATTTTCCAGCCTCCTATCAGCTGGCTCCTTAAGTACGGCCCTATCTGTAGATGGTACCGCCACTTGTTCTGATAAGCATGTGAGCGCCTTATCCACCCTAAGGGGTGTTTCCCAACGCGCCCTAACTTCTGGCGGGAAAGGGTATACCGCCAATAATTTTCTATCGGGGGAAACCCACGCATCATCACACACTTCATTTAATTTATCTGATTCAGGAAAAACTACAGGTAGTTTTTTCACATCCCACATAATACCCTTTTTTGTGGTACTTGTAGTATCAGAAATATGTAACACCTCCTTCATTGCCCTTAACGTGTGGCCCTAAAGGAAAATACGTTTGTTTTTTCACCGTCGACACTGAAATCAGTGTCCGTGTCTGGGTCTGTGTCGACCGACTGAGGTAAATGGGCGTTTTACAGCCCCTGACGGTGTTTGAGACGCCTGGACAGGTACTAATTTGATCGCCGGCCGTCTCATGTCGTCAACCGGCTTGCAGCGTGTTGACATTATCACGTAATTCCATAAATAAGCCATCCATTCCGGTGTCGACTCCCTAGAGAGTGACATCACCATTACAGGCAATTTGCTCCGCCTCCTCACCAACATTTTCCTCATACATGTCGACACACACGTACCGACATACAGCACACACATAGGGAATGCTCTGATAGAGGACAGGACCCACTAGCCCTTTGGGGAGACAGAGGGAGAGTTTGCCAGCACACACCAAAACGCTATAATTATACAGGGACAACCTTTATATAAGTGTTCCTCCCTTATAGCATTTAATATATATTCATATCGCCAAATCAGTGCCCCCCCCTCTCTGTTTTTAACCCTGTTTCTGTAGTGCAGTGCAGGGGAGAGCATGGGAGCCTTCCCACCAGCATTTCTGTGAGGGAAAATGGCGCTGTGTGCTGAGGAGAATAGGCCCCGCCCCCTTTTCGGCGGGCTTCTTCTCCGGAGTTTGATATCTGGCAGGGGTTAAATACATCCATATAGCCTCAAGGGCTATATGTGATGTATTTTTCGCCATACAGGTATTATACATTGCTGCCCAGGGCGCCCCGCGCCCTGCACCCTCCGTGACCGCTGTGTGAAGTGTGCTGACAACAATGGCGCACAGCTGCAGTGCTGTGCGCTACCTGATGAAGACTGAAAGTCTTCTGCCGCCTGGTTCCGGACCTCTTCAATCTTCAGCATCTGCAAGGGGGGTCGGCGGCGCGGCTCCGGGACGAACCCCAGGGCGAGACCTGTGTTCCGACTCCCTCTGGAGCTAATGGTGTCCAGTAGCCTAAGAAGCCAATCCATCCTGCACGCAGGTGAGTTCACTTCTCTCCCCTAAGTCCCTCGTAGCAGTGAGCCTGTTGCCAGCAGGACTCACTGAAAATAAAGAACCTAAAAACTTTTTCTAAGCAACTCTTTAAGAGAGCCACCTAGATTGCACCCTGCTCGGACGGGCACAAAAACCTAACTGAGGCTTGGAGGAGGGTCATAGGGGGAGGAGCCAGTACACACCATGTGATCCTAAAAGCTTGCTTTTTGTGCCCTGTCTCCTGCGGAGCCGCTGATCCCCATGGTCCTGACGGAGTCCCCAGCATCCACTAGGACGTTAGAGAAAATATATTGTTTTAACACAAGTTTTTAATTTGCCAAGCAAAATGGTTTACTTGTGTTATCTAATTTCATTTGACATAATAGTGTGGGAGGTTTTAGCAATGGTGCAAGTAGAAATTTTTTCTTAGTGGTACTGATAGTAAAAAATGGGCATTGCCATGCGTCATGAGGGGGCGTAGTTACACAAAACTAAGGGAGTGGCTACATGACAATAGGGGCATGGCCACATTATGCCAAACACCGCAATGCCCATTACACATTATACCACACACCGTAATGCCTTATATATTATACCACACACCATAATGCCTATTACATATTATGCCACACACATTATGCCACTGACACCATTTTATGTCCCACACACAAAAATGCCCCTTATAAATCATGCCCCAGGGGTGGGCTGGTGGTATGACCATATTTCATAATAGTACTCCGTATGACCCCGTACCACCCTATTTTCAGCACTGGGTTTTAGCCAATGAGCACATGGGTTTAATATGAAATACCTACAATCAAAATCCTGACAACAATTGACCGACGTCAAAATACCGAAAAGGTCAATATGCCGACATTTAAAATACGACAAGATCAAAATGCAGACATTTAAAATGTTGACAGGTCAAAAAGTCGACACACGTTTTTCATTGTTTTTGTGTGTATGTTGACATAGGTCGATATGGACGCCATATAAGTATACTGTGTCCCCTCGTATGGCTCAATGTGCTCGCCATGCTTTGGGCAAGATGCCTTGCTGCTCTTGGCACATTACTATATTACCCCTCCAGGTCCACTGGGATGGTAAAGTATAAACAAGTCGGTTTCAATTAAAAATATCAAGAAAAACTCATGTCGACTTTTTGATCTGTCGACATTTTAAATATTGTCATTTTGACATTGTTTGTATTTTAAATGTTGGTATTTTGACCGTGTCAGGATTTTGACTGTTGGTCAATGGTTGTTGGGATTTTAACTGTCGGGATTTTGATTGTAGGTAAACTGACCGCATCCTGAGCACATAAGTGTTGAATATAAATGAAGGATTTTATCTTAGTACAGGATTACAGTACCTTTAAGAACAGCAGATGTGCAAGAACTAAGGGGGTCATTCCGACCTGATAGTAGCTGTGCTAAATTTAGCACAGCTACAATGACTTACACTGACATGCGGGGGACGCCCAGCACAGGACTAGTCCGCCCCGCATGTCAGGCTTTTGTACTTTAAGAGTAACTCCCGACCAGCGCAGCTCCTGCGGCTGTCTGGGAGCTACTCGTCACTGCCCTGGTCGCAGCAGCTGCGTGTGATGTCACACAGCCACTGCAGCCCGCCCCCCACCTGCGTTGGCCAGACTGCGCCCACAAAATGGCAGCCAAATGGCGCCGTACCGCCCCCCTCCCACCCAGAGACCACCTCCTCCTGTCAATCAGTGAGAGGCGATTGCTAGGGAATGACAGCCGTCGGCTGTCACGCATGCACCGGCGCACTGCGGCGCCGGCACATGTGCACTTCTGACCTGATCGCTGAGCTGCGATGAACGGCAGCGAGCGATCAGGTCAGAATGACCCCCATAGTGCTTAAAATATTTCAGCTTCTCTGTATAGATTGCAGTACTTAGCACAGTGTATTTATTACCTGTCATTGGGTAGTAGGAACAGGGAGAATTATGCAACAAAATGTCTAAACAGTAATGTTCATATAGGAAACATGTTACTACTTGTTACATCCATAAACTGAAGCAGATATAATAATTATAATAATTATATACCAGACTAGGAGGTTACAGGAATCCTATGTTCCTATGGGATCAGTGTGATTTGCTGGTGCATGGGATCCCCGCGGTCGTAATACCGACGCTGAGATCCCGATGTTTGAGAAGCCGATAGAGGTGAGTAAGGGGTGTTCTCTGCTCTCCCCAACCCCTTAACCCTCCCTACCCACAGCCCAACCCTAACCACCCCCTTGTTGCCTAACCCTAACCACCCCCGTAGGTGCCTCAATCTAACCTCTTGTCCCCGCTGCCTAAACCGAACCCCCACCGCAGCCTAACCCGTGTGTCCTCATTCCCAGTGTCGGAATACCGCTGCGACCAAGGAAGTGACGAGGAGCTGTGCTGGTAGGGAGCCAGGCTCGGACTGGCCCACAGGGGTACAGGGGAAACCACCGGTAGGCCCCACTGCCTGGGGGCCCTCCTCCTCTAGGGATCAGGTTCTAGACTGTGCACTTGAATTATATATTATACATATGTTACCTTATACTGCACAGGATTATGATGTATTCTCTACAGTGCATTGCTGTCATTAATCTGGCACATTATCATGCATGCACTAGCATCAATTACTATATAAATTATCAAGGAGTCCAGACCAGGTACTCTATAATGGTTAGCCAAACCTCAGTGATGGCTGGCCACACCCCCTTTGGAGGCTGGCCACACCTCTAATCATGGGCCCCTACCACTGCAGACCCCCGGTGGGCCCTTCACGCTCCAGTCTGACACTGTAGGGAGCTACTCCTCAGGTACAAAAGCATCACCGCCATGCGCTGATTTTGTACCTGTGCGGGGGGGGAGTGGGCTGAGCCAGATATGCGGGGCGGACTAGCCCTGTGATGGGCGTCCCCACACATGTCTGTGAAACTGATCGTAGATGTGCTAAATATAGGCCCATAAAGTACAATATTTGACAGAACTTTAAATCAAAGCAACCTGGATTCCTGGGTTAAAGTATAATGGGTTACCAGTGTTAGGGTACTATTGGTGCATATACCCTATATATGTAGAGTTCATATTAAAGGTTTTTTACAAGGACAAAACTATTTAAATATTAGCATTACAATACAGTAACAGAAGTACTCAATAGAATTTGGTGGATTTACACACATGGACATGGCCAGGGATATTACAAAAAACATAACCAGGGGTGATTAGCTCCCCCCCTTCCCTTTAATTACCTAGTATCACGGGCCTGAAATTCCTCATGGTGGCCGTGAGCATAACTTCGATGCTGTGTTTTGCAATTTTCACCAATATAAGCAATATTTAGTCATGTTCTATGTTATGTGTTAAATTACATATACTTACATACAGTATAGTGGATTAGGTAAATAAATACTGCATAACCATCAGTTCAACTATTGTCTTATTGCCTTGATCAAAGCTACTGCCGCTGTTGATTTAGCTATCCCTTCAATAGTGTTCTCTAACCATTGTTATTGGTACTACAGTATCTACTCTTTCCTTATTATATTTTATACCCGCAAAGAATCTCAAGTACAGTACAGGTGTTTTATTCTGCACATGACAATAAACACGTGACATGCAACATGGGAGTTGGGGGGGGGGGGGGGGGGATCACATTATTGTTTGATAGGTAATCCCCAAGTCCTTTCAAATTGTTCAGTATATTCACAGCTAATTGAAAGTGACCCTATAGGTATCAATTTATAGATTGAACCATTTTGAATTACTCAACCGTGTGTCATTTGTTTGTTTGTTTTTTGTTTTGTTTTGTTTTTTAACCAGTTACTCATTTAAAACTTGTTCTTTCCAGGGCCTCTCTGAATTTGATATGGAATGTTTCAAAAAATATGGAAGAATTTGGGGGTAAGCTCATTTCTCTGTTCATAGGGGGTCATTCCAAGTTGATCGCTAGCTGCATTTGTTCGCAGCGCAGCGATCAGGCTAAAAAAATGGCAGTTCTGCATATGTGTATGCGGCACCATGCGCACGCGCGTCATACGGGCACAACGAATGATGTAGTTTTGCACAGGGTCTAGCGAAGCATTTCAGTCGCACTGGTGGCCGCAGAGTGATTGACATGAAGTGGGCGTTTCTGGGTGTCAACTGACTGGTTTCAGGGAGTGTTCGGAAAAGCACAGGCGTGCCAGGAAAAACGCAGGCGTGGCTGGGCGAACGCTGGGTGGGTTTGTGACGTCAAAACAGGAACTGAACAGTCTGCAGTGATCGCAAGCGCTGAGTAGGTTTTGAGCTACTCTGAAACTGCACAAAAAACTTTGTAGCCGCTCTGCGATACATTCGTTCGCACTTCTGCTAAGCTAAAATGCACTCCCAGTGGGCGGTGGCATAGCGTTTGCATGGCTGCTAAAAACTGCAAGCGAGCGAACAACTCATAATGACCCCCATTGTACAATAATAAAATATTTAAGGATTAGTATAAAAAAGTAAAGCGCAATGTGCTATAAAGAAATAAATCTCCATTGGAAGACCAGTGGTCACAATTGGAACCCGCTGTGAGCCACACTGGTGCTGCTGTAAGTGCAGGTGCCCCTCAGGGCTTAGAGCCAGTGCCGTAACTAGGCATTTTAGCGCTGTGTGCAAGAAACTGCATTGGCGCCCCCCTCCCATACAAGGTAGGGGCATGGCCCACAAAATAATACAAATTCATACTACGGTGCAGAGTAGTCTCCATTATTCAAATTACGCTGCACAGTAGCGCCACTACACAAGGTAGAGCCCCTTTTACACATTGCGGCAGACAGCGTCCCCTTTTTACACATTACGGCAGCCAGCATCCCCCATTTTACACATTACGGCAGACAGCATCCCCCTTTTTACACATTATGGCAGTCAGCGTCCCCCTTTTTACACATTACGGCAGCCAGAGTCCCCCTTTTTACACATTACGGCAGACAGCGTCCCCCTTTTTACACATTATGGCAGACAGCGTCCGCCTTTTTACACATTACGGCAGACACCGTCCCCTTTTTACACATTACGGCAGACAGCGTACCCCTTTTTACACATTACGGCAAACAGCGTCCCCCTTTTTACACATTGCGGCAGACAGGATAGAGAAATAGAGAGAGAGAGAGAGATACTTACCATCTCTCCCCGCTGGCAGTCAGGCTCCTCGGTGCTGGCAGATGATCAGATCCCGGGCATGGGAGGAGGAGGAGGATGGAGGGAGACTGGAGCCGCAGCAGCGCTATGTAAATGGTAGTGGCGCCGCTGCAGCAGTTCCCTCTCCATCCACATTGGCTGCCCGGCGCTGCTGTGAATGCTGGGATGCGCTTCCCTGTGAATGCTGGGATGCGGCTCCAGTCCCCCTCCCTCCTCCTCCTTCTCCGCTGCCTGCGGCGCTGCTGCTCTCCTCCTCTGCCTCCGGCTTTTCTCCGGCGTGGCGCACACAGCAGAGGCGGCTTGTAATGAGTCAGTTTGACTCATTACAAGCCGTTGCCCGTTGCGCCCTCAGGGCAACTGCGCTGTGTGCCAGGCACACCTGGCACACACGTAGTTACGGCGCTGCTTAGAGCCCTTAGGCATGAGTCTCCATTGCCTCTGGGAGTTACACCTCTGACAACTACTACTGTATTACTTATATAATTAATTATGTATCAGAAGCTAGTTTCGTGGCACAACATGATGAAATACAAAAGGGTTTTTGTTGTTAAAGATGTGCGCTGTTAAAAACAAAGATTTGCAGCAGGAAAACACATAAAGGAATGTTCATCCAACACTCCAAAAAATACGAAATGATAAAAGAAAATTATATGTTTAATTCTGCGCTTCCTTGTTTAAACATGTACAGAATAATACACCATAGTGATGGCTAAAATGTTATACCCCAGGGCACCGCAAGGGTGGATTTGGAGTGTCCTGCCCCCCCGGACCTGAACCCCTGTAGTTAGTGTTAGGGATTTACCCAATGAGAGGCTACCTTGGTGCGGTGGGTAAATTCATAGCCCTGGCCAGGATTATGCAAAATGCCTCTGGTTATTACAGGTTGAGCTAGTGTGAGATAGTGCACCTGCATCTTTTTCCCTCTGTATATTGTATAAAGTCTCAAGCAGAGTAGCACCTCACTACCTAATTATAGTGTGCAGGGGGGCTTCTTTTGCACATAATGCTTTTACACATAATGCTCCTTGTAGTAGTGCCACTTACACATGTAACGCCTCCCCTGTGGTAGTGCCACTTATACACAACTCCCCCTGTAGTAGTGGCACTTACACACGTAAATCCCCCTGCAGCAGTGACACTTACACATGTAACGCCCCCTGTACCAGTGCTGCTTACACACGTAATGCCCCCTGTACCAGCGACGCTTACATGTAACGCCCCCGTAGCAGTGACGCTTACACACGTAACGCCCCCCGTAGCAGTGACTTTTACACACGTAACGCCCCCTGTACCATTGACGCTTACACACATAACGTCCCCTGTACAAGTGACGCTTACACGCGTAACACCCCCTGTACCAATGATGCTTACACACATAACGCCCCCTGTACCAGTGATGCTTACACACGCAACGCCCCCTGCAGCAGTGACGCTTACACACGCAACACCCCCTGTACCAGTGACGCTTACACACGCAACTCCCCCTGTACCAGTGACGCTTACACATGTAACGCACCCTGTAGCAGTGCCGCTTACACACGTAACGCCCCCTGTAGCAGTGACGCTTACACACATAACACCGCCTGTACCAGTGCCGCTTACACACGTAACGCTCCCTGTATCAGTACCGCTTAAACACGTAACGCCCAATGTACCAGTGACGCTTACACACATAACACCCCCTGTACCAGTGACGCTTACACACATAACGCCCCCCCGTACCAGTGATGCTTACACACGTAACAACCCCTACAGCAGTGATGCTTACACACGCAACGCCCCCTGTACCAGTGACACTTACACAAGTAACGCACCCTGTAGCAGTGACGCTTACACACATTATGCTGCACAGTCACACAAACACCACATATACATACATATACACACATACTGTACATACATTACACACATACAGTACAAATACACACATTCTGTAGATACACACACACACACACTTTCTCACTCACTCTCCCTCAACTCACCATCTGGCTGGCCGCCTCTGTATTCTGTAGCAGTTTCACTTTTTTCTGTCTTCCTCTGCAGCATGGCCATGGCCCTGTATAGCCCCGCCCCTCAGCGCCGGTAAGCCCCACCCCTTTTTCTAGACTGGAAACACACAGACCACCTAGCATGCAGGGGGGGTTTCCAAGTACCTAGAAACCCCCCCCTGCCCAGAGCCGGATTAAGGGGGGGGGGGGGGTTCCGGGGGTAAGTACCCCGGGCCCCCCCTAACTGAAAGGGCCCCCCGCTGGAGATCGGATTTCTAATCAGATCTGATCTGCGGCAGTGCGCTGTGCTCCCCTCCTCACTGCCTCCAGCCCGCCAGCCGCCGCTCATCACAGCCGCCAGCGCTGCGGCTGCAGAGCTGACTGGGCAGTATGCTGAGCAACGGCTCAGCCGCCCAACAGGAAGTCAAGCTGCAGCCTGCGGCTCAGTGACTGGCTGAGCACGCAGGCTGGAAGAAGGAAGTTCTCCAGCTGCGTGGGGATTTGTGCTGGGGCAGGGTACAGAGCAACATTCAAGCACTCACCCTGTATGGTTGGTAAGTTAGGCTATATTGATGTTTTTATTTAAAGTTATACATTAAATTGGAAATTAGGCTCTGAATTGTGTATATGTTTTTATATATATATATATATATATATATATATATATATACATATATATATATATATATATATATATATACACACACACACAAACACACATTAGTTGTGGACCGGCACTCACATAACCAGCATCTTGTCGCCCGGTACCCTCATCGGCTGAACAGCAATGATATATACACATGAGATGCTGCACTCTCGGCTGATTCAAATAAGACACAATACCACGGATACCGTATCAACGTTTCAATTCAACAGAATTGTCATCAGGATACGAAAATCCTTTGTATTGAATTGAAACGTTGATACGGTATCCGTGGTATTGTCTTATTTGAATCAGCCGAGAGTGCCGCATCTCACGTGTGTGAGAGTGAGAATTTGGTGGAGGGAGACAAGGCAATAGCAGATCACCTAAATCATTATTTTTGCTCCATATTTACTACAGAAGGAGAAGGGAAGGGGCCACAGTTAAGCTGCAATGACATTCATAAAAATAAGGTAGATTAAACTACATTTACAGAAGAGAAGGTTTTAACAGAACTTTCAAAACTGAAAGTGGAAAAATCAATGGGGCCAGATGGGATACACCCAAGGATACTAAAAGAGCTAAAAGATGTGCTGGTGGCACCATTAACAGAATTATTTAACCAGTCACTAAATACAGGTGCCATTCCAGAGGACTGGAAAAGAGCAAATGTAGTTCCACTGTACAAAAGTGGAAGCAAGGAAGAAGCAAGTAACTACAGACCAGTAAGCCTTACATCGGTAGTAGGGAAAGTAATGGAAAAACTATTAAAAGAGTGAGTAGTGGAATATCTTAAATCAAACAACTTACAGGATCCAAAATAGCATGGATTTACTGGTGGGAGATCATGCCAAACAAATCTTATTGACTTTTTTGACTCTGTGATGAAAATAATAGATCAAGGGGGAGCTGTAGATGTAGCATATCTAGACTTTAGCAAGGCATTTGACACTGTCCCACATCGCAGACTGCTAAATAAACTTGAAAGAATCGGGGTGGATTACAAAACAGTTAAATGGATAAGAACCTGGTTGCAGGATAGGAAACAGACAGTAGTAGTAAATGGAGTGCAATCTTTGGAAGGAAATGTTACCAGTGGAGTACCCCAGGGATCTGTACTTGGACCAGTTCTCTTTAATAACTTTGTTGGTGACATTGCAAATGGTATTAAAGGGAAAGTATGCCTTTTTGCAGTTGATACAAAGATTTGCAACAGGGTAGATACACCGGGAGGGGTAAAACAAATGATTGATGACCTAGCTAGGCTTAAGAAATGGTCAAGAACGTGGCAACTACAGTTTAATGCTAAAAAATTCAAAATCATGCACTTGGGTCTCAAAAACCCAAAGTCTAAATATAGTATCAAGGGTACTATAATGAAAACTACTGAGGAGGAAAGGAATTTAGGAGTCAATATTTCAAGTGACTTAAAGGCAGGAAAGCAATGCAACAAAGCAATGAGAAAGGCAAGTCAGATGCTTGGTTGCATAGGGAGAGGAATCAGTAGCAGGAAAAAAGAAGTGATAATGCCACTGTATAGGTCATTGGTACGGCCGCATCTTGAATACTGTGCCCAGTTCTGGAGACCATATCTCCAGAAGGATATAAATACATTAGAGAGTGTACAAAGAAGGGCAACTAAAATGGTGCATGGCCTACATCACAAAACTTACTTGGAAAGGCTAAAAGATCTTAATATGTATAGTTTGGAGGAGAGGAGGGCAAGGGGGGACATGATAGAAACTTTCAAATATACCAAGGGTTTTAACAAAGTTCAGGAGGGAAACATTCGTCAAAGGAAGAGGAGTATTAGAACTCGAGGACATACACTGAAACTGGAGGGAGGCAGGTTCAGGGGAAATTTAAGGAAAACTTACTTCACAGAAAGGGTAGTGGACAAGTGGAAGAGCCTCCCATCAGAAGTGGTAGAGGCTAAGACTGTAGAGCAATTTAAACATGCTTGGGATAGGCATATGAATATCCTTACAAAGAATTAAGGTTCAAAAAGGGTTGAGATTACCTAAAGGATAAAAAAGGGGCAGACTAGATGGGCCAAGTGGTTCTTATCTGCCGTCAAATTCTATGTTTTTATATATATATATATATATATATATATATATATATATATATATATATATATATATATATATAAACAAAACAAAATTTGAATGTCACTCCACATACCGTAAATGTTATAATACCCGGGTGCCTTCCCATACAAGGTACTGAGGGAAATGGGCAGCATTCCACGGTTTTGCAAGAAATGTTGTAGCTGTCTTCATTTCTTGCAAAACCATGGAGTGCCGCCCGTTACCTTCAGTACAACACACACACATATACATATATACATATATATACATATACATACACACACACACACACATATATATATATATATATATATATATTTCTCTATCGTCCTAGTGGATGCTGGGGTTCCTGAAAGGACCATGGGGGATAGCGGCTCCGCAGGAGACAGGGCACAAAAAGTAAAGCTTTAGGATCAGGTGGTGTGCACTGGCTCCTCCCCCCCATGACCCTCCTCCAAGCCTCAGTTAGATTTTTGTGCCCGGCCGAGAAGGGTGCAATCTAGGTGGCTCTCCTAAAGAGCTGCTTAGAAAAGTTTAGCTTAGGTTTTTTATTTTACAGTGAGTCCTGCTGGCAACAGGATCACTGCAACGAGGGACTTAGGGGAGAAGAAGTGAACTCACCTGCGTGCAGGATGGATTGGCTTCTTGGCTACTGGACATTAGCTCCAGAGGGACGATCACAGGTACAGCCTGGATGGTCACCGGAGCCTCGCCGCCGGCCCCCTTGCAGATGCTGAAACGAGAAGAGGTCCAGAATCGGCGGCAGAAGACTCCTCAGTCTTCTTAAGGTAGCGCACAGCACTGCAGCTGTGCGCCATTTTCCTCTCAGCACACTTCACACGGCAGTCACTGAGGGTGCAGGGCGCTGGGAGGGGGGCGCCCTGGGAGGCAAATGAAAACCTTTTTTGGCTAAAAATACCTCACATATAGCCTCCGGGGGCTATATGGAGATATTTAACCCCTGCCAGAATCCGTTAAGAGCGGGAGACGAGGCCGCCGAAAAAGGGGCGGGGCCTATCTCCTCAGCACACAGCGCCATTTTCCCTCACAGAAAGGCTGGAGGGAAGGCTCCCAGGCTCTCCCCTGCACTGCACTACAGAAACAAGGTTAAAACAGAGAGGGGGGGCACTAATTTGGCGTTAGAAATATATAAAAAAGATGCTATAAGGGAAAACACTTATATAAGGTTGTCCCTATATAATTATAGCGTTTTTGGTGTGTGCTGGCAAACTCTCCCTCTGTCTCTCCAAAGGGCTAGTAGGTCCTGTCTTCTATCAGAGCATTCCCTGTGTGTGTGCTGTGTGTCGGTACGTGTGTGTCGACATGTATGAGGACGATGTTGGTGAGGAGGCGGAGCAATTGCCTGTAATGGTGATGTCACTCTCTAGGGAGTCGACACCGGAATGGATGGCTTATTTAGGGAATTACGTGATAATGTCAACACGCGCCAAGGTCGGTTGACGACATGAGACGGCCGACAAACAATTAGTACCGGTCCAGACGTCTCAAAAACACCGTCAGGGGTTTTAAAACGCCCGTTTACTTTAGTCGGTCGACACAGACACAGACAGGGACACTGAATCCAGTGTCGACGGTGAATAAACAAACGTATTCCTTATTAGGGCCACACGTTAAGGGCAATGAAGGAGGTGTTACATATTTCTGATACTACAAGTACCACAAAAGAGGGTATTATGTGGGATGTGAAAAAACTACCGTAGTTTTTCCTGAATCAGATAAATTAAATGAAGTGTGTGATGATGCGTGGGTTCCTCCCGATAGAAAATATGGGCGGTATACCCTTTCCCGCCAGAAGTTAGGGCGCGTTGGGAAACACCCCTTAGGGTGGATAAGGCGCTCACACGCTTATCAGAACAAGTGGCGGTACCGTCTATAGATAGGGCCGTCCTCAAGGAGCCAGCTGACAGGAGGCTGAAAAATATCATAAAAAGTATATACACACATACTGGTGTTATACTGCGACCAGCGATCGCCTCAGCCTGGATGTGCAGAGCTGGGGTGGCTTGGTCGGATTCCCTGACTAAAAATATTGATACCCTTGACAGGGACAGTATTTTATTAACTATAGAGCATTTAAAGGATGTATTTCTATATATGCGAGATGCACAGAGGGATATTTGCACTCTGGCATCAAGAGTAAGTGCGATGTCCATATCTGCCAGAAGATGTTTATGGACACGACAGTGGTCAGGTGATGCAGATTCCAAACGGCACAAAGGTGTATTGCCGTATAAAGGAAGAGGAGTTATTTGGGGTCGGTCCATCGGACCTGGTGGCCACGGCAACTGCTGGAAAATCCACCGTTTTTACCCTAAGTCACATCTCTGCGGAAAAAGACACCGTCTTTTCAGCTTCAGTCCTTTCGTCCCTATAAGAGTCATATCTGCCCAGGGATAGAGGAAAGGGAAGAAGACTGCAGCAGGCAGCCCATTCCCAGGAACAGAAGCGTTCCACCGCTTCTGACAAGCTCTCAGCATGACGCTGAGACCGTACAGGACCCCTGGATCCTACAAGTAGTATCCCAGGGGTACAGTTTGGAATGTCGAGACGTTTCCCCTGCGCAGGCTCCTGAAGTCTGCTTTACCAAGGTCTCCCTCCGACAAGGAGGCAGTATGGGAAAAAATTCACGAGCTGTATTCCCAGCAGGTGATAATTAAATTACCCTTCCTACAACAAGAAAAGGGGGTATTATTCCACACTATATTGTGGTACTGAAGCCAGAAGGCTAGGTGAGACCTATTCTAAATCTAAAAAAATTTGAACACTTACAAAGGTTCAAATCAAGATGGAGTCACTCAGAGCAGTGATAACGAACCGGGAAGAAGGGGACTATCTGGTGTCCCGAGACATCAGGGATGCTTACCTCCATGTCCCAAATTTGCCCTTATCACTAAGGGTACCTCAGGTTCGTGGTACAGAACTGTCACTATCAGTTTCAGACGCTGCCGTTTGGATTGTCTACGGCACCCCGGGTCTTTACCAAGGTAATGGCCGAAATGATGGTTCTTCTTCGAAGAAAAGGCGTCTTAATTATCCCTTACTTGGACGATCTCCTGATAAGGGCAAAGTCCAGGGAACAGTTGGAGGTCGGAGTAGCACTATCTCGGATACTGTTACAACAGCAGGGGTGGATTCTAAATATTCCAAAATCGCAGCTGATCCCGACAACAAGTCTCCTGTGCTTAGGGATGATTCTGGACACAGTCCAGAAAAAGGTGTTTCTCCCGGAAGAGAAAGCCAGGGAGTTATCCGAGCTAGTCAGGAACCTCCTAAAATCAGTGCATCATTGCACAAGGGCCATGGTAAAAAAAATGGTGACTTCCTTCGAAGCAATTCCAGTCGGCAGATTTCATGCAAGAACTTTTCAGTGGGATCTGCTGGACAAATGGTCCGGATCGCATCTTCAGATGCATCAGCGGATAACCCTATATCCAAGGACAAGGGTGTCTCTCCTGTGGTGGTTACAGAGTGCTCATCTTCTAGAGGGCCGCAGATTCGGCATTCAGTTTTGGATGTTGGTGACCACGGAGGCCAGCCCGAGAGGCTGGGGAGCAGTCACACAAGGAAAAAATTTCCAGGGAGTGTGATCAAGTCTGGAGATTTTTCTCCACATAAATATAGCTAAGGGTAAATTTATAATGCTCTAAGCTTAGCAAGACCTCTGCTTCAAGGTCAGCCGGTATTGATCCAGTGGGATAAAACATCACGGCAGTCGCCCACGTAAATAGACAGGGCGGCACAAGAAGCAGGAGGGCAGTGGCAAAAACTGCAAGGACTTTTCGCTGGGCGGAAAATCATGTGATAGCACTGTCAGCAGTGTTTCATTCCGGGAATGGAAACTGGGAAGCAGACTTCCTCAGTAGGCACGACCTCCACCCGGCAGAGTGGGAACTTCATGGGGAAGTTTTCCACATAATTGTAAACCGTTGGGAATTACCAAAGGTGGACATGATGGCGTCCCGTCTGAACAAAAAAACGGGACAGGTATTGCGCCAGGTTAAGAGACCCTCAGGCAATAGCTGTGGACGTTCTGGTAACACCGTGGGTGTACCAGTCGGTGTATGTGTTCCATCCTCTGCTTTTCATACCTAAGGTACTGAGAATTATAAGACGTAGAGGAGTAAGAACTATACTCATGGCTCCGGATTGGCCAAGAAGGACTTGGTACCCGGAACTTCAAGAGATGCTCACAGAGGACTTATGGCCTCTGCCGCTAAGAAGGGACTTGTTTCAGCAAGTACCATGTCTGTTCCAAGACTTACCGCAGCTGCGTTTGACGGCATGGCGGTGGAACGCCGGATCCTAAGGGAAAAGGCATTCAGGAAGAGGTCATTCCTACCCTGGTCAAAGCCAGAAAGGAGGTGACCGCACAACATTATCACCACATGTGGCGAAAATATGTTGCGTGTTGTGAGGCCAGGAAGGCCCCACGAAGAAATTTCAACTCGGTCGATTCCTGCATTTCTTGCAAACAGGAGTGTCTATGGGCCTCAAATTGGGGTCCATTAAGGTTCAAATTTCGGCCCTGTCGATTTTTCTTCCAGAAAGAATTGGCTTCAGTTCCTGAAGTCCAGAAGTTTGTCAAGGGAGTATTGCATATACAACCCCCTTTTGTGCCTCCAGTGGCACTGTGGGATCTCAACGTAGTTCTGGGATTCCTCAAAACACATTGGTTTAAAACCAGTCAAATCTGTGGATTTGAAGCATCTCACATGAAAAGTGAACATGCTCTTGGACCTGGCCTGGACCAGGCGAGTGTCAAATTGGTGTTTTTTTTCTCAAAAAGCCCATATCTGTTTGTCCATTCGGACAGGGCAGAGCTGCGGACTCGTCCCCAGTTCTCTCCCTAAGGTGGTGTCAGTGTTTCACCTGAACCAGCTTATTGTGGTGTCTTGCGCCTACTAGGGACTTGGAGGACTCCAAGTTGCTAGATGTGGTCAGGGCCCTGAAAATATAGGTTCCAGGACGGCTGGAGTCAGGAAAACTGACTTGCTGTTATCCTGTATGCACCCAACAAACTGGGTGCTCTTGCTTTTAAGCAGACTTTTGCTAGTTGGATGTGTAATACAATTCAGCTTGCACATTCTGTGGCAGGCCTGCCACAGCCAAAATATGTAAATGCCCATTCCACAAGGAAGGTGGGCTCATCTTGGGCGGCTGCCCGAGGGGTCTCGGCTTTACAACTTTGCCGAGCGGCTATTTAGTCAGGGGCAAACACGTTTGTAAAATCCTACAAATTTGATACCCTGGCTAAGGAGGACCTGGAGTTCTCTCATTCGGTGCTGCAGAGTCATCCGCACTCTCCCGCCCGTTTGGGAGCTTTGGTATAATCCCCATGGTCCTTTCAGGAACCCCAGCATCCACTAGGACGATAGAGAAAATAAGAATTTACTTACCGATAATTCTATTTCTCGGAGTCCGTAGTGGATGCTGGGCGCCCATCCCAAGTGCGGATTATCTGCATTACTTGTACATAGTTACAAAAATCGGGTTATTATTGTTGTGAGCCATCTTTTCAGAGGCTCCGCTGTTATCATACTGTTAACTGGGTTCAGATCACAGGTTGTACAGTGTGATTGGTGTGGCTGGTATGAGTCTTACCCGGGATTCATAAATCCTTCCTTATTGTGTACGCTCGTCCGGGCACAGTACCTAACTGAGGCTTGAAGGAGGGTTATGGGGGGGAGGAGCCAGTGCACACCACCTGATCCTAAAGCTTTACTTTTTGTGCCCTGTCTCCTGCGGAGCCGCTATCCCCCATGGTCCTTTCAGGAACCCCAGCATCCACTACGGATTCCGAGAAATAGAATTATCGGTAAGTAAATTCTTATTATATTAGTGATGAGCGGGTTCGGATCCTCGGGATCCGAACCCGCCCGAACTTCACCTTTTTTTTACACGGGTCCGAGCGACTCGGATCCTCCCGCCTTGCTCGGTTAACCCGAGCGCGCCCGAACGTCATCATCCCGCTGTCGGATTCTCGCGAGATTCGGATTCTATATAAGGAGCCGCGCGTCGCCGCCATTTTCACACGTGCATTGAGATTGTTAGGGAGAGGACGTGGCTGGCGTCCTCTCCGTTATATTAGAAAAGAAAAGAGTAAACTGAGTGACTTATAATTGTGGGGAGGATTGGGGACGGGGAGCAGCTGTTAGGGAGTACAGTGCAGGGTTTACCACCAGTGAGTTTAATCCTTTGTTTCTCTGCCTGAAAAAAACGCTCCACCATATCTGTGCTCAGTGTGCTGCACTGCTGCATGATATATCTGTGCTGAGTGCACTGCTCACACTGCCTAATTGTGGGGACTGGGGAGCAGTTAAAGCAGGAGTACAGTGCACAGTTTTGCTGACAGTGACCACCAGTCCAGTATACGTTTGTCTGCCTGAAAAACACTCCTGTGGTGGCTTTTTTTTTCTTCATACTAGTTTAGCAGTCTGCTGACAGTGTCCACCAGGTCCGTTATTATTATACAGTATATTTTATATATATATATATATATATATATATATATATATATATATAGCAGTACGGTAGGCCACGGCTGTACCTACCTCTGTGTCGTCAGTGCACTCGTCGTCCATAAGTAATATAATACTATACTATCCATCCATCTACATTGTATACCTGTGGTGGTTTTTTTTTCCTTCATACTAGTTTAGCAGTCTGCTGACAGTGTCCACCAGGTCCGTTATATACAGTATATTATATATATATAAGCAGTACGGTAGGCCACGGCTGTACCTACCTCTGTGTCGTCAGTGCACTCGTCGTCCATAAGTAATATAATACTATACTATCCATCCATCTACATTGTATACCTGTGGTGGTTTTTTTTTTCTTCATACTAGTTTAGCAGTCTGCTGACAGTGTCCACCAGGTCCGTTATATACAGTATATTATATATATAAGCAGTACGGTAGGCCACGGCTGTACCTACCTCTGTGTCGTCAGTGCACTCGTCGTCCATAAGTAATATAATACTATAAAATATAATACTATACTATCCATCCATCTACATTGTATACCTGTGGTGGGTTTTTTTTCCTTCATACTAGTTTAGCAGTCTGCTGACAGTGTCCACCAGGTCCGTTATACAGTATATTATATATATAAGCAGTACGGTAGGCCACGGCTGTACCTACCTCTGTGTCGTCAGTGCACTCGTCGTCCATAAGTAATAAAATACTATACTATCCATCCATCTACATTGTATACCTGTGGTGGTTTTTTTTTCCTTCATACTAGTTTAGCAGTCTGCTGACAGTGTCCACCAGGTCCGTTATACAGTATATTATATATATAAGCAGTACGGTAGGCCACGGCTGTACCTACCTCTGTGTCGTCAGTGCACTCGTCGTCCATACGTAATATAATACTATACTATCCATCCATCTACATTGTATACCTGTGGTGGCTTTTAGTTGTGCGCATTAAAATATGGAGAACAAAAATGTGGAGGTTAAAAAAATAGGGAAAGATCAAGATCCACTTCCACCTCGTGCTGAAGCTGCTGCCACTAGTCATGACCGAGACGATGAAATGCCATCAACGTCGTCTGCCAAGGCCGATGCCCAATGTCATAGTACAGAGCATGTAAAATCCAAAACACAAAAGATCAGTAAAATGACCCAAAAATCAAAATTAAAAGCGTCTGAGGAGAAGCGTAAACTTGCCAATATGCCATTTACGACACGGAGTGGCAAGGAACGGCTGAGGCCCTGGCCTATGTTCATGGCTAGTGGTTCAGCTTCACATGAGGATGGAAGCACTCATCCTCTCGCTAGAAAAAAGAAAAGACTTGCGGCAAAAGCACAGCAAAGAACTGTGCGTTCTTCGAAATCACAAATCCCCAAGGAGAGTCCAATTGTGTCGGTTGCGATGCCTGACCTTCCCAACACTGGATGGGAAGAGCTTGCGCCTTCCACCATTTGCACGTCCCCTGCAAGTGCGCCTCTTTTTTTCTTTGCGTCATGTGCTGTTTGGGGAGTATTTTTTGGAAGGGCCATCCTGCCTGACACTGCAGTGCCACTCCTAGATGGGCCAGGTGTTTGTGTCAGCCACTAGGGTCACTTAGCTTAGTCGTCACACAGCTACCTCATTGCGCCTCTTTTTTTCTTTGCGTCATGTGCTGTTTGGGGAGTATTTTTTTGAAGGGCCATCCTGCGTGACACTGCAGTGCCACTCCTAGATGGGCCAGGTGTTTGTGTCGGCCACTTGTGTCGCTTAGCTTAGCCATCCAGCGACCTCGGTGCAAATTTTAGGACTAAAAATAATATTGTGAGGTGTGAGGTGTTCAGAATAGACTGGAAATGAGTGGAAATTATGGTTATTGAGGTTAATAATACTATGGGATCAAAATGACCCCCATATTCTATAATTTAAGCTGTTTTTTAGGGTTTTTTTAAAAAAAAAACACCCGAATCCAAAACACAACCGAATCCGACCAAAAAAATTCGGTGAGGTTTTGCCAAAACGCGTTCGAACCAAAAACACGGCCGCGGAACCGAACCCAAAACCCGAAAAATTTCCGGTGCACATCACTAATATATATATACACACACATACGTACAGACATACATACATACATACATACATACACATATGTATGGGATCAGGCCTGGATCCTGGTGGTCGGGATCCCAGCAGTCAACACTGATGCCAGAATCCCGATGTTGCTTGAATCCCCAACGAATGTTTGCCGGACCACCGGAGGGTTAAGTCGCAGGAAGAGGGGGTGGGGGGGGGGGGTCTAGGTTAGGGTTAGTCTGTGGGGAGGGGGGGTTAGGTTTAGGAACCCCTGGGGAGGGTTATGGTTAGGCTGCGGTGGAGGTGGAGGATTAGGTTTAGGCTGCAGGAAGGGGAGGTTAGATTTTGGCACCACCCAGGGAGGATTAGGGTTAGGCTGCAGGGGTGGGGGAGGGTTAGCTTTAGACTGTGGGAAGGAAGAGTTAGGCGGGCATTGGGGAAAGGTAAGTGCCGCGATTGATATTCTGACCGCCAGCATATCAGACCCAACCCATATGTGTATATAACCCTAGGTCGGCACCTGGGCACCTTAATGATTCTCTACTGGCATGCCAGCCACCAGCGTTGTGTGTGTGTGTGTGTGTGTGTGTGTGTGTGTGTGTTTTAAGGACATTGATTGCACAACCATTCCTGCATTTATATATATATATATATATATATATATATATATATACACACACACACACACACACACACACACAACGCTGGTGGCTGGCACGCCAGTAGAGAATCAGTAAGGTGCCCAGGTGCCGGCCTAGGGTTTTCAAGTAGAAGAGAGAAAGAGTTCAGCACTCATGGGTCTTGTATCATTGGTGTAACCGCTCAAAAAGTTAGCATTCCAGCTCTGTTAACATTTTATTTGAATTTAATTACACTTTGTGAGGACATACAAAATGCTAACTTTGTGAGTGGTTACACCAATGTTACAAGACCCGTGAGTGCCGAACTCTTATATTGGGGAAAGGCAAGTGCCGCGATTGGTATTCTGACCGCCAGCAAATCAGACCCAACCCATATATATATATATATATATATATATATATATATATATATATATATATATATATATATATATATATATATATATATATATATATATATATATATATATATATATATATATATGTGTGTATAAGGTGTATATGTAACATAAATGCATTCTGTGCTTAGATTTAGGTCCCATCACCATAATATCTCACTATGGTATGCAATTATTCCAAAATACGGAAAAAAACGATATCCAAAATTCCTCTGGTCCCAAGCATTTTGGATAAGGGATACTCAACCTGTGTGTGTGTGTGTATATATGTATATATATATATATATATATATATATATATATATATATTATAAATGAGTGAATCAGTGCGATTGTCAAATTTATGCATAATACCTCACTGTAAAAGTGCAACCTGCAGTCAGAAATAAATTGGTCAAATGACCAGTCCAGTAAATAAGTTTTTTCAACTAGTTCAAGGTTTGATTAACCAACAGTCCACACTCTCCCCGTTTTATCGGGTTGCTGCTCAATTCTTCAAAATGTGCCACTAGGTATGCGTAGCCCAAAAGGAAATCTGTAAATAGAGGAAGAAACAGCAGAGCGCCTATAGTGTAGTATCCTTTAGTATAGTTTTCGTCACATGCAAGAATAATATTGCGTACCGGATTACGGCTTGACACAGTGCCTGTCGGTCCCCTGGTCTTTTAAGTCCAAGGGGTAAATTTACTAACATTCGTATTTTTCCGTTTGAGGTCAAAGTTCAATCACGAATGACATCGAAAGTGTAAATATGCAACTTTTTGAATTTATTACGACTAATTTACTAAGCTGTCGTATTCTGCATTTTCGGTTTTTCCGATGTTGATGTCATTCGTTTTTTTAGGCAGTGTTTTACGTGAGTGACTTGTAAAACACTGCCGACTTTAATACAATGAATCTCGGCCAGATCTGAGAGATCCGTGCTGGGCTTCATTGTGCACCTTATAGAAAAAAAAAAAAAAATGTTTAAACTTTAAAAAATAAATTGCGTGGGGTCCCCCCTCCTAAGCCAAACCAGCCTCGGGCTCTTTGAGCCGGTCCTGGTTGCAAAAATATGGGGGAAAAATTGACAGGGGTTCCCCCATATTTAAACAACCAGCACCGGGCTCTGCGCCTGGTCCTGGTTCCAAAAATACGGGGGGCAAAAAGCGTAGGGGTCCCCCGTATTTTTGAAACCAGCACCGGGCTCCACTAGCTGGACAGATAATGCCACAGCCGGGGGTCACTTTTATACAGCGCCCTGCGGCCGTGGCATTAAATACCCAACTAGTCACCCCTGGCCGGGGTACCCTGGAGGAGTGGGAACCCCTTCAATCAAGGGGTCCCCCCCCTCCAGCCACCCAAGGGCCAGGCGTGAAGCCCGAGGCTGTCTCCCCCCATCCAAGGGCTGCGGATGGGGGGCTGATAGCCTTTGTTGAAAGTGATGAATATTGTTTTTAGTCCGCAACCACAAGCTACCAGCATGCGGAGGTAAACCGGGCCCGCTGGTACCTGTAGTACTACTACTAAAAAAATACCCCAATAAAGACATAACACACACACCTTGAAAGTATAACTTTAATACATACATACACACCACCATATACACATACTTACCTTATGTTCACACGAGGGTCGGTCCTCTTCTCCGTGTAGAATCCATGGTGTACCTGTTGAAAAAATTATACTCACCAAATCCAGTGTAGAGGGCTCCTCGGGTAATCCATTTGTAATCCGCGTACTTGTAAAAATAAAAAAACGGACGCCCGACCACGAACTGAAAGGGGACCCATGTTTTCACATGGGACCCCTGTCCCCGAATGCCAGAAACCCCCTCTGACTGATGTCTAAGAGGGTTCCATCAGCCAATCAGGGAGCGCCACATTGTGGCACCCTCCTGATTGGCTGTGTGCTCCTGTACTGTATGACAGGCAGCACCCGGCAGTGTTACAATGTAGCGCCTATGCGCTCCATTGTAACCAATGGTGGGAACTTTGTGGTCAGCGGTTGACCGAAAGTAACCTCACCGCTGAACACAAAGTTCCCACCATTGGTTATAATGGAGCGCATTCCCCCCATCCCCCATAATTGACACTAGTAAAGGGATAAATGTGGCGCGCGCGCGCCACAAAATAGGGTGTGTGGCTTCGTTGGGATGGGCGTGGCTTCACAAAGGGGCGTGGCATTGCATGAAAAGACTACGTTATACCCCAGTTTTCCAACCTGCACGCCCAGACGTTAGCCACCACGGGAAAGAAAAATAATCCTGATTCATGCCCCTTACATTATTTGTAATTTTTCCTCCTTATAGTAATGCCCAGTATACATTATGCCACATACTGCAATGGCCCTTAGACATTATGCCACACACAATAATGCACATGACACGATATGCACACACCATAATGCCCCCGACACATTATGCCACACACCGTAATGCCCCCGACACATTATGACAGGAATCGCAATGCCCGTTATACATTATGCTACACACTGCAATGCCCCTGATACATTATACCACATACCACAATGCCCATGATATAGTATACAACACACCGTAATGCCTGACACATTATGACAGGAATCGCAATGCCCGTTATACATTATGCTACACACTGCAATGCCCCTGATACATTATACCACATACCACAATGCCCGTGATATAGTATACAACACACCGTAATGCCTGACACATACCGCAATGCCCGTTATACCCTATGCCACACACCGCAATGCCCGTTATACATTATGCCACACTGCAATGACCCTGAGACATTATACCACATACCACAATGCCCGTGATATAGTATGCCACACACCGTAATGCCTGTGACACATTATGACACACAACGCAATGTCCGTGATACATTATGCCACACACCGTAATGCCCATTACACATTAAGTCCTACAGTAAGGCTTCTAATTACTTTTAAATTACCTGCTCGTTGCCAGGGGTTTCATGCACTGGGTGTCATGCTCGTTGCCAGGGGTTTCATGCACTGGGTGTCATGCTTGTTGCTAGGGGTTTCATGCTCTTGGTTCCATGCACGGTGCCAGGGGTTTTCATGCTCAGGGTGTCATGCTCGTTGCCAGGGGTATCATGCACTGGGTGTCATGCTCGTTGCCAGGGGTTTCATGCACTGGGTGTCATGCTCGTTGCCAGGGGTTTCATGCACTGGGTGTCATGCTCGTTGCCAGGGGTTTCATGCACTGGGTGTCATGCTCGTTGCTAGGGGGTAGTGCTTGTTGCTAGGGCTGTGCTCCCAGTGCCACATATGTCCCCAGTGCCAGATATTACCCCACGGTGCCAGGTACTCACATGACCCCAGTGCACAATATAGCCCCCCCCTATGTGCCAGGTACACATATACCCCCCCAGTGCCACATATGCCCCCAGTGCCAGATATTCCCCCTCAGTGCCACATATGACCCCAGTGCCAGATATCCCCCCCCCCAGTGCCACATATGCCCCCAGTGCCAGATATTCCCCCCCAGTGCCAGATATGCTCCCAGTGCCAGATTTCCCCCCCCCCCAGTGCCACATATGCCTCCAGTGGCAGATATTCCCCCCAGTGCCACATATGCCCCCAGTGCCACATATTCCCCTCCCAGTGCCAGATATGCTCCCAGTGCCAGATTCCCCCATGCCCCCCAGTGCCACATATGCCCCCAGTGCCAGATATTCACACCCCCAGTGCCAGATATGCTCCCAGTGCCAGATCCCCCCCCAGTGCCACATATGCCCCCAGTGCCAGATATGCACCCCCCCAGTGCCAGATATGCTCCAAGTGCCAGATTTCCCCACCCCCCCCAGTGCCACATATGCCCCCAGTGCCAGATATTCCCCCCCAGTGCCATATATGCCCCCTCCGCCACCGCTCCCCGTTGGAGGGACACGGAGGGCACAGCGCGCCTCTCCTGTGTCCCTCCTGCATCATCTCCGGCGGCCGCGGGTCTAATAAACGAAGTGCCGTTCGTGAACTCTGATTGGCTCACGAACCGGCACTTTCTCTATTAGACCCGCGGCCGCCGGAGATGATGCAGGAGGGACACAGGAGAGGCGCGCGCTGTGCCCTCCGTGCCCTCTGTGTCCCTCCAACAGTAGGAGCAGATTGACATGCGGACGCTCGTCCGCATGTCAATCTGCGCTAAATCAGTGGCGCCCCCGCAGCCCCTCGCCCCCAAGCCACCGCGAGGGCTGCGGGGGCAGTAGTTACGCCACTGTTTGTATTTCTTTCTTTCTTACTGGGTTTCTGATCCTACCTCCAACTGAGTGCAGTGGCCCGGTTACCTGGTGATCCATGTAGTGTCTCAGTCGCCTTCCCCTGTGGCTGAGTGTGATGGTCCTGTTCTTGGAGATCCATGTTGTGTCTCAGCTACTATTTAAGTCAGTTTGGGCTTTAGAAGATTGGGGGTTATTCAGATGTGGAAGCAAAGCAAAAACTGCAGGTGGGGCAGAGATTTAGATTTTGGTCGGGTGCTTCCAAACTGAAATGTAAATTACAGTGTTAAAATAAAGCTGTCTAACATTTGTGTGGAACATGCAAAAGCACCTAGTATTTTCCCTGCACAGAAAAAATATAAATGTATTTCCTCCACTTGCGTTGCAAAATGGTTTGTTTCATTCAGATACAAAACGTACGTGCTTTTTCTGCCATGCTTCCAAATCTGAATCAGGCCCATTGTTTGGTGATTGTTGTGATATTCTTTTTTATAATAAATGTTATCTTATGCTTTTATCTTATTTGAAAAGTTGTTGATGTATTCGTTATATTTAACTGTAAACAAAAATTGTGTTTTCTTTGGATACTTTTAGCAAGTTATTTATTCAGAAACTGGGTATATTTCATAGTAGTTATAGGTAGATGAAGTGGTGTAACCTCAAAGTGTGTTTTATTTCTATTTAAAGTGTGTCTATCACTTAAGGTGTGTACACACGGTGAGATCCCTGCTTTGTTTGATTTTGACTATGCGATTTCCCTTGAACTCCCCCAGAGCCCAGATTTTGACTATCTGTGCTTGAGATTATGTCTATGTATGATTTTGACTAAGTGCCAATTTTGACTATACTTTGTACTAGATTGTACACTAGATAGTCAAGATTGACTTGCCTGCACAGTCTATCTAGCCTTACGATACCGACCCCACGGGAGCGCGCATCGGGATCGAATCTGTATCGTAAGCTGCCTAGCACCAGGAGATATGCACTAACTTTTCATAAGATTTTGACTATATAGTCAAAATCTTACAGATTTATCTCACCCTGTGTACACACCCTTACACTAAGAACCTGTTATATCATTGAGGCCCAACCAAGGGGCTGATTCATAGTTTGGAACAAAGTTGTTATGACTACTAAGCTTCTGTGTGTGCACATGCAGGAAGAACCTGAAATGAGGTCAGCTGAAGCCAGGTGAAATTTAAACAAGGTTTATTGCAGTGAAAGAACCAGTAAGATATCAGCATACAGAGAATGGATTCTTGATAAACATGGAACAGAATGCAATATTCCCAGATAATAGTAATGGCTTGATATTTAACAGGGAGTATGATTATGCTTGAATTTAGATACAGTCCAGATTAATTGCAGAGGTGAAAATGAACATGAAGAAATCCAGGTTTAAACAAAGCAGAGGGAAAATAACATACCAAAGTGAAGCAACCAGGCTGGGGTGGAAACAGACTGCAAATAATAATTCCGGAATGCAGATATTGCTCCAGCAGGGCAAGAAGTTTCATAACAAGGCATAGGTGAAACCAGGCTCCAGGAAATGTCTCAGAGATGCAGGTATGGCAGAAGCAGGACAGGAGAACTGGAGAGAGCCTAGTCACAATCCACATGGAACTACAATGATCTGCACATGAATGCTGGTGAGCAGGATCTAAATAGCAGCACAAGGTGTTGGCCACAGCTGCTCACAATCAGGTAATCAACCTGCAGGGACAGAGTGTGCAACTGCCATTCAGACCTAAGGCAGCAAGTGAGACCCCTAGAGGCAGGAATGAGACAATGCAAGGCAACACAAACACACAGACATTCCTAACATTATCCCCCCCTTAAACAGGCGGATTTCAGACGCCTAAAAGTTCACCTTCTCTTCTTTTTTCCTCTCCTCTTTTTGGGTTGCCTAGACCTATTTGAAGGTGTCACAAAGACACTACTCGGCAATACAGGTTCATCAATTATGAGTCTAGGATCCTCCAGAAGCTCGCTCTCAGAATCGGAGCCACAACCCAACGGCAGAACTGACCTCTTATTTTCTTGGATCTTATCAAGAGCGGATGGTAAATTTGTAGAAGCCAAACTTGACGAGCAATCTGCGTGAACACCTAAAGACATGTGCCCAGATCTCAAAAACTGAGGGTGCTGCCCACACTGCAAAGGCAGATTCTCAGACGGGCACACTTTAACAGATTCATCCAGGAGAGCGAGGACAGTTGGTGGACTGAACCTTTCGGACACTGCCTTGAGGAAAGCGGGCAAATCTTGTAAAACTGGATCTTCCGCATCTATAAGACCATTTACCCACTTCAAGGCCCTCCCTCTGAACCTCATACATATGTTAGCAATGATATCAATAGGGGACAAGTCATCAAAACTCAGATAATATTTGAAGAGAGCTAAACAGTGAGATATTTCCATAAAAGTAAGGCAGTTCCTCAACGACTCGGCTTTCCAAATTAGATGTTACATCAGGGAGGATAGACAACCGTGGCCTCTCAGACAAGATGGACTCTTCTTGCACCTTAGACAGGGAAGTCTCAGATGGCCCCGGCTGGGCAGACACCTCAGGCAAATCTTGGATCTCGGGCATGGCAGGCACCTCTATCTGGTGCTGGACAGGCAAAGCCTCCTCCTGGTGCTGGACAGGCAGAGCCTCCTCCTGGTGCTGGACAGGCAGAGCCCCCTCCTGGGGCTGGACAGGCAGAGCCCCCTCCTGGGGCTGGACAGGCCTTGACACGCCCTTTGGCAAGGCGGACACCTCTCGGACCTCTGGCAAGGCGGACACCTCTCGGACCTCTGGCAAGGCGGACACCTCTCGGACCTCTGGCCAGGCGGACACCTCTCGGACCTCTGGCCAGGCGGACACCTCTCGGACCTCTGGCCAGGCGGACACCTCTCGGACCTCTGGCCAGGCGGACACCTCTCGGACCTCTGGCCAGGCAGACACCTCTCGGACCTCTGGCCAGGCGGACACCTCTCGGACCTCTGGCCAGGCGGACTTGGATGACTGAGTGACCCTGAAAGACAAAATAACATTTGGACTGACCATTGACATGGCAGTCCTTATTCGCTCGATAGACGGAAACACAGCATCCTCATGCCGTGAGGCAAGGGCAGACAGGTCCTCATGCCGTGAGGCAAGGGCAGCAGAGACCTCTCGGACCTCTGGCAAGGCGGACACCTCTCGGACCTCTGGCCAGGCGGACACCTCTCGGACCTCTGGCCAGGCGGACACCTCTCGGACCTCTGGCCAGGCGGACACCTCTCGGACCTCTGGCCAGGCGGATACCTCTCGGACCTCTGGCCAGGCGGACACCTCTCGGACCTCTGGCCAGGCGGACACCTCTCGGACCTCTGGCCAGGCGGACACCTCTCGGACCTCTGGCATGGCAGACTTGGATGACTGAGTGACCCTGAAAGACAAAATAACATTTGGACTGACCATTGACATGGCAGTCCTTATTGGCCCGATAGACGGAAAAACAGCATCCTCATGCCGTGAGGCAAGGGCAGACAGGTCCTCATGCCGTGAGGCAAGGCCAGCAGAGACCTCATGCCGTGAGGCAAGGGCAGCAGAGACTTCTCGGACCTCTGGCAAGGCGGACACCTCTCGGACCTCTGGCAAGGCGGACACCTCTCAGACCTCTGGCAAGGCGGACACCTCTCGGACCTCTGGCAAGGCAAGGGCAGCAGGGGCCGGACTCCCCTCCTGTGGTCGCTGGGCTGGACACCCCTCCTGGGGTCGCTGGGCCGGACACCCCTCCTGGGGTCGCTGGGACGGACACCCCTCCTTTTGAAATTTGAGTGCCACAATGACATAACTGAGCAGAATTAGGCGCTTTGGCAGACTGAAGAAAGACCTTTTTGGGTTTGCGAGCAGGACATAATTGAATAAAATGTCCAGACCTGCCGCAATAAAAACAGAATTTTTTTTATCCCTTCTCTGTCTTTTCTCTTCCTCAGAGAGGCTGGGTCGTGGAAAACTCCAGAACTTGCCTTTGCTTGGAATTGGAAAACAGCTGCCAGAATTGAGAGCACCAGACTCATATTTTTCCCTTTTCCCCTGCGTCTCCTTAAAGGGAACTGGTAATCTTATTGAGTATTCAGGCAGAGCAGACAGTATCTCTGAAGACAGGGTTTGAATATTCTCCAGTTTCTCTTTGAAATCCACTAGCAATGTAGAACCCACGAACGGCATAAACTCGAGAGGCAGGGAATTTTTTTTAAATGAAGCCATTTTATGAAATTCAGCTATACCTCAAACTCCTGCACAGGTTTATTTGGGCAGATCATTCTGTTATGACTACTAAGCTTCTGTGTGTGCACATGCAGGAAGAACCTGAAATGAGGTCCGCTGAAGCCAGGTGAAATTTAAACAAGGTTTATTGCAGTGAAAGAACCAGTAAGATATCAGCATACAGAGAATGGATTCTTGATAAACATGGAACAGAATGCAATATTCCCAGATAATAGTAATGGCTTGATATTTAACAGGGAGTATGATTATGCTTGAATTTAGATACAGTCCAGATTAATTGCAGAGGTGAAAATGAACATGAAGAAATCCAGGTTTAAACAAAGCAGAGGGAAAATAACATACCAAAGTGAAGCAACCAGGCTGGGGTGGAAACAGACTGCAAATAATAATTCCGGAATGCAGATATTGCTCCAGCAGGGCAAAAAGTTTCATAACAAGGCATAGGTGAAACCGGGCTCCAGGAAATGTCTCAGAGATGCAGGTATGGCAGAAGCAGGACGGGATAACTGGAGAGAGCCTAGTCACAATCCACATGGAACCACAATGATCTGCACATGAATGCTGGTGAGCAGTGGCGGATCCAGGGGGGGGGGGGGGGGGGGCACCCACCCAGGCACGTGCCCCCCCTGTCATTTAGAAGATTCCACTCAGCTACTTTGAGAGTCCGTGCTCTGGTCGCGGTCCCGCGGATGTCACGTGGTTTCCGGCCGCAACACAGAGCCTGACTGGGGAGCCGTCTGCGCTGTGCAGTGCGTGCGGGACTCGGGAGTGCAGGGAGGATGCGGCTGTCATTGTGCAGGTGGGCGGGAGAGCGTGTAACTATGTGGCCCAAAATACAGTGGGAAGGGGGGATAGTGTATTAATGTTTTAACATTCTGTGGCTGTGTTTGTGTGTATATGTGTGTGGGTGCATATGTGGTTGTTTGTATATTGTGCTGTGTGTGTATATGTGGCTGGTTGTGCTTATGTGACTGTATACTGTATATGGCTGTCTGTATATGTGACTGTGTGTGTGTGTGTGTGTGTGTGTGTGTGTGTGTACTGTATATGGCTGTCTGTATAAGTGTGTGTGTGTGTGTGTGTGTGTGTGTGTGTGTGTGTGTGTGTGTGTGTGTGTGTGTGTGTGTGTACTGTATATGGCTGTCTGTGCATATGTGGCTGTCTGTGTATACTGTATCTGGCTGTCTGTATACAGTATGTGACTGTGTGTGCATATGCAGCTGTCTGTGTACACGTAAACTGTATGTGACTGTGTGTGTATACTGTATGTGACAGTCCGTGCATATGTGACTGTGTATTGTATGTGTGTCTGTGTCTGTGCATATGTGGCTGCGTATATGAGATTGCATGTGCATATGTGACTGTGTGTGTGGCTATTTATGTGTGTGGCTATGTATGTAATTGTGGCTGTGTGTGTGTGGCAGGTCCCCTACCAGGCCTGTCCCCGCACACTCGCCCTGTCCCCACACACTCACCCTGTCCCCTACCAGGCCTGTCCCTGTACGCACACCCTGTCCCCTACCAGGTCTGTCCCCGCACACTCGCCCTGTCCCCTACCAGACCTGTCCCTGTACACACACCCTGTCCCCTACCAGGTCTGTCCCCGCACACTCGCCCTGTCCCCTACCAGACCTGTCCCCTACCAGGCCTGTCCCCGCACACTCGCCCTGTCCCCTACCAGGCCTGTCCCCGCACACTCGCCCTGTCCCCTACCAGGCCTGTCCCCGCACACTCGCCCTGTCCCCTACCAGGCCTGTCCCTGCCCCAGCTCACTCACCGTCCCCGCACTCTCATCCTGTTACCCACTGTCCTTGTACTCCATGCCCCCAGCGTGAAGAAAACGAGGGCGTGACTCATGGGTATGGCATTCTCTGTGAGGCCGAACCTCTTGTTACAAAGCCACACCTCTTTCACAGGAGCACATGTGCCGAACCCCCCCCCCCCCTTCCTTCCCCTATTGTGGGGCCCCCCCTGTCATTTTGTTCTGGATCCGCCCCTGCTGGTGAGCTGGAGCTAAATAGCAGCACAAGGTGTTGGCCACAGCTGCTCACAATCAGGTAATCAACCTGCAGGGACAGAGTGTGCAACTGCCATTCAGACCTAAGGCAGCAAGTGAGACCCCTAGAAGCAGGAATGAGACAATGCAAGGCAACACAAACACACAGACAATTCCTAACAAAAGTATAATAGAGAAGGTAACTGTGCACTTTGGAATAACCATGCTGCACTGCATGTGGGGCAGATTTAAATGTGCAGAGATTTAGATTTGAGAGGGGTGTGTCCTAGCGCACTGTCTGGGTTTGGTGGGATACATGCAGCCAATCTTTATCCTTCATGCATAAAAAAGCAGCATGGTACAGTATAAGTGCAAAGTTACATGCTTTTTATTGGGGGAGGGGGGTTGTTCCTAACTTGGCATTTAAAAGCAGACATAATTCAGAGTCATAACTGAATTGTCATAAATGAGTACGGATTATGCAGATAATAACTTGTGCATTATTCCAGTACTTTGGCTTGCCTTTATTTTTCTTGTATTTTGTATGTGTAATAAAAGATTCATTTTTTTGTGCTTAAGGATTTCTTTTTTTGTCCAGGTTCTATGATGGTAGACAGCCAGTTCTTGCTATTATGGATCCAGCAATCATTAAATGCATTCTAGTTAAGGAATGCTACAGCTTATTCACTAACAGAAGGGTGAGTGACCGTCCCTCAACCCAACACCTGTATTTTGCTTTGACTGTGACCATTATATTTTCTGTGTAAATACTATGTTACATATGTCATGCTTCTCCCATGATCACATTGATTTGCAGTCTGGATGTACAATCACATAATGCTGACTTGTACTTTTGGCCTCTATTAGAATTTTGGACTAAATGGACCGCTAAATTCTTCAGTGTTGATTGCTGAAGATGAGCAGTGGAAGAGGATACGGACTGTGCTGTCCCCTACATTTACCAGTGGTAAAATAAAGCAGGTAATATATATGTGTATCAGCTATATGGGTAACAGAGCACACCTTTCATGGCATTATAAGTAAATAAATAAAACATAAAGTCTCTGGATCTGGGGATGGAGGACAATGTTGATCAATCAGTTTATATATAGTCATGTTGCCTACATATGTCCTAGTTATACATAATGTAGTCAAATGAGGGCTTCTTTGTCAGTGTAGATTTAGGGCCTGTTTCTGAGTCAGGCAGCTCTTCTCAGCGTCGCAAATAGAAAGCTATGCATACGCACATGTGCAAAAGCAAATTTACATGGTTTTGCGCATCTCCAAGCGATTCTGCCGCAGTCTCATGCAAGAGATCCATCTCGTGGGAGTGTAGCTACAGTATATTTCCATTCTACTCTATCCATGTACAGCAAAGGGAAGCCTGTTTCTGACTTATTGCTTGCACCCAGTATAGGAAATGTGCAAGTGAAGTGCCTAATCATTACAGCTTTACATGGAAAAACAGTGGGGGTCATTCCAGAGCTGCAACTAGACTTTTTGGTGCCCTGTGCCAGAAAAAGAATTGCCCCTTCCCCCTTCTCTGATCATCTTCGACACCACAAGCCAGCCATTGCAGCTGCTACCTAGAGGCCAAGAAATCTCCATCTTCTGGCGGAGATCCTGGCCTCTTCCCTCCTGTGCAATAGCAGCGACATGCGTTCATTTGGAAAACTGGTGGCCATCGTTGTCCGCTCCCCACCCCCAGAAGGCATCAGACTGTTAGTGACTGATGCTGTCCTGCATCCGTCTTCACAGGACCCATTCAAGCATGAACAGAGCGGGTCCTGTACATGCACAAAGTACCAATAATTGGTACCTTGCTAAGGACACTGCACCGCCAACCACATCTGAATGACCCTCAGTGTGCGGACTGGCTTCCCGCTTGCAGCTGTACAGATTCTCACTGTAGTCCTATGGAAACTGGGACTAACATAAGGCAAATCTGGCTTCCATGACATCACACAAATACAACCTCTTTGCATCCAGCTCAGAACCAGCCGCTTATTCTCATGACATAGCACAGATTTTAAATAGTTTTCATCTTAACATTGAACATTTTATTAAATGGCTTTATATAAAATAACATCTGTAGATGTTGTTTTATTAATGTTGGGATGTACAGTTCTCATTCCTTTTGTGGCATTTGCTGAACAAGAGGTTTTTTGTATTTTATTAAATTAAGATTTGTAAGCTTTATTAATTAAGGCAATCAGATATGAACCTGTCATTTTGGTTTTGCTCCATACTTGAGCTATGGAAAGTCTAATTTCAAAAAATTGTCTTGCTTTCAGATGTTCCCAATAATACAAAATTATGGACAACTTTTAGTGAAAAATGTTTGGAAGAAAGTAGATAACAAAGAGTCTATAAACATGAAGCAGTAAGTATGTGGTCTGTTGACAGTTTCACCCCTCCTGTGGTGAAATGCGCAGATGCAGAGCATTTTAGTTTGTATCCTCTTTTGAAGAGAGAGGAATTAAGCATTCTAACTTACCCCCCTACACCTCAAAACCTAACTTCCAACCCCGGGTGGCGGCTAAAGATAACTGCAGGTAATTGTATCACCGAGGGCTATCCTGATAGCCCTGATGCGGTGCACTTTTCTTACCGATGCCGGCACTTATCACAGATTATGCAGCCTAACCAATACCTCACGGCTATACTTACCTTTGGGATCCTGGCTGGTTCCTGGCTGGTGGGATTCCGGCGACGGGATGCTTATGTTTTCTGGATTCCGGCGTTAGTGTTCTGATGGGTGTTGGGATTCCGCCGTCGGTATTACGGCTGCCGTTATCCCAACAGCCAGAATTTTGAACCTAACCCCTCTGACCACTGAACTGCAGGCAAATCCTTTCTACAGACGATAGATCTCTATCATCACGAATATTGTAATTATTTACTTATAACACACAATGATAACTTGTTTAATGAATAAAATTATGACATCATAACTAATTGATCATAAACTATGGCATTCAAATTCACTATTTAAATATATAATTTATCATAGTATTAGCATTTCTTAGGAACTACAGAGAGTTTAATTTACACAGCCCACAGTGGGACATGGTCCCAGCCTCCAGGGCTCAAACAATCTCCCGGAAGCTCTAATAACAAGGGGGTTACTTATTTTTGGTAAGTGAGGTTGTACACAATCACAGTATTGGGTAAGCAAGGTGATATTTTTTAGCTGAGTGAATTTGTATGACTTCACTATTTAGTGTCAGACTGGGTCATGAAGTGTTAAAACGGCCAGATATCGCGATTAATGACCGATGGTTATTATCGCGGTATCCTTTTACAGGCCGTTTTCATTGGCTGAAAATGAACCCACGATAGCGCAAAAACACATGAGATCTGGGACTATTCGCTGCTCCGGGAGAGCGCTTATTGCTGATTATGCTTCGGGTGCCTGAGGCAACCGAAGCATAATCTGTGATAAGTGCCGGCATCGGTAAGAGAAGTGCACCGCATCGGGGCTATCAGGATAGCCTCCGGTGATACAATTACCTGCGGTCAATGACCGCGAGTAATTGGATACCCTCCTAAGTGAAATATATATATTTTTTGTTACTTCAGTTTATTTATTGCTATTTTATCATTTTATCTTCTCAGCATCTTTGGAAGCTACAGCATGGATATTGTTTTGAGCACATCATTCAGTGTAAATGTGGATTCACTGAATAATCCCAATGATCCATTTGTGACCAATGCAAGGAACCTTTTCACCTTTTCCTTTTTCAATCCTCTGTTCTTAACGACACGTAGGTTATTGAGTGAGCTACTCGCAAATGTTTCTTTACTGGGATCTGTAGTTAGTGTTCACAATTACACAGTAGCAGGAGGTGATTTTTCACTTGAAATAAAGTCTTTGCCTAACTATAGAATTGTTATGTTTCTCTTACAGTCCTGTGTCCATTCCTTATTCCTCTCCTGAACAGACTGAATTTCTGTTTTCTTCCTGTGAGTGTTCTCAACTTTTTCCAAGATGCCATTAAACTCATTAAGAAAAGCCGGCAAAAAGGAATTCACACAGTAAGTGACTGTTTATTGGGGAACTATTTGGGTTGTAGATGGCTGATAGTGGAACAAGCCATGAGAGGGGGTTGGGTATAAAATGCCGGTGGCCAGGATCCCGATGGTCAGAATCCCGGCAGCAAAATTCTGACAGGCAGAATGCCGACTGATCCCGGTGAGTATTCTAAACCTAACCATCCTCTCATGCAGCCTAACCCTAACCATCCCCTCCTGAAGCCTAACCCTAACCATACCCAGGAGCTGTCTTTTCGTATGAGCTCAATGGGCTCTTGCCCAAGTGCACCAGTAGTATAAGGGCCCCAAGCTGAGGGTCTCCTCTTTACAGGGGTACCAGGTTTTTTAAAATCGGCAATGGGGAACCGGAGATATCTTACTTCAAAGCAGTGGTCCCCATCCGAGTCTGTTCATTTATTTTCCCAGCCAGATATCTTGGGTTTTGTCTGATATAGAGTCTTTCTGAAAGTATATTCCAAAAGCTGAGACTCTCCCCTGTCAGTGGACACTGGCAGCGTGTCTCTACTTTGCCCAGAAGCAGAGATATCAGCCTTCCAGCAGCCGGTCCCTGCTCCAGCTCCACACTCCTAATATGCAGTTTCATATTTTCATTGGTGGATTGCTCTGGCTCCTGAGTTCCAGTACCTACTGAAAGGTGGGACTCTCTAGTGTTTTACCCCATTAAATTCTGAAAAACCTATTTCCAGGAACTGGAAGATATCTGCAGTCAAGCAAGCTACCCTCCCACCGGAAAATTATGAATATTAAGCACACTCCACTATCCACCACTCCCCTGTGTATAAAACACCCCCCTACCACCCTGGAAGTCATGTACTGGGGCACCTTCATTCAGCCCAATGCCCCCTTCTACAGTTTAGTGTTCTCCCTCCCACCCCATCTGTGCAGTAAGGAGTAATTTAGCAGAAATTACTGCTCCAGGTCCTACATGCTGAGCAGAAGATAGAACACCCCCTACCACCCGCGGGACATCAAAGCTGCCACTGATAGCACCCGCTGCTCCTACCGCTGGAAGATGGGTAGGGGCCCCAGTGCTTTGCTTTGCCCAGGGGCCTACACTGCTGTTAAGACGGCCCTGACCATACCCTCCCTCAGCCTAACCCTAACAAACCACTTCCGCAGCCTAACTCTAGCCATCTTCTCCCGCAGCCTAACAACCATCCCCTCCCACAGCCTAACTCTGACTATCCCCTCCCTCAGCCTAACCTTAAATGCTCCTTTTCTCAGCTTAACACTTACTGTCCCATCCGGCAGCCTAACCCTCCCCCTAGTGCCTATCCCTAAACATAACCCTAATACTCACTATAGGGCTCCGTCGGTGTTGTGACCATCGGGATTCTGCTGTCAGGAGTGTGACCATTGGGATCCTGACTACATCCCATGAGAGGGCCCCAGTGCAGCAATACTTTGTGGGTCCCTATACTACAATAATTTCACAAATCGGTACAAATCAAAAGCCTGAGACATAAAGATAGACTGTTTTTCTTATTCGCTAAGAAATGTATGTAACTATGCAACTGGTCCCAACGCCATAATCATGAAGTTTTTAGTCCTAAATTACTGTACTTGAGCAATACTGATAGTTTTGGATTATTTTTGGTGGGTTTTATATATACAAAAAAGTAATAAGTAACTTTTACCTTAATTTTTTATTTATTTCTTAACAGTTTCTTATATAGCGCAGCAAATTCAGTTGCGCTTTACAATTGGAAATAACAATGATATAACAAAACTGGGTAATAACAAACAGTCATAGGGGTTGGAAGGCCCTGCTCGCAAGCTTACAATCTATAGGGAAACAGGCATGGATACACAAGGATAGGTGCTATCTATTGCATAGTTGTCCACCAGATTGCAAAGGTTCTTGGTGGGCTGTATGATATGGTCATACAGCAATGATGAACCGGGGTCAAGAGGAAGGGAAAGTAAAGAATGAGAAGACATGTGAGGAAATGTGTGGACTGTGCAGAGTGCATGCAATTTGATAGGAAAGTTTATGAAAGTTATGTGGGTGGTTCTGGAATTTGATATGCTTGCCTAAAGAGGTGAGTTTTCAGGGAACGCTTGAAGGTTTGGAGACTAGAGGAGAGCCTTATTGTGCGTGTTAGGGCATTCCACAGAGTGGGTGAAGCCCGTAGAAAGTCCTGCAATCGTGAGTGGGAGCGAGTACTGAGTGTGGATGAGAGATGCAGATCTTGTGAAGAGCAAAGAGGTTGGGTTGGGAGATATTTTGAGATAAGTGAAGTGATGTACGTTGGTGTAGTTTGGTTAATGGCCTTGTGTGTGAGTAAAAGTATTTTATATTGAATATGGTAGAATACAGGTAACCAATGGAGGAACTGACAGAGTGGATCTGCAGACGATGAACATCTAGCAAGGAAGATTAGCCTTGTAGCTGCATTCAGAATGGATTGCAGTAGTGAGAGTCTTGTTTTGGGAAGACCAGTTAGGAGACTATTGCAATAATCAATGTGGGAGATAATGAGAGCATGGAATAGAGTTTTAGCAGTGTCTTGTGTAAGTTATGGTCGTATTTTGGATATGTTTTTTAGATGCATGTAAGATGATTTTGAGACAGATTGAATATGGGGAACAAAGAACAGATCAGAGTCAAGGATGACACCTAGGCAGCGAGCTAGTGGGGTAGGGTTGATTTCAACAGTGAATATCAGGTTGGTACCTGCTATTGGCCGGTGGAAATATAATTAACTGTTTTTGAAATATTAAGTTTGAGGTGGCGAGATGTTATCCAAGATCAAATGGCAGAAAGGCATTCAGTGACACAGCCCAATACCGATGGTGACAAATCAGGGGAGGATAGGTAGATTTAAGTATCATCTGCGTACAGATAATACTGAAATCCAAAAGAGCTGATTAGTTTACCAAGAGATGAGGTATAGATTGAGAAAAGCAGAGGACCTAAGACTGAGCCTTGCGGTACTCCAACTGATAGAGGTAGCGAAGAGGAGGTAGATTCAGAGAAGCGAACACTGAAGGAGCAATTAGATAGGTAGGCTAGGAACCAAAAAAGGGCTGTGTATTTAAGACCTAAGGTTTGTAGTGTTTGTATAAGAACCTTTAGTTCACTTTCTTGCAATCCAATATTAGTAGGCAGACTAAAGTTTTTTTCTGAAAATCAGAGTAATCTGAAGAAAAAAGCAACATATTTGGTTACTGCATAACAAAATTACTGATTTTGGAATGTGACTATGTCTAAGAAAGTGTCAGAATAGGCAGCGTGCCAAAATAGGCTCAGCAACCCTCAACGGGAACAAAAAAAAGTAGTAGTACAAGCAGAAATCTTTGACGCATACTGTACATTTGCAAATATATATGAAACATCCACCAGTGATCTGTCTCCCTCTGTATCGCCTCAGCATAGTGCTGAGTAATGCATATGAGTGAGATGTTGCTGAATTCCGTGGGACTGTAAGAAAGCATGACACTGTCTTTATCTTTTTTTGACAAGAGCTGAACATTCATCACTTGGTAAGTAGCCAAAGCAGTTTGCCGCCATGGTGGCAGTAAAATAACACCACAGAATGCGTTGTTACATTGTGACATCTAATCCTTAATCTTTAGACTGAGAGGTTTTGAATGGTCTGAGACATTTTTCTGAAGTTGATTGTAAGCTGTAAGAACATACATGCTTTTATTGTGGTCATAGCCTTTATTGACTTGCAAAGTGAAACATAATATTTCTGTATATCTCTGCTCACCTCACCAATTTTACTCTTTAGGACCGGGTAGATTTCCTACAACTTATGGTGGATTCTCAAACCAAAGACAAAAATACATCATCAGGGGAGGAGAGTCATAACTATAAAGGTATAAAGCTTGATTTATACAGTCTGCTCAGAGCATGAGATATATTCCAGCTATTGTAGAGTGACAATCACATCACAATTGAGGTCCACCTATGAAAAACACTTCCAATAGAAAACAAGATTCTAAGAGGAGACACATCAAGCCTTGGAGAGAGATAAAGAAGAAGTTGCCCAAAGTAACCAACCAACTTCTATAATTTACTTTATCTTGCACATTCTATGACATGATAGTCAGAAGGCGGTTGGTTGGTTGGTTGGTTGGTTGGTTGGTTGGTTGGTTGGTTGCTTGCTTTGGGCAACTTCTCAACTTTTTCACTCTCCAAGATTTTATACAGTACATATCACCTTCTATAATCTATAGAGAAAGAGACTGAGCATTATACAGAGTTATGAGCAAATAAAAAAAGAACAAAGAAGGAACAATTTGCACCATTTTAAATCATATTGCATTTGTGATGGGAAAAATTGAATAGATTTTAAGTTTGGAAGGGCATTTACGTGTCCTACAGTAGCTTAATTCCAAATTCCAGTGTAAAAACAAGGCTGCCCAGTATGTTACCTGCTTGCAAAACTCTTATGTATTTGCACCCCTTGCATTGCAACATGGGGGGTTATTCAGACCTGATCACTAGGGTATGTTTTTTGCATCCCTACGATCAGGTAGTCGCCGCCTACAGTGGGAGAGGAAATTCGCTGTGCAAGTGTGCGTTCGGATGTGGAGCAGAGCTGCACAAACTAATTTTGTGCAGTCTCTGCACAGCACAGGACTTACTCTTCCAGTGCGATGATCGGGGCCGGAGCTAACGTCAGAAACCCTCCCTCCAAATGCCTGGTCCCTCCTGCGTTTTTCCGGACACTCCGTGAAAACGATCAGTTGCCACCCACAAACGCCCTCTTCCTGTCAATCACCAGTGCATTCAGATTTTTCGCACCATCCTGTCGCTGGCCGGCGATCCCCGTTGCTGTATATGCAGGGCATACCTGATCCTTTCGCACAGCAGCGATCAGGTCTGAATTAGCCCCATGGATTGTTACTGGAGCAAATTGCTTCTTTTCTAGTTTGCTCCTATCACTGAGACAGACCCAATCAGAGCAGCATAATGGATGAGATTTGCAGCCTGATTTTATAAAATATATAGACAAAAAGATAATGCCAAGGAACTACGTCTTACCAACAACCGGGCAAGGAGCACCGTGACCTACTTTCTGGAACAGAGATCACTGCTCCCAAATAATGACAGCTTATTGCAAAATGATGTACACAGGGATGCTACATGTTTTGGTTAAATGGAGGTGCATTTATTTCCATTGAACATAATAATTATTGTTATTAATAACTCAATAATGTTTTTGTATTTTTTTTATTATTTTCATTTTTCCTCATGTCTGGTTATTACTGGACACTTATTTGTTAGTAAACCTTAAAGTTACCAAGTTACCATTTACAGTTTGTTTTTTTACTAACACAATGTTGTACTTCTGTAATTGTGTCATATGCTTTTATCCGTTTGGATTAACATAGAATTTGACAGCAGAAAAGAACCACTTGGCCCATCTAGTCTCCCCTTAACACATGTACACGCACACACTTATACACTAGGGTTCTTTTTTTGTCGGGAGCCAATTAACCTAGCAGTATATTTCTGGATTGTGGGAGGAAACCGCAGTTCCCTGGAGGACCCATGCAGGCACAGGGAGAATATACAAGCTCCACACATTTACAGCCATGGTGGCAATCAAACCCATGACCTCTGTGAGGCATTAATGATAACCATTACACCACCTGTACTACCCGATTGGTCCAGAAATCATAATGGTACTATATCATAAACAATCATAATGAAAACAAAACAAGAAAGTTATTGTTAATCACCATAGATAAGGAAACATTATAACCAACTGTCTCATCTTTTGCACAGCGCTGACAGACTCGGAGATTATGGCTCAGGGACTTATCTTCATCATGGCTGGCTACGAGACAACCAGCACTACGCTGATGTTCCTGTCTTACCATCTGGCCACTCAGCCTGATGTTCAAACTAAACTTCAGGAGGAAATTGATACCATTCTCCCAAACAAGGTAATTTCCTATAATGTAGATGTTTTCTACTGTAACTGCTCCCACTGTGCATTCCATTTCGGAACACTTCCAAACCTAGTGATGCCCTGAGGAAAGTGCTGCTGAACCATTGTTGCTTCAGCTAGTAACACTTTGCTGGCTAAAATGAGGGTGTTGGCTTCCTCCCTCTTTTCTTGAGCTCAGCCTAATACCATTAAACAGGCTGCCCAGGAAAAGGCAAGAGGCACTTAGTTTCTTCTGAAGAAAGATGCTAAAAAATAAGCTATAGCTTTGTTACTATTAAAGTAGATAGTACAATAGAATATTTGTATCTACCTAACTCAAACTAGTAGTAAATTGCTTGAAAGGAAATCATATCAAATAGTGCCCCAAATGTATTAAGCCATAAAAAGTGATAAAGCGGAGACGGAGTGATAAATAACCAGCCAATAAGCTTCCTATCTGCCATGTCACAGGCTGTATTTGAAAAATGACCGTTAGGAGCTGGTTGGCTGGTCATTTATCATGCCTTTTCCTTCTCCACCTTATTACTTTATAAGGCTTAATACATTTAGGCCAGTATACCATATATCACATGAAAAGCTTGTTCCATGATACTATAATTGTGCTTATTGTCCACAGGCTCCTCCAACATACGAGGCTCTGATGCAGATGGAGTATCTTGACATGGTGATATCTGAAACCTTGCGACTCTACCCTCCATCTTTGAGACTTGAGCGTGTTTGTAAGAAAACAACTGAGATCAATGGAGTAACTATCCCAGAAGGGGTAGTGGTAGTGATCCCAGCATTTGTGCTACACCGTGATCCGGAGATATGGCCAGATCCAGAGGAATTCAGACCTGAAAGGTATCACAGATTGAGGGTCATTTATTTAGGAGTAATTGTGACTAACAAATAAGTAAGCTCTCACGAGCAGGGCCCTCTTCCCTCATGTGCTTTTCCTTCCCTCCCTTATACCATCATCTCCTCCTCACTACCAACAATGGCACAAAAATCTCTGGGTTTGACCATCCCAATGCTGATTTGGGTCTTATGACTGCCGCTGCAGCAATCTTTATGTGCTTGTGCATGTTCTGCAATGTTTTGTACTTTAAGTCACGTTTTGTTTTCTTTTGCCCAGTTATGTACCTTGTTGTGAGGCGCTGTAGACCCTTTGTGGTGCCATAACATTAAAGTATAATAATAATAATAATAATATTTAATCAAGAACTAATGCATTGATATACAAATATATATATATATATATATATACATTGGATGGTGAGGCACTCCTAAAGCTGAATCATTCAAACGCCGGTGCCTTCGTAAAGCAGAAGCAATATAGTCAAAAAGGACGTGGCACTCACGGCAGGATACAAATGGTCAAACACTCATGTGTCGTTAGCTAACAACACATGAGTGTTTGACCATTTGTATCCTGCCGTGAGTGCCACGTCCTTTTTGACTATATATATATATATATATATATATATATATCCGAAGCAGCAAAACACGGCACTCATGGGACTTGAAAAACGAACAGCAGGGCTGGCTCAAGAAGAAAGCTGTCAGAGCAGCATACTTGTCAAGTATGCTGCTCTGACAGCTTTCTTCTTGAGCCAGACCTGCTGTTTGTTTTTCAAGTCTCATGAGTGCCGTGTTTTGCTGCTTTGGATAGAATTTCTTCTACATGTGGTACCTGGGCGTTTTGGACTTTGAGGAATATCTTTGGAGTGCCAGTCCTTCTGTTGCTATATATATATATATATATATATATATATATATATATATATATATATATAGGATTGTGTTTATCCGGCACTCTGGATGATAAACTTGATTGTGCCCGGGTGCCCTCCTATTTGTGCATACAGTCAAGGAAATCCCTCCAGCAAACCGATACATTACCGGGTGGAAGAAAAGCAGGCGGCACTCCAAGGTCTTTCAAAATAAACTTTGTATTAAAGATTTACAGCATAATGCAGTGGCAACGTTTCAAGACCATGCTGGTCTTTTCGTCAGGCTGTGCATTTAGAAAACGAAAACAAATACAATTGGCAGAACAGTGATTAAAGTGCTTACCTGCCTTATATATCAGTGTGCATAACATGCGGTGTCTCGCGGAGTCCCGGGCCGTCGGCTTCTGGGTGCGTCAGTCCGTCGCTCCGTTCGTGACATCATGGTTGCTGGGCAACCCTGTGAAGCCTCGGGTCCCGTCGCGCCGGGAGAGCTCGCAGTGCTAGAAGGATAATTAAATTGTGAATTATTGGTGCAGTGACATAAAGTAATATGACAGTGGTGTATAATACTATGACAGTGATATATAATAATGTGAAGCATTGATATTAACCAAATAAACTGTGCTTTTAAAATCACAAGATTGTAGCTCTATCTGATTGGCTGGTAATTGCATGCAAATTAATTGAACTCTTAATGAAAACTGTTATGTATACTTCTAATTAATAATTATAATTATTTTAGTAATAGATGCATGCTAATATATTATATGATGAGCTGTTATCAAGTTAAAAAGGTGTTCCAGGTGAATTTTTCATTTAGTCCGTTTGGTGCAAGAGCTCCCAATAGGAATATCCATTTGGATTCACACTTGTTTAGTAGTTTCTGACGGTCTCCTCCTCTTGTCAATGGTGGAATATGGTCTATGATCTTACATCGAAGATCTGATAGATGGTGTCCCTGTTGACGATAATGCCTTGCTACAGGTTGGTCTATATTCTTTCCTTCCAATGCAGCCTTAACCGCTGATCTATGAAGAGCCATACGGTCACGTAGATTTCTTATAGTTTGTCCTACATAGATGAGTCCACAAGGACACGTGATGGTGTACACTATGAAGGCTGTGGTGCATGTTATCACGTGTTTTATTTTATATTCTTGTCCTGTTAGTTGGTTGACAAAAGAGTTTCCTGGTTCCATGTATTTGCAGGTAGTGCATGATATGCATTTATAACATCCTGGTTTTTTGGTCGTGCCAAAAAGTGTGGTATTTGATTTTGAAGTGACATAAGTTTTTACTAAGCGGTCCCGGATGCTTCTGCCTCTTCTATAACTGGGCATGATGCGAGTATTCTTAAAAATTGGTAGCTCATTGTCTCCTGTGACAATAGGCCACAGGGCTTTAGTTGCTTGTGGGATCACTACGCTGGCTGTGTTGAAGGTTGTCACAAATGGTATCTTGTTTTTAACTTCTTTTCTTTGTTTATTCTTGGGTTGCAACAGATGTTCTCGTGACATTCGCTGTACTTTGTTTTTTGTTTCTATTAATTCCTTGTGGTGGTACCCTCTAGAGGCAAATTTATCCACCATGGTTAACAAGGCTTGTTCTAAATCTTTTGGATCGCTTGAAATCCGGGCTGCTCTGATCATTTGTGAGCGTGGTAATCCTTTAATCAAGGCCGGTGGATGACAACTGCTGTGTAATAACATGGTGTTTTGGTCTGTACTTTTGGTGTATAGGGAAGTTTTCAGTGTTCCCTCCTTGATGCTTATAGTGACATCTAGGTAATTGATGCTAGATGTACTAACTTGATGTGTGAATTTTATTGGATGGTCCATTTGATTGATGTTAGAAATTAATGAAGTTAAGGTTGATAACGGACCTGTCCATATTATCAGCAGGTCATCAATATATCTAGTATATAATGATATATATTTTGAAATTTCTGGATCCGAGAAAAAGAAAATTTGTTCTTGCTGAAACATATATACGTTTGCAAATGACGGGGCCACATTGGACCCCATAGCGCAACCTTTGGTCTGAATGTAATATTGACCATTATGTAAGAAATAATTTTTAACCAGGGTGCTTTGCAGCAACTCTAAAAATAACGGAATGGGGATCTCTGTGAACTTATGTTTGTGTAGGAACAATTCCATGGCTATGAGTCCTTCTTGATGAGGGATCACCGTATATAGACTTTTTACGTCTAATGTACACAATATGGTGTTTTCTGGCAATTGCGTTAGGGATTGTAACTTTAGTAAAAGTTGTGTGGTGTCTTTCAAGAAGGTAGATTGTTTGGAGATCAGAGGTTGAATAAGGCCATCTAGGAATTTGGATACTGGCTGCAACAAAGACCCTCTGGCTGAGATAATGGGGCGTGGGGGTGGATTGTTCGCATCCTTGTGAAGTTTTGGTACTGTATATATTATAGGAGTGATGGGGTATTCTGTACTTAATGCTTTGAATGTTCTGTTGTTGATTTGTTGTGTATCGTGGGCTTGTTTTAAAATGTCGTCCAGTTGTGTTTTATACTTCTCAGTCGGGTTGTTGGACAATTTACTGTAAGTGCTTGTGTCCAATAATAACTTGTCTATGTTGTTAATATAAATGTCTGTGTCTTGCAGCACAATGCCTCCTCCTTTGTCCGCTGAGCGGATTGTGATGTTGTTTAGGGCCGACAGTTCTTTGAGAGCCTGGTGTTCTTGTTTGGTAAGATTCGAGCAAATTTTAGGTTTTGCCCCTTGATATTTGCTTACTGAGTCATCCAAGAGTCTATTATAGGTTTTTAAGGAGGGATTGTTGGAAACCGGATCAAAGGAAGATCTCTTATATATCAATTGTTGTTTGGGGTCCACTTGGGTGGGAGTGATCTGATGTTGGAAGAATTCTTTAGTTTTTAACGTCCTATGGTGTCCATAGAGATCTATTTTCCAATTCAATTGATTATGGTATGTCGTGGGGATAAATGATAATCCTTTGTTTAGGACCGCTGATTGTGCTGCAGTTAAAGAATGAGACGATAAGTTAAACACTATTTCTTCTTTTTTGTATTTATTGGCGGCTTGGTAGATTCTTTGGTTTTGACCACCTCTCCTGGTTCTTCTGTAGACCGATGGTCTGCCCTTGTTCTTGAAGCCCGATCTAAAGGGATGTCCGGAGTTTTGGTGGGGTCATCAGAGTCGTTGATGTGGAAGTCGCTGTCGCTGTTTGATTGAGAGCGATGTCGAAGATTAGTGTTTCTGGAATCTCTTTTATCTCTCCACGATACTTTTGAACGAGATCTGGAGCGGCCTGTGTTGAAATCAGTACCACTTAACCATCTGTACACTCTGAATTCTTCATAGTCTGTTTGTACAGTAGTGAGCTTTTTGTTTTTAAATTTCAGGAGCTCTTGTCTATAATTATTGCATTGGGTCTCCATTTTGGCCCACATGGTTTGATGTTTTTTATCATCTAGTATTGGCTTGTATGTGGTAGTTGAGATGTCCAGTTTTTCTTTTGTTTCTTTGAGGATTCTGCCCGACTCCTCGATCACGAGCAGCATAAGATCGAAGCTGCATTTATTTAATATGGATATCCATTTGTGGCAAAAGCTTGCATTGTTGCGGCCGATGGTGGGGGTGTTTCTGATGCGAAAACCCCGTGGTATCATTTTTGCTCTAAAATAATTGGAGAGCGATGTCCCATGTAGAAGATAGTCAGTTTCTTTGTTTCTTAATTTCAAAATGGTGTTATATATTTCATCCACTGTAGGGGCATTTTGCACAGGGTGTAGATCAGCACCAAATAATACGGTGTCTGTATGTTCCTGTGTGAGTGTCAGAGTTTCATCCAAATGTGATTTGAGGTCTATAAATGATTTAACCTCGCTGTAAGCCATTAGTGGATCTTTTTTTGTAAACGTGGATCCTGTTGCTGGATGATTAAATTCACCTGGAAATAGTTACCGATGGTATCGATGGTAAGCCGGAAAAAACTGAAAGCAATTGTATATGTCCAAATATTGTAATGTAATATACCCGTGTGAAAAACGGGAAAATTGATATTGTTCCGGTGCCTTGATCCTTAGGGGTACAGGCATGTACCTCAATTGTATAGGATTGTGTTTATCCGGCACTCTGGATGATAAACTTGATTGTGCCCGGGTGCCCTCCTATTTGTGCATACAGTCAAGGAAATCCCTCCAGCAAACCGATACATTACCGGGTGGAAGAAAAGCAGGCGGCACTCCAAGGTCTTTCAAAATAAACTTTGCATTAAGTACAGAATACCCCATCACTCCTATAATATATACAGTACCAAAACTTCACAAGGATGCGAACAATCCACCCCCACGCCCCATTATCTCAGCCAGAGGGTCTTTGTTGCAGCCAGTATCCAAATTCCTAGATGGCCTTATTCAACCTCTGATCTCCAAACAATCTACCTTCTTGAAAGACACCACACAACTTTTACTAAAGTTACAATCCCTAACGCAATTGCCAGAAAACACCATATTGTGTACATTAGACGTAAAAAGTCTATATACGGTGATCCCTCATCAAGAAGGACTCATAGCCATGGAATTGTTCCTACACAAACATAAGTTCACAGAGATCCCCATTCCGTTATTTTTAGAGTTGCTGCAAAGCACCCTGGTTAAAAATTATTTCTTACATAATGGTCAATATTACATTCAGACCAAAGGTTGCGCTATGGGGTCCAATGTGGCCCCGTCATTTGCAAACGTATATATGTTTCAGCAAGAACAAATTTTCTTTTTCTCGGATCCAGAAATTTCAAAATATATATCATTATATACTAGATATATTGATGACCTGCTGATAATATGGACAGGTCCGTTATCAACCTTAACTTCATTAATTTCTAACATCAATCAAATGGACCATCCAATAAAATTCACACATCAAGTTAGTACATCTAGCATCAATTACCTAGATGTCACTATAAGCATCAAGGAGGGAACACTGAAAACTTCCCTATACACCAAAAGTACAGACCGAAACACCATGTTATTACACAGCAGTTGTCATCCACCGGCCTTGATTAAAGGATTACCACGCTCACAAATGATCAGAGCAGCCCGGATTTCAAGCGATCCAAAAGATTTAGAACAAGCCTTGTTAACCATGGTGGATAAATTTGCCTCTAGAGGGTACCACCACAAGGAATTAATAGAAACAAAAAACAAAGTACAGCGAATGTCACGAGAACATCTGTTGCAACCCAAGAATAAACAAAGAAAAGAAGTTGAAAACAAGATACCATTTGTGACAACCTTCAACACAGCCAGCGTAGTGATCCCACAAGCAACTAAAGCCCTGTGGCCTATTGTCACAGGAGACAATGAGCTACCAATTTTTAAGAATACTCGCATCATGCCCAGTTATAGAAGAGGCAGAAGCATCCGGGACCGCTTAGTAAAAACTTATGTCACTTCAAAATCAAATACCACACTTTTTGGCACGACCAAAAAACCAGGATGTTATAAATGCATATCATGCACTACCTGCAAATACATGGAACCAGGAAACTCTTTTGTCAACCAACTAACAGGACAAGAATATAAAATAAAACACGTGATAACATGCACCACAGCCTTCATAGTGTACACCATCACGTGTCCTTGTGGACTCATCTATGTAGGACAAACTATAAGAAATCTACGTGACCGTATGGCTCTTCATAGATCAGCGGTTAAGGCTGCATTGGAAGGAAAGAATATAGACCAACCTGTAGCAAGGCATTATCGTCAACAGGGACACCATCTATCAGATCTTCGATGTAAGATCATAGACCATATTCCACCATTGACAAGAGGAGGAGACCGTCAGAAACTACTAAACAAGTGTGAATCCAAATGGATATTCCTATTGGGAGCTCTTGCACCAAACGGACTAAATGAAAAATTCACCTGGAACACCTTTTTAACTTGATAACAGCTCATCATATAATATATTAGCATGCATCTATTACTAAAATAATTATAATTATTAATTAGAAGTATACATAACAGTTTTCATTAAGAGTTCAATTAATTTGCATGCAATTACCAGCCAATCAGATAGAGCTACAATCTTGTGATTTTAAAAGCACAGTTTATTTGGTTAATATCAATGCTTCACATTATTATATATCACTGTCATAGTATTATACACCACTGTCATATTACTTTATGTCACTGCACCAATAATTCACAATTTAATTATCCTTCTAGCACTGCGAGCTCTCCCGGCGCGACGGGACCCGAGGCTTCACAGGGTTGCCCAGCAACCATGATGTCACGAACGGAGCGACGGACTGACGCACCCAGAAGCCGACGGCCCGGGACTCCGCGAGACACCGCATGTTATGCACACTGATATATAAGGCAGGTAAGCACTTTAATCACTGTTCTGCCAATTGTATTTGTTTTCGTTTTCTAAATGCACAGCCTGACGAAAAGACCAGCATGGTCTTGAAACGTTGCCACTGCATTATGCTGTAAATCTTTAATACAAAGTTTATTTTGAAAGACCTTGGAGTGCCGCCTGCTTTTCTTCCACCCGGTAATGTATCGGTTTGCTGGAGGGATTTCCTTGACTATATATATATATATATATATATATATATATATAAAATAGGAGTTTAATACCTACCGGTAAATCCTTTTCTCTTAGTCCGTAGAGGATGCTGGGGACACCATAAGAACCATGGGGTATAGACAGGATCCGCAGGAGACATGGGCACTTTAAGACTTTGAAAGGGTTGTGAACTGGCTCCTCCCTCTATGCCCCTCCTCCAGACTCCAGTTATAGGAACTGTGCCCAGGGAGACGGACATTTAGAGGAAAAGGATTTATTGTTAACTAAGGTGAGACACATACCAGCTCACACCGCAACACGCCGTACAACATGGCATTTAACAGAACTCCAGTCAACGGCATGAACAACGTCAGCAACAGGCTGACTATAACATAACACAACCCGTGTGTAAACATAACTAATAACTGCAGATTGAGTCCGCACTGGGACGGGCGCCCAGCATCCTCTACTGACTAAGAGAAAAGGATTTATCGGTAGATATTAAAATTCTATTTTCTCATACGTCCTAGAGGATGCTGGGGACACCATAAGAAACATGGGGTTTATACCAAAGCTCTAGAACGGGCGGGAGAGTGCGGATGACTCTGCAGCACCGATTGACCAAACATGAGGTGCTTATCAGCCAGGGTATCAAACTTGTAAAATTTTGCAAAAGTGTTTGAACCCGACCAAGCAGCTGCTCGGCAGAGTTGTAATGCCGAGACCCGCCCAGGATGAGCCCACCTTTCTGGTAGAGTGGGCTTTCACTGATTTCGGTAACGGCAATCCAGCCGTAGAATGAGCCTGCTGAATCGTATTACAGATCCAGCGCGCAATAGTCTGCTTGGAAGCAGGCGTCCCAATCTTGTTGGCAGCATACAGGACAAACAGAGCTTCCGTTTTCCTAAGTTGAGCCGTTCTTGTGACATAAATTTTTAAGGCCCTGACAACATCGAGAGATTTTGACTCCGCAAAGGCGTCAGTAGCCACCGGTACCACAATAGGCTGGTTCATGTGGAACGATGAAACCACCTTCGGCAGAAATTGTTGATGAGTCCTCAACTCTGCTCTATCTTCATGGAAGATTAAATAAGGACTCTTGTGAGACAAAGCCGCTAACTAAGACACCCGCCTTGCGGATGCTAAGGCCAATAGCATGACCACTTTCCAAGTGAGAAATTTCAACTCTACCTTCTGTAAAGGTTCAAACCAATGTGATTGAAGGAAATGCAACACCACGTTAAGATCCCATGGTGCCACTGGGGGCACAAATGGAGGTTGGATGTGCAAAACTCCTTTCACGAAAGTCTGAACTTCTGGAAGGGAGTCCAATTGTTTTTGAAAGAAAACCAATAAGGCCGAAATTTGTACTTTAATCGAGCCTAACTTTAGGCCCGCATCCACACCTGCTTGCAGGAAATGGAGAAAACGTCCTAGCTGAAATTCTTCCATAGGAGCCTTCTTAGATTCACACCAAGACACATATTTTCTCCAAATAAGGTGATAATGTTTAGACGTTACTCCTTTTCTAGCCTGAAGAAGTGTGGGAATAACTTCACTGGGAATACCCTTTCGGGCTAGGATCCGGCGTTCAATGCAAAGACATCAAACATAGCCGCGGTAAGTCGTGATACACGCATGGCCCCTGCTGTAACAGATCCTCTCGTAGAGGAAGAGGCGAGGGATCTCTTACGAGTAATTCCTGAAGATCTGGATACCAAGCCCTCCTTGGCCAGTCCGGAACAATGAGGATCGCCTGTACCTTTGTTCTTCTTATGATCTTTAGCACCTTTGGAATGAGTGGAAGCGGAGGGAACACGTACCCCGATTGAAACACCCATGGTGTCACCAGCGCGTCCAGTGCTATTGCTTGAGGGTCCCTCGACCTGGAACAATATCTGAAGTTTCTTGTCTAGGCGAGACGCCATCATGTCTATTTGAGGAATTCCCCAAAGACTTGTCACTTCTGTGAAGACCTCTTGATGAAGAACCCACTCTCCTGGATGGAGATCGTGTCTGCTGAGGAAGTCTGCTTCCCAGTTGTCCACTCCTGGAATGAAGATCGCTGACAGAGCGCTTGTATGTCTTTCCACCCAGCGGAGAACTTTTGGGGTCTCTTCCATTGCCGCCCTGCTCTTTGTTCCACCCTGGCGGTTTATGTGCGCTACTGCTGTTATATTGTCCGACTGTATTAGGATGGGCAGGTTGCAAAGAAGACGTTCCGCTTGAAGAAGGCCGTTGTAAATGGCCCTTAATTCCAGGACGTTTATGTGTAGACAAACTTCCTGGCTTGACCATTTTCCCTGGAAGGTTTCCCCCTGTGTGACTGCTCCACAGCCTCGGAGACTCGCATCCGTGGTTACTAGGATCCAGTCCTGGATTCCGAACCTGCATCCCTCTAGGAGGTGAGAGCTGTGCAGCCACCACAGGAGTGAGATTCTGGTCTTGGAGGACAGGATTATTTTCCGGTGCATGTGCAGATGGGATCCGGACCACTTGTCCAAGAGGTCCCACTGAAACACTCTGGCATGGAATCTGCCAAACTGAATGGCCTCGTGGGCCGCCACCATCTTCCCCAACACTCGAGTGCATTGATGAATTGATACTCTCGCTGGTTTCAGAATTTGTTTGACCAAACTCTGAATTTCCAGAGCCTTCTCTTCTGGAAGAAAAACTCTCTGTAATTCCGTGTCCAGAATCATTCCCAAAAACAACAGCCGCTTCGTCGGATTCAACTGTGACTTCAGCAAGTTTAGAAGCCAACCATGTTGTTGTAGAACTGTCAGGGAGAGCGCAATGTCCTGCTCCAGCTTGTCTTTGGATCTCGCCTTTATCAGGAGATCGTCTAGGTAAGGGATAATTGTGATTCCTTGCTTGCGAAGGAGAACCATCATTTCCGCCATTACCTTGGTGAAAATCCTCGGAGCCGTGGACAGACCAAACGGCAACGTCTGAAATTGGTAATGACAATCCTGAATAGCAAACCTCAGGTAAGCCTGATGCGGAGGATATATGGGGACGTGTAAGTAGGCATCCTTTATGTTGACCGACACCATGAAATCCCCTTCCTCCAGACTGGAGATCACTGCTCGGAGAGATTCCATCTTGAATTTGAATTTTCTTAGGTAAAGATTGAGGGACTTTAGGTTCAGAATTGGTCCGACCGAGCCGTCCGGTTTCAGGACCACAAACAGGCTTGAATAAAAGCCTTCTCCCTGTTGTGACGGGGGAACCCTGACAATTACTTGATGCAAACACAACGTTTGTATTGCATCGCATACTACCTCCCTGTTCGGAAGAGAAGCTGATAAGGCTGATTTGAAAAAACGTCGAGGGGGAACGTCTTGAAACTCCAGTTTGTACCCCTGGGACACTATTTCTAAAATCCATGGGTCTAGGGCCGAATGAGCCCAGAATTGACTGAAGAGCTTGAGACATGCCCCCACCGGTGCACACTCCCGCAGAGGAGCCCCAGCGTCATGCGGTGGATTTGGCAGAAGCCGGGGAGGACTTCTGCTCCTGGGAACCTGCCACGGCCAGAGATCTTTTACCTTTTCCTCTTCCTCTATTAGCAAGGAAGGAATAACCTCGGCCTTTTCTGTATTTATTTGGCCGAAAGGACTGCATCTGCAAGTGGTGAGCTTTCTTTTGTTGTGGAGGGACATAAGGCAAAAATGACGACTTACCCGCGGTAGCCGTAGATACCAAATCAGCGAGACCTTCACCGAACAATACACCACCTTTATACAGTAGAGACTCCATAGCTTTCTTAGAGTAAGCATCAGCATTCCATTGATGAATCCACAATGCACTCTTAGCTGAGACTGCCATGGCATTGGCCCTTGATCCCAAGAGGCCAATATCTCTTGCCGCTTCCTTTAGGTAGGCTGCAGCGTCCCTGATATAACCCAGCGTTAAAAGGATGCTATCCCTATCTAGGGTATCTATATCAGATGACAAGTTCTGCCCACTTTTCGATAGCACTACTCACCCACGCAGATGCAATAGTTGGTCTGAGTAGTATACCTGTGGTGACGATAATGGATTTTAACGTATTTCCCTGTCTACGATCCGCAGGATCCTTAAGGGCTGCCGTGTCAGGAGACGGTAAAGCCACCTTTTTAGACAACCGTGATAGAGCCTTGTCCACAATGGGAGGGGACTCCCACTTTTCTCTATCCCCAGAGGGGAACGGATACGCCATTTGAATCCTTTTGGGAATCAGAAACTTTTTGTCAGGATTTTCCCACATTTTTTCAAAAAGGGTATTCAGTTCATGAGAGGGAGTAAACGTTACCTCAGGTTTCTTTCCCTTATACATAAAGACCCTAGTATCAGGAACAGCAGGGTCCTCGTGATATGCAACACATCTTTTATTGCCACAATCATGTACTGAATGCTCTTTGCCAATTTTGGGTCTAATCTGGTATCACTATAGTCGACACTGGAGTCAGTGTCCGTGTCGGTATCTGTGTCTGCCAACTGAGCAAACAAACGTTTATGTGACCCCGAGGGGGTCTGAACCTGTGATAACACCTCCTCCACAGATTTCTTCCATGCCTAGTTCTGAGACTCAGATTTCTCTAATCTCTTATTAATAAGAGCCACATTAGCATTCAAAGCATTTAACACATTTACCCAATCAGGAGCCAGCGGTACCGACAGGGTCACTCCCACAGCCGTTTCTGCCCCTAACACAGTCTCCTCCTGGGAAGAGCACACCGCCTCAGACATGCTGACACACGTGTACCGCCACCCACAAACACACTGGGCAAATAGGGGACAGACCCACAGCAAAGCCTGTCAGAGAAACACAGAAGGAGTTTGCCAGCTCACAACCCAGCGCCTATCCCGGTTCTGAAACTTTAATATAATGCCTCAGACCCTGCAGCGCTTTTATAATAACTTGTTTTAGCACCAAATTAACTGCCCCCCCCCCCCCCGTTTTGAACCCTGTTACTTGTATAGCAGTGGGGAGGAAGGACCAGCGTCTCTGCAGCTCTGTGATGAGAAAATGGTGCTGATGAGAGCTGTGAGGGCTAAGCCCCGCCCCCTTCATGATTCGCTTCAGCCCCGCTATTTTTCAAAATAATTATACTGGCGGGGGGAAGGATTTCGTGCCTAGGCACTCCAATCGCACTGTGCCAGTCTCAAATGAGAATTTTTATGCTGCCCAGGGCATCCCCCCACCCCCCGCGCCCTGCACCCTGTAGTGCCGCTGTGTGTGGGAGCATGGCGCGCAGCGCGATCGCTGTGCGGTACCTCAGAAGCCATCACTGAAGTCTTCTATCTTCTTCTACTCACCTGTCTTCTGACTTCTGGCTCTGCAAAGGGGGTGACGGCGGGCTCTGGGAATGAACCCCTAGGCGTACCTAGTGTTCCAAACCCTCAGGAGCTAATGATGTAGCCAAGAAGCAGAGCCTTTAAACTCACTAGAAGTAGGTCTGACTTCTCTCCCCTAAGACCCACCATGCAGGGAGACTGTTGCCAGCAGTGCTCCCTGAAAATAAAAAACCTAACATAAAGTCTTTTCCGAGAAACTCAGTAGAGCTCCTCAGTGTGCATACAGTCTGCCTGGGCACAGATTCTAAACTGGAGTCTGGAGGAGGGGCATAGAGGGAGGAGCCAGTTCACATCCCTTTCAAAGTCTTAAAGTGCCCATGTCTCCTGCGGATCCCGTCTATACCCTACAGTTCTTATAGTGTCCCCAGCATCCTCTAGGACGTATGAGAAATATATATAAACAGTTTAACTGAGAGGGTTCCATACTTAGGTTGCTTCTGTCATATGGGAGGTGTTATCCCTGCTAGTGCACAAGTCTCCATGGTACCATGTCAGAGTAAAACTGATTATACAGAGCCATGGCATACCCAATCTGCTTCTCTCTGACAGTTTTGAACAGTAATGTTTATAATTGGGCTCAGTATGCTTTACCGGCAGATGGGATTCTGCTGTGAGTATACAGACAGCAGCATCCCGGGCCGCCAGTATGCCGGCAGGGTGGTGAGTGGGTTACACCCACGAGTGGGAATAGCCCCTGTGAGCCATGATTCCGGCTGTCGGCAGTGACGGTTGTCAGGATTCCGGCATCGGTATCCTGATCACCGGGATCCCAACAAGCGGCAAATGAACTGCATCCCTTATATTCAAGATAATTCAGACTGTCATGGCTCTAGAATTATGCATTCCAAGAGCTGGCAGAGGTGAGTACCGTATGTGACAAACTTACTATTATTCCTACTAAAGGACCAACTAAGCGCGTGGTCCAGTAGCAGCCTTACATTATGGCCCTGATTCAGAGATTGACGTATATATGCTATTTACATAAATCTCTGATGTTTCATGATCTGTGCATGTGCAGAACAGGTCCTGTGATGTCGCTCTCAGTTCCCCAAAAGCCGTAGTACAGTGACATGCTGCTGGCATTTTTTATTTTAGAAGTGGCAACGGGGGAGCATTTCTAAAAAAAACAGTGGGGTATGACCGTCAATTTTTCTGGGCATGCTGAAGCCAGTCACTGCATCCTTGCATGCAGCTTTATTGGCCCCGGCAGCATGATTTTGACAGACATCCTGAGCATCCTGAAGGTTACTCAAATGAGTGTTGATGAGAGACATAGATCATGTGAAGAGCGAAGAGGTCGGGTTGAGAGATATAGAGATAAGTGAAGAGATGTACGTTGGTGTCGTTTGGTTAATGCCCTTGTGTGTGAGTAAATGTATATTATATTGAATACGATAGAATACAGGTGACCAATGGAGGGACTGACAGAGTGGATCTGCAGACAATGAACATCTAGCAAGGAAGATTAGGCTCGCAACAGCATTCAGAATGAGTTATAGTAGTGAGAGTCTCATTTTTGGTAAGACCAGTAAGAAGACTATTACTATAATCAGTGCAGAAGATAATGAGAACATAGATTACAGTTTTAGCAGTGTCTTATGTAGGGTATGGTCATATTTTGGATATGTTTTTTATATGCATGTAGCAATATTTAGAGACAGATTGCATATGGGGAACAAAAGACAGTTTAGAGTCAAGAATGATACCCAGGCAGTGAGCTTGTGTAGTAGGATTGATTGTTGAGTTAGCAACAGTGATAGAGATATCAGGATGGTAACTACTATTGATCGGTGGAAAAATAATTGATTCGGTTTTGGATATATAAAGTTTGAGGTGGAAGAGGAAACGGTAGAAAGGCATTTAGTTACACGGGCCAATACAGATGGTGACAAATCTGCGAAGGATATGTATATTATAGAGTATCATCCGCATACAGATGATACTGAAATCTGAAAAAGCTAATTAGTTTACCAAGAGATGTGGTATAAATTGAGAAAAGCAGATGACCTAAAACAGTGATACTCCTACTAATAGAAGGAGCCAAGAGGCTGTGGATTCAGAGAAGTGGACACTGAAAGAGCGAATAAATAGGATGAGAACCAAGAATGGACTGTGTCCTGAAGACCTAGGGATTGTAGTGTTTGTATGAGGAGAGGTCAAGTGTGTCAAAAGCAGCAGAGAGATGGAGAAGAAAATGAAGTGAGTAATGGCTTTTGGACTTAGCAGTGACCAGATCATTCATTACTTTAGTCAGTGATGTCTCTGTGGAGTGTCGAGAATGAAAGCCTGACTGCAGTGGGTCCAATAAGTTGTGTGATCTAAGAAAGTTTGTGAGGCGTGTGTAGGCAAGTCTCTGAAGTAGCTTGGAGGGGCATGGGAGCTGAGAGATGGGGTAGTAGTTTGAGAGAGTGTTTAGGTAAGAATTCAGTTTTTTTTAGTTAGGATTGGGATAAACACAGGAGACTTATTTATTTGTGAAGGTAGTTTTATAAACTACACTAAAAAAATGAATAAATGAGTTACAATCTGACTGGCTTCTTAGGGTTACAACACATTTATGCACAGTGCAATGGATTTTTTAAGTACGTTCTAAAAAGTCCAGAAACATGTCCGTATGTGTTGTAGGGGGACATGCTAGGACTGATGTGAATGAATAAACAGTCTCCCTAAAGCACCGTGTAATATATTGTCACTATATAAATATGCTTACCGTATATACTCGAGTATAAGCCGACTCTTTCAGCACTTTTTTTTGTGCTGAAAAAGCCACCTCGGCTTATACTCGAGTCAGTGCAGTGGCAGTGCAGTGCAGTGGGAAGGAGGGACACGGAGGGCACAGCGCACGCCTCTCCTGTGTCCCTCTTGCTTCTCCGGCGGCAGCGACGGGTCTATTAAAGGAAGTACCCGTTCGTGAGCTCTGATTGGCTCATGAACCGGCACTTAATTTAACAGACCCGCCGCGGCCGCCGGAGACGCAGGAGGGACACAGGAGAGGCGCGCGCTGTGCCCTCCATGTCCCTCCTTCACAAGACAACGCGGGAGCAGCGGAGGGTAAGTTATACCAGGCACTGGGGGAGCATATTTGGCACTTGGGGGGGTGGGGGGGGGGGCATATGTGGCACTGAGGGGGAATGCATATCTGGCAGTATGAGGGCATATCTGGCACTGTGGGGGCATATCTGGCACTATGAGGGCATATCTGGCACTGTGGGGGCATATCTGCCACTATAAGGGCATATCTGGCATTGTGGGGGCATATCTGGTACTGTGGGGGAATATCTGGCAGTATGAGGGCATATCTGGCACTGTGGGGCAATATCTGGCAGTATGAGGGCATATCTGGCACTGTGGGGGCATATCTGGCACTATGGGGGCATATCTGGTACTGTGGGGGCATATCTGGCAGTATGAGGGCATATCTGGCACTATGAGGGCATATCTGGCACTGTGGGGGCATATCTGGCAGTATGAGGGCTGTGTACGGCTAGAGCTGCATTTCCCACCCTAGGCTTATACTCGAGTCAATACGTTTTCCCAGGTTTTTGTGGTAAAATTAGGTGCCTCGGCTTATATTCGGGTCGACTTATACTCGAGTATATACGGTAATAATAAATGGACTGTATCAACTTTTTATGACATATGATGTAATAAAACATGTAAGACCAGTATTCCATACATTTAACGGAGAATCAGTAGTGGGCCACTCTCACCAGATTTCCCTGTAATAAATCATGGCCATGTATATGACTGTTGCTAGTCTAGAAAACTAATATTGTTCCTTTATACTCACAGGTTCAGTAAAGAGAATAGAGATGTACAAGACTCATATACTTTCCTTCCTTTTGGAACTGGACCACGTAACTGTATAGGGATGAGATTTGCTATGATCAACATGAAATCAGTCCTCACCTTACTGCTGCAGAACTTCTCTTTCCGCACTTGCAAAGACACTCCGGTAAGAATCACAGCAGCTACTTTTCTAACGTGTTCATTTAGCAATGTAGCTTTTTGGTCTGGTCACAATTTTCGGAATAGAATTATATCTTCAGGACTACACATGGCCGCCTTCTCTATCACATACTTAAAATAAGTGACTGTCATTGATAAGCTCGGATCACAGTGACCTCCTTACTGGGAGGGGGGTGGGGGGGTCATGCTGCATCATTAGCCAATGGTGAAAAATAATGAGGAGTAAGGGGGCGCTCAGTGCGGAAATGAGAATTCTGAGCACTGCAGTTGTATGTGCTCAGGTGTGAGTCAGAATCACAACCGAGCAGGAAAATAGATTGACTGATGCCTGAGTAGCACTCAACTCGCCTGCTGGTGTACAGAGCATATGCTTCGGTAGTTCCACCCCCACTATGTCCCTTGTTTACAGCTAACAAGTTCTCTATTTCTCTATTTTACATCAATGTACAATGGTGGAGGGGGGATTGGATGAACAAATGTAAGATTGATAAATCCCCATATGTTGAGTGATGCAAGCACATAAAACAACATGACTTTCAGACACTACCTACTTCTACACCTGAGGATAGGGGACTATCCCAAAAATGTTGTGTTCTTTTCTATGCATTAGTCAACATAGGCCTCATACGGATGAATCAGCAACTAGCAATGTGCAGCCTTCGAACATTTTTTGCATGCATATTTGCAAAATTTAAAATAATCAGCACCACTTTTCAACAAGATGGCAGGGCCTCTGTGGGGACACATTCCATGAGGTAAACAATGCTCTACTCCCGAACATTCCAGCAATAGTCATAAGTACCTGTTCTTAATTAATTATCTGATTACTAAAACATCTTTCTTATCAATTAATGAATTCAACATAGTTAATTAAGATAGAAAAATAACTGGGAAGTTTGGGAGCAGCTTGTACATGTTAGAACATCGCCACAGGTTCTATTCCCAATCTATGGGTCTCGTGGACACTCAAGAGTGGGAATAGACCCTGTGGGTCGGCATTCTGATTGCCGGCATTTTTAGCGTTCGGGATCCCGGTGCCGGCATGCTGACCTCCAGGATCCCGAGCATCGGTAACATGACTGCATCCCGTTAGAACAGGTCATGCTACATAATGTATTTAAACCAAACTTTAAAAACAACCATACAAAAATTACTGTCTACTTTTTTTGGTTGAATCCAATGTATTTGAAATACTAACATTATCATTTATTTAACAGATCCCACTGGAAATTGACACACGAGGTTACCTAAAGACAACAAAACCTGTTATGCTCAATCTAGTGCCTAGAGACACCCAAACGACAGATGACTAGATGGGGGTAGCCACCACTGGTTGGACATTGTGATATCTGATGTACTTCCTTGGGGAAAGCAAATAAATTGTAGTTCATACTATCACTCATGAACCAAAAAGTAACAGTAGCAGTTGTTATTGGTTACATAAGCCTAAAAAACTGCTTTGCAAATCTCAAATTAGAATTCTGCTTACGTTTATATAAAAGCTATATTAGGATTATAAAGAATTTGTTTGCTTTAAAGAAGAACTGTCATCAAAAGAAAAAATGGTTCAATATGTTGTTTAAAATTAAATACTGATCTTCTGCAATACAGATTTGGTTAATTCTGTTGCTTTGATATAATACATTATCTGATATGGTGAGTGGTTATCTGGCAATACAGTAAATAAAAGCTCTTGAAAGTCAGCAACAGTGACACCTACAGGTTGTTAAACAGCGCTACCAAGCATATTGCTATGTAGTGGTAATTAACACTACAATAAAATATTGTTTAGGTCAGTTGTATTTAATTTTACACAAACTAATTTTGATGATTCAGTATGTTTAGAAGGAAACTAACTGTGTACCACATGTATGAACCTACATTGTCTTAGCCCAGTTCAATGTAAGGAAACAAATAAAGAATACATTGTTTACTCAAGTGTTATGTATTTATTTCTGAATGATAGATAAAGTGATCAAAACTTCAGGTCAATTGAGATATGAACGGACACTCGTATCATTAACATTGCAAAATTTAAATTCATGGTTAGCACACTACTTTTGGCCACTGCAGCCATCGGTTGAATGTCGATTGGAAATAAGTGATTAGCCCAGTGGCTTAGCCAAAGCTTTGAAGGCCCCATAGCAACATTTTGAAGGAACCCCCATCGCAATGCATAGAGACACATCTCTCCACATCGGTTGTTAATTTTATGCCCCTTAGTGGTGCCATAGTTAATGTATTGCCCCACTGTGGTGCCCTAGTTCAATTTATACCCCATACTAGTGCCTAAGATCACATTACACTCAATTCATACTATGCCACATTGTAATGCAGCTATTTCCTCGGGATGTAATTAATATACCGGCTGTCGGGATCCTGGCATTCAGCTGGCATCCCGTCAGCTGGGAAATCATACTGAATCCATTTCCCTGAATGTCACATCATAGTGCTGCCAGTACACATTATCCCAAACAGTACCCCGAGTTTACACTGAAGTGCCTACAGTTCATATTATTCCACATTGTACTGCCCCCAGTTTATATTATGCCACATTGCTTACTATTTATGTCTCCAACTTACATTACAAAGGCTGTAATCAAGGAGAAGTCTATTGCCTGACAGTGTCAAAATGAATGATTAGATCAACTGTGCCTATGAGGGTTAAACTAGAGCATGATAGATGGATCATATGAGTATGGAGCTTTACTGAAAAGGAGAGATAAAGACCGCCACACATATTAGCGCTGACTAGTTCCCCTTTTCAGGCTGGGCAATGGGCCAATTGCCTAATGGACAAATCTGGGTAAATTACCTTGGCCCCATAGAAAGGGCACCCCCTGCACCCACTATAGCTATGCCCATGAATTAACCATTTAGAGGTTTGGTTAACATTTTATTTAAAGGAATTAGGGAACAAGTGAAAGTTATGATATAATCAGAACAATCAAATACCCCTAAATCATAACACACTTTACTCTTTCCTTGTATTTATTTTAATTACTAAGCTAATAATTATTCTCAATAATAGTACACTTCCCTTACATACAATATGTTTACATTATTATAGACTAGGGCTATGAACACAATTTTGTATTTTCCAAGTAATACATTATCTCTAACTTAACACTTTGATTTATAACCATGACTCCAAAATCAATATACTGTTATCTACATCCTTATTGAGTGATAAAATACTTAACCCCAGTTACCCTACACTCACACCAGACATTTACAGTGTTATTTACTGTATTCATGTAAATATGTGAACAACAATGGAGTTATACTTAAGTCTGTGACTAATGACCATGAATACAGTGGTGCACCGATCAGCTGAAATGTTGGACCTGGGTTTGATCATTACAACTTAGTATAATATTTATTGACAGATTATATATTGTGTCATTCCTCCTTTTACTATAACTGATAGTACCTCAAAAATTCTCACAGTGATATACCCAAAAACCTAAATAGCAGGCTAGGCACAAGCTTCTCAGAACATTTACATTTCTACCTACCGCTTTGTGTGTAATGGATAAAGAACTTGGGTTTGTTCTCAAGGTCTCTCTCATTGGAGCCGCAGTCACTAGTCTTATCACCTTTTCTCTATCACAGGAGGCAAAGGTGATTTGGCACCAGTTGTGATACTATAAGTAGTCAAAGAGCAACCAAAATTGGATAATACACTGCTCAAAAAAATAAAGGGAACACTTAACTGCTCAAAAAAATAAAGGGAACACTTAAACAACACAATGTAACTCCAAGTCAATCACACTTCTGTGAAATCAAACTGTCCACTTAGGAAGCAACACTGATTGACAATCAATTTCACATGCTGTTGTGCAAATGGAATAGACAACAGGTGGAAATTATAAGCAATTAGCAAGACACCCCCAATAAAGGAGTTGTTCTGCAGGTGGTGACCACAGACCACTTCTCAGCTCCTATGCTTTCTGGCTGATGGTTTGGTCACTTTTGAAAGCTGGTGGTGCTTTCACTCTAGTGGTAGCATGAGACGGAGTCTACAACCCACACAAGTGGCTCAGGTAGTGCAGCTCATCCAGGATGGCATATCAATGCGAGCTGTGGCAAGAAGGTTTGCTGTGTCTGTCAGTGTAGTGTCCAGAGCATGGAGGCGCTACCAGGAGACAGGCCAGTACATCAGGAGACGTGGAGGAGGCCGTAGGAGGGCAACAACCCAGCAGCAGGACCGCTACCTCCGCCTTTGTGCAAGGAGGAACAGGAGCACTGCCAGAGCCCTGCAAAATGACCTCCAGCTAGCCACAAATGTGCATGTGTCTACTCAAACAATCAGAAACAGACTCCATGAGGGTGGTATGAGGGCCCGACATCCACAGGTGGGGGTTGTGCTTACAGCCCAACACCGTGCAGGGAGTTTGGCATTTGCCAGAGAACACCAAGATTGGCAAATTCGCCACTGGCGCCCTGTGCTCTTCACAGATGAAATCAGGTTCTCACTGAGCACATGTGACAGATTTGACAGAGTCTGGAGACGCCAAGGAGAACATTCTGCTGCCTGCAACATCCTCCAGCATGACCGGTTTGGCAGTGGGTCAGTAATGGTGTGGGGTGGCATTTCTTTGGGGGGCCGCACAGACCTCCATGTGCTCGCCAGAGGTAGCCTGACTGCCATTAGGTACCAAGATGAGATCCTCAGACCCCTTGTGAGACCATATGCTGGTGCGGTTGGCCCTGGGTTCCTCCTAATGCAAGACAATGCTAGACCTCATGTGGCTGGAGTGTGTCAGCAGTTCCTGCAAGACGAAGGCATTGATGCTATGGACTGGCCTGCCCGTTCCCCAGACCTGAATCCAATTGAGCACATCTGGGACATCATGTCTCGCTCCATCCACCAACGCCACGTTGCACCACTGACTGTCCAGGAGTTGGCGGATGCTTTAGTCCAGGTCTGGGAGGAGATCCCTCAGGAGACCATCCGCCACCTCATCAGGAGCATGCCCAGGCGTTGTAGGGAGGTCATACATGCACGTGGAGGCCACACACACTACTGAGCCTCATTTTGACTTGTTTTAAGGACATTACATCAAAGTTGGATCAGCCTGTAGTGTGTTTTTCCACTTTAATTTTGAGTGTGACTCCAAATCCAGACCTCCATGGGTTAATAAATTTGATTTCCATTGATAATTTTTGTGTGATTTTGTTGTCAGCACATTCAACTATGTAAAGAACAAAGTATTTAATAAGAATATTTCATTCATTCAGATCTAGGATGTGTTATTTTAGTGTTCCCTTTATTTTTTTGAGCAGTGTATATGGAAACAACATGAATTCATTAGTTAGTCCACTTGGTGGTGCGCTCAGAGTCAGAGGTAAGTATGCATACAACATAGGGAGAAAAAAGAAGACTCTTGTGTGGGGGCACTCTTGTTTGTTCAGTAAATACCGTGTGAAGTTTAGTTAAGATAAAACATAACATTTAATTATGCTGTATATCATTAACCACTTAACTGACAATTTATTTCGCCAAAAACCGCTCCGAAATTGTCAGGTTTTTTATGAGTGAATTAGGTGAAGAACATGAATTTAACCCTAATGATTTTAGTTAAAAAAGAGGAAAAAAAACATGTTTTTTTTATTTTCATCTTTTAAAAATATTTTTTCAAACATTGAAACATCGATCGGGAACATCGCGACCATTGGAACATCGGGAACATTGTGGCTTTCATTTTGAAATCCGGGACAGCCTCCAGGTATACAGGGGGGTCTGGGGGTGGCTTGGGAGGTTTCATTTACACTCCCCAGCGGCTGCCATAGTCTGCAGCCGCTGGAGGGGGAAATCCTGCCATGCTGACTGATCAGCAGTGATCGGCAGCACGGCAGACACACGGGGAGAGTGCAGGGAGGCAGAGGGACCTTCCGGTCCCTCTGACAGCCGCAGCGGAGGGAAGTTTCTCTTCCCTGCCGCTGCTAACACTGTTTATCTGACTGGTCGCATCCTGTGCAACCAGGTCAGATAGAGCACTTGCAGGCATGGTCGCATCTGATGCGACCATGCCAGGCAAGTGGTTAAAACAAATTGGTGTCCCACAGACAATAGCAATAGCATCATCGGCGGCAGCATGATGCCACATGCAGCCGCTGCACCCAGGTTGCAGCAGGTAGCAACCTGGGTGCACAGCTAGGATGAGCACTAGCTGCGCAGGCAGGGAGCTACTCATCGGGTGCGAAGGCATCGCTGCTGTGCGATACTTTCGTACTCGTGCAGGGAGGGCATAGACAGACATGTGGGGCGGACTAGCACTGTGCTGGGCGTCTCCCCGCATGTCTGAGAAAATGATCATAGATGTGCTAAATGTAATGTCTTAAAGCTCCTCCAGTGGACAGTCACATTTGTGGCACCAATCCAATCTACCACATATCTGTAGTTTGCTGCTAACGAGTAACTCCATATACAAGGTAAATTTATACCACCAGAAGTGACAGGTTGACAAAGTTTAAACAAAGAAAACCTGGGTTTTTTGCCACCCCAAATAAAAGTGCTAATTGCCTGGTTGAGTGTTTTTAAATCTGAGTCCTTCAGCAATAAGGGAAGCATTTGAATGAAGTACAATAAACGTGGGAAGGAAATCATCTTAATGAGGTGGCACCTACCAATATAGGATAGTGGTAAATGACACCAAGATTGAAAGTCTGACAATGTGCGCGTTATCATCCTAGGGAAGTTAAACCTATACAATTCAGCTGGGTTCACTGGGATATTAATGCCAAGATATTGCAATGAGGAGTCAGCCCAAATAAAAGGGAAATTAGAGGACCAACCTTCAGAAGTACCTGTATGTAAGGCTAAAGCTTTAGTCTTTGATTTATTTATTTATTTATTTATTAGGCATCCCGAGATGCTCTCAGTCATTTAAGAGACTCAAAAAACACGGAAATGCCTCCTGTGGATTAGAAAAGTACGATAGTAAATCATCTGCATATGCAGAGACTTTTAAGGTGTTGGTACCGAGCACCACGCCTCGCCATGGGGTATATAAGTAAAAACGTCTAATCAGTGGATCCAGGGCTAAATTATAAAGGAGAGGGGAGAGAGGACAGCCCTGTCGAGCACCATGGAAAAGGGAAAAACAAGCCGTATTTAAACCATTAATAGTAAGGAATGCTTTGGGGGGCTGTCATATAGTCTACAAAAGAAGGAAATAAATCCTGTGCCAAAGTTATATAAATAAAATACCCTTAGCAAATGCGTCCAAGATACCCTATCAAACTCTTTATCAGCGTCACAACTAACTAATAGAGATTTACCCGAAGGAGTAGAAAAGGAATAAGTAAAAGCAGACACAACTTAAAGGATGTTGTGTACTGAGGACTTGCCTTTTACAAAACCTGTCTGGGAGGGATGTAACAATTTTGGAAGTAGAGCCTGCAGACGTAGCGCTATAATATAACATGGCCACGAAGTACTGGCTTCGATGTGGCCCAAAATAGATTTATATCTTCTACATGCTGTGCATTATCAGTAACGTAGTTCAAGAAATGGTGTTCTAACGCCAATTTAAAATCTGGGGAATCGTCAAGGTGAGACAGGAATCTCCAATTAAAGGAGAGTGATCTAGGGGAACCAAGTTGGGGCATGGTCGGATATAGCAATATTTTCTATTTTGGACCAGCAAACCCTAGATAATAGAGTAGTGGGAATAAGCCAATAATCTATTCTAGTGGAGGTATGATGAGGATGAGAATAAAATGTGTAGTTTCTGTCCACCAGGTGTTGAAACCACCAGGGATCAGACAAATCCAACGAGAAGAGAAGTAGGGAAGGCCATACGGTGGAGTAGTACGAGCAGACACCATGGATTTATCAAGCTGGAGGTTAAGGGTGGTATTAAAATCCCCTTCCAGTATAATATGTCCCTCAGCCCAGTCTTGTAGTCCAATATATAAATCGGTATAGAACTCATTATTGGGACCTGTGGGAGCATAAATGGTGGCTATCATGTATATTATCCCTTCTAGATATAACTTCATAATCAAAAATCTACCCTCAGAGTCACATAATTTGCCCAAAACCGTATAATGTAAAGACCTATTAATAAGGAGATGGACACCCCTATGTTTAGAGTGATAAAAAGCAGATAAATAATCAGTAAACCACGTGTCCCGTAAAGTGTTTGGGTCCCATTCCCTCCAGTGCGTCTCCTGCAGCACTGCCACATCAGGTTTAAATCTATTTAAATGCTGTAAAACTTTTCTGCATTTCAACGATGTGTTAAGACCCTCTACATTCCATGTCAAGAACTTAATGTTGTTCTGTGTGGAGGACGATACAGAATGTGAAAGAGTCATGTCAACCTATACCTGATTTTGGAAACATATCATGGAAAATGAGCAAAGAAAAAACAATGGGTTTCCTTATCCCAGCTAGTAGGGGCACCATTAGCAAACATAGTGTGTGTTCTCTCTAGAGAATCAGTAACAGCAATAACAACTTTAAACAATAAGTGTGGTATGCAGTGCAGTCCATTTTTCTGTTATTTCAAGCCCAAGCAAAAGGCCCGAAGGGCCAATTGCTCTTACTAGAAACATATAGGAGTCGAGTAAAGGGGAGAGGAAACAAAAAAAGTGGCACAGGAGGCCCAGTAACATAGAAAAAAAAAACATAGGAAGCAATCGGCACTGAAGAAACATGAATACATCTAAGAATCTACACGGAACAAAATAAGTATGCATATCAGTATCAAAGAAACAAAACTATAACGTTATCAAGAAAAGATACATTATTGCATGAGGAAAGCAAAATACTTGCAGGTGAACTCTAGAGTCAATCAGCTTCATCCTGTGAGATGTAATGCGGATCCATTAAGGAAGCAGCAAACGATTTCGCCGGGGACACCGAATCAAAGTAGTACTGCTTGCCATTGTGTTGCACTCTCAATTTAGCAGGATAAAGCAAGGCAAAACGTACTCCCGCATCGAATAACACTTTGCAGACTGGGGAGAATTCCCTACGCTTCATTGCCACTTGGTATGAGACATCCTGGAAAAGAAGTTTGTCACTTTGATAATGCAGACCTTGTGATTTCTTGTAGGCATCCAATAGGCGTATTTTGTCAGTGTAGTTGAGTAATTTAAAGATAACCAGATGGGTTCTACAGCGGTTTGTTAGGTGATCGGGACCAATGCGGTGAGCACATTCCACCAGCATGAAGCCTGACTCTGGTAAGCAGCCCAGTTCTTTCTGGAGCCAAATGGACACCAAGTCCAGCAGATCACGTTGTTTGAGTGATTCAGGTAAGCCAATGAGCCTCAAATTATTATGGCGACTGCGGTTTTCGAGGTCATCCAATTTGTCATGGACAGCTTGTATCAAGGCCGATTGAGAAGCAATAGTGGCTATAGCCTTGACGAAATCGTCCTCCGCGTTAGAGATACGTTGCTCTGCCTCATCAAAATGGGCATCATGCTCCTTCAATTGTGTAAGGGCAGATTCTATAGCATCTTTTATGCCTGCTAACTTTTAATCTAAAAAAGGTTACAGCAAATCGGATATCTCCTGAGCCTTGGCCACGAGGTCGAGCTGTAGACAGCGGGATCAGATACCCCAAGGAGGACATCATCACCAGCCAGGGAAGCTGGTGGACTCGCCGTCATCGGTGATGTGGCTCTCTTTTCCCTCTGTTTGGGGTGAGGGGCACTTTGCCCCCTTTTGGCGCTTTAGCAATAAACTTCTCCATTCACACATATGCAGAGGGGTGCAGGTAAACAGGAGACATGCCAAACAACAGTGGATTATGGGACTGTGGAAAACAACTGTATAATGCTGGAAATATGTGATCTCGACCAGCAAGGGGAGTAGACGTATAATGGAGAGTCAATGTCGGCTATAAGCAGTAAAACATCCACAGAAACACTCAAACAGGTCCCAAGCAGCAAATAACAAGTAGTAAGGATGGGCAGTGCAGTTTTGTGAGGAAGGGTAATACCAACTCTGTCCAAGCACTGAAGGAGCAGGGATAAGCTGATCAAAGAGAAGTGGCATGGGGGAAATTAATTAGAATATACTGTGAGCCTGACAGTCACAGTATTGTATGTACCACATCAGTGCACTCATGAATCTAGTGTTTGACCTGAACAGGGGGGGGCACAGATCGTAAAATCCCCTTTATTGAAAGGCCCAGGATTGATGAGGTGCTGCAGTATGGAAGCTCCTGTGGCAGGGAACAGCAGGTGGGAAGTGGATCAACTAGCTGATCGTTGACACACTGAGGCCAGGATCTCTGTAGGCTGAGCTCCACTGTGTGGCTACAGGACGAGTGCCTCTGTCCAGTGTGTGCTGTGAGGAGGTCTCCAGCCTGCAGGCACAGGGGATTGTGATAAGCCTTTAGCTGCCAGTGCAGGGGGCAGCAGTCGGGGGTAGCGATCTCCGCAGTGAAGCACACGTAGCGTGCATGGAGGGTTCCAGCCGGCTACCACAGGAGACCACGGGTAGCCGTCAGCCGCTAGGGCAGGGGGCAGCAGCCGGGGGTAGCAATCTCCGCAGTGAAGCACATGTAGCATGCAGGGAGGGCTCCAGCTGGCAGCCACAGGAGACTGCAAGAAGCCGTCAGCTGCTAGTGCTGGGGGCAGCAGCCGGGGGTAGCGGTCCCAGCAGCGGAGTAGAGGGAGAGAGCAGGTAGGTGAGGAGGGGACCACAGACTGCGGCGGCCAGCAGATGCAGTGTTGCATCAGCGGGGTAAGGACCTAAGATGGCGGCCATGGGAGAGCTGGCATTTAACAAACGCCTCAGTTCTGGTGCTGTATGTAAGGTGGGGAGCTAGGACCACCACCCGCTTACCCACCACTATCTCTTACACTTGCCCAGGTGGAATTGGGGCTTCACATGTGGTGCTAAAAGGCAGTTTAGAGCATCAGTCTCAGTGGGGAGCAATGAGCTCTATTAAAATGTGGCCATCAGAGAGGTCTGCCCACTGAAAGTCTCAATTATTTTGTTTTTAATGGGCACATGTACTTACAGCACACTGGCTGTGCGATGGGGTCCCCGGTGGCCCCATTGTACGCCAATGCCTTCATGTACAAGGTGGAAACCATGTTGTTCAATACCCATAAAGGATCATCTATGTACATCTATAGGAGGTACATAGATGATCTCTTAATTGTGTGGCAGGGCCCTCAGGATGATTTGAAACAATTGGTTGATGATCACAATTAAACAGATAGTGTGGTGAAGTTTACTTATCAAATGGAGTATACATTTTTTGGGTGTGGCTATTACTGTGTTTAATGGCAAAGTGAAAACTGCCTTATATGTCAAAACTACGGATAGGAATTCTTTACTGAGTCATGACAGCTTCCATCCCCTACCACTTTGGAGGGGTCTGCCGTATTCACAATTTTTTCGGGCACAGCAGATTACCTCTGAGACAGTGGAGGTGGAGGCAGCTATAGATCTAATGCTGGAGAAGTTTGTGGTCAGGGGATATCCCAGGAAGGAATTGTTAAAAAGTAAAGCAAAAGCAATGAGTAAAACCAGAGAATCCTTATTGACACAAACTAATACAGTGGCTTTAAACATAAAAGGGTAATCCCTTGTATTCCATGGGTGAATAGGTACACTACAGCCATAGATGACATTACAAACAATCCAAGAAGCTGTGGTCAATAGTGAACTCAGACAGTGAATTACCAGCTTTACAAGGCACTTGTTTACTTCCAAGCTATACTAAAGGCAAGAGCATAGCAGATAGGGTAGTTATATTGGATGTATTTCCTTTAATGAAACAACAGACACATTTTCTGAGACCTAACTTAGGCTGTTATCAATGCCTTGGTTGTTCCATATGTAATACCACCTTTACAACCCGCTCCCATACAGGTAGAACTTATAAAATACAACATAGAGTCAACTGTACCAACACGCATGTAATTTACATGCAAAAGTGCCCTTGAGGTTTAACATATGTGGGCAAAATGCAGAGGCAGTTTCGAGAATTAATTAAACAAGCTTTTGAGAAAGGTAATAGTAAACAATCAGTAGCATGTCATTGCTTACAAGCTAGATACAATATCACCAGCATGCGAGCAATAATAATAGATCATGTACCGCCATACCTCCCAACTGTCCCGATTTTCGCGGGACAGTCCCGTTTTTTGGGTACTGTCCCGCTGTCCCACGCACGGGCCACAGTGTCCCACGGGGGGAAAGGGGGGGGGGGCAGTTGGGAGGCTCCCGTCACCGCTGCTCTGCTTAGCAGAGCAGCGGTGAATAGACGCTGTGTGCATGCACACAGTGTCTATTCACTGAAGACAGAGGGAGAGGGGGCATGCCAGCAGCTCAGAGAGCGCTGGGCATACCCCCTCAGTGATGAAAACAGGGGGAGTGGCTTGTGATCGCGGCAACCCCATGAAGCCATGCCCCTTTTCACAGACCACACCTCCTTTTCAAAAATGTGCGCGGCTTTGCCGCGCTGATGTCTCTCTTCCACAGGATTCAATGTTGGGAGGTATGTGTACCGCTATCACATATGAGTGGCGATTGTAACAAGATTCTCTTACAGCGAGAAAGCATGTGGATATATACGTTAAATACAGTATCCCCAAAGGGTCTCGATGAAACTCTTGGTCTCCAATGCTTTTTATAGCATATACCAGCTTATATTGATAATCAGCATCTGAGCCAGCATTAATACACAGCGTAATAATGAATGTACTTTAAAACAAGTGAGCTTATTATTCAGGTTGTTATATTCCATGGTTATTTTTACGTAACTGTATGTCTTATTCGGTGGAAGGTTTCATTATGTGTATTTTTTTCTTTGTGTATGTTTTTCATAGTCGCCTAGCAACGCTAGTTGCGCCTTCCTATTGGTACACGTGATCCGACGCTTTTTGCTGACGTCTTTTCCCGAAGTCTCAGTCACACGAGCGAGGGCTAGGCGGGAGAAGCAGCACAGGACAGGTGAGTCAAATTGATGTAATGATTGTTTGTTAGCCAGGTATTTATTAGAGATGAGCGGTTTCGGTTTCTCGGAAACCGAACCCCCCGAACTTCACGCTTTTTACACTGGTCCGAGGCAGACTCGGATCTTCCCGCCTTGCTCGGCTAACCCGAGCGCGCCCGAACGTCATCATCCCGCTGTCGGATTCTCGCGAGGCTCGTATTCTATCGCGAGACTCGGATTCTATATAAGGAGCCGCGCGTCGCCGCCATTTTCACACGTGCATTGAGATTGATAGGGAGAGGACGTGGCTGGCGTCCTCTCCGTTTAGAGTAGACTAGAGAGTAGTAGAGAGTAGAGACACTTGATTTACTAATTTTGGGGAGCATATTAGGACGGAGTACTACTTGCTGATAGTGTGACCAGTGACCACCAGTTTAATTAATCCGTTCTCTGCCTGAAAAAAAACGATACACAGTGTGACACAGTCACATACCATATCTGTGCTCAGCCTCAGTGTGCCCTCAGTGTGCTGCATCATCTATGTAATACTGTATATCTGACTGTGCTGAGTGCTCACTGCTCACACAGCTTAATTGTGGGGGAGACTGGGGAGCAGTTATAGCAGGAGTACATATTTTAACAGTGCACACTTTTGCTGCCAGAGTGCCACTGCCAGTGCCAGTGTGACTGACCAGTGACCACTACTACTTGCTGATAGTGTGACCAGTGACCACCAGTTTAATTAATCCGTTCTCTGCCTGAAAAAAAACGATACACAGTGTGACACAGTCACATACCATATCTGTGCTCAGCCTCAGTGTGCCATCAGTGTGCTGCATCATCTATGTAATACTGTATATCTGACTGTGCTGAGTGCTCACTGCTCACACAGCTTAATTGTGGGGGAGACTGGGGAGCAGTTATAGCAGGAGTACATATTTTAACAGTGCACACTTTTGCTGCCAGAGTGCCACTGCCAGTGCCAGTGTGACTGACCAGTGACCACTGACCACCAGTATATTGTGATTGTCTGCCTGAAAAAGTTAAACACTCGTCGTGTGGTGTTTTTATTCTATAAACGCATTCTGCTGACAGTGTCCAGCAGGTCCGTCATTATATAATATATACCTGTCCGGCTGCAGTAGTGATATATATATATATTTTTTATATCATTATCATCCAGTCTATATTAGCAGCAGACGCAGTACGGTAGTCCACGGCTGTAGCTACCTCTGTGTCGGCAGTCGCTCGTCAATCCATAAGTATACTAGTATCCATCCATCTCCATTGTTTACCTGAGGTGCCTTTTAGTTGTGCCTATTAAAATATGGAGAACAAAAATGTTGAGGTTCCAAAAATAGGGAAAGATCAAGATCGACTTCCACCTCGTGCTGAAGCTGCTGCCACTAGTCATGGCCGAGACGATGAAATGCCAGCAACGTCGTCTGCCAAGGCCGATGACCAATGTCATAGTACAGAGCATGTAAAATCCAAAACACCAAATATCAGTAAAAAAAGGACTCAAAAATCTAAAATAAAATTGTCGGAGGAGAAGCGTAAACTTGCCAATATGCCATTTACCACACGGAGTGGCAAGGAACGGCTGAGGCCCTGGCCTATGTTCATGGCTAGTGGTTCAGCTTCACATGAGGATGGAAGCACTCAGCCTCTCGCTAGAAAAATGAAAAGACTCAAGCTGGCAAAAGCACAGCAAAGAACTGTGCGTTCTTCGAAATCACAAATCCACAAGGAGAGTCCAATTGTGTCGTTTGCGATGCCTGACCTTCCCAACACTGGACGTGAAGTGCATGCACCTTCCACCATTTGCACGCCCCCTGCAAGTGCTGGAAGGAGCACCCGCAGTCCAGTTCCTGATAGTCAGATTGAAGATGTCAGTGTTGAAGTACACCAGGATGAGGAGGATATGGGTGTTGCTGGCGCTGGGGAGGAAATTGACAAGGAGGATTCTGATGGTGAGGTGGTTTGTTTAAGTCAGGCACCCGGGGAGACACCTGTTGTCCGTGGAAGGAATAGGGCCATTGACATGCCTGGTGAAAATACCCAAAAATTCAGCTCTTTGGTGTGGAAGTATTTCAACAGAAATGCGGACAACATTTGTCAAGCCGTGTGTTGCCTTTGTCAAGCTGTAATAAGTAGGGGTAAGGACGTTAACCACCTCGGAACATCCTCCCTTATACGTCACCTGCAGCGCATTCATCATAAGTCAGTGACAAGTTCAAAAACTTTGGGCGACAGCGGAAGCAGTCCACTGACCAGTAAATCCCTTCCTCTTGTAACCAAGCTCACGCAAACCACCCCACCAACTCCCTCAGTGTCAATTTCCTCCTTCCCCAGGAATGCCAATAGTCCTGCAGGCCATGTCACTGGCAATTCTGACGAGTCCTCTCCTGCCTGGGATTCCTCCGATGCATCCTTGCGTGTAACGCCTACTGCTGCTGGCGCTGCTGTTGTTGCTGCTGGGAGTCGATGGTCATCCCAGAGGGGAAGTCGTAAGACCACTTTTACTACTTCCACCAAGCAATTGACTGTCCAACAGTCCTTTGCGAGGAAGATGAAATATCACAGCAGTCATCCTGCTGCAAAGCGGATAACTGAGGCCTTGGCATCCTGGGCGGTGAGAACCGTGGTTCCGGTATCCATCATTACTGCAGAGCCAACTATAGACTTGTTTGAGGTACTGTGTCCCCGGTACCAAATACAATCTAGGTTCCATTTCTCTAGGCAGGCGATACCGAAAATGTACACAGACCTCAGAAAAAGACTCACCAGTGTCCTAAAAAATGCAGTTGTACCCAATGTCCACTTAACCACGGACATGTGGACAAGTGGAGCAGGGCAGACTGAGGACTATATGACTGTAACAGCCCACTGGGTAGATGTATGGACTCCCGCCGCAAGAACAGCAGCGGCGGCACCAGTAGCAGCATCTCGCAAACGCCAACTCTTTCCTAGGCAGGCTACGCTTTGTATCACCGCTTTCCAGAATACGCACACAGCTAAAAACCTCTTACGGCAACTGAGGAAGATCATCGCAGAATGGCTTACCCCAATTGGACTCTCCTGGGGATTTGTGGCATCGGACAACGCCAGCAATATTGTGTGCATTAAATATGGGCAAATTCCAGCACGTCCCATGTTTTGCACATACCTTGAATTTGGTGGTGCAGAATTATTTAAAAAATGAGAGGGGCGTGCAAGAGATGCTGTCGGTGGCCAGAAGAATTGCGGGACACTTTCGGCGTACAGGCACCACGTACAGTAGACTGGAGCAACACCAAAAACGCCTGAACCTGCCCTGCCATCATCTGAAGCAAGAAGTGGTAACGAGGTGGAATTCAACCCTCTATATGCTTCAGAGGTTGGAGGAGCAGCAAAAGGCCATTCAAGCCTATACAACTGAGCACGATATAGGAGGTGGAATGCACCTGTCTCAAGCACAGTGGAGAATGATTTCAACGTTGTGCAAGGTTCTGCAACCTTTTGAACTTGCCACACGTGAAGTCAGTTCAGACACTGCCAGCCTGAGTCAGGTCATTCCCCTCATCAGGCTTTTGCAGAAGAAGCTGGAGACATTGAAGGAGGAGCTAACACAGAGCGATTCCGCTAGGCATGTGGGACTTGTGGATGGAGCCCTTAATTCGCTTAACAAGGATTCACAGGTGGTCAATCTGTTGAAATCAGAGCACTACATTTTGGCCACCGTGCTCGATCCTAGATTTAAAACCTACCTTGGATCTCTCTTTCCGGCAGACACAAGTCTGCAGGGGTTCAAAGAACTGCTGGTGAGAAAATTGTCAAGTCAAGCGGAACGCGACCTGTCAACATCTCCTCCTTCACATTCTCCCGCAACTGGGGGTGCAAGGAAAAGGCTCAGAATTCCGAGCCCACCCGCTGGCGGTGATGCAGGGCAGTCTGGAGCGACTGCTGATGCTGACATCTGGTCCGGACTGAAGGACCTGCCAACGATTACGGACATGTCGTCTACTGTCACTGCATATGATTCTCTCCCCATTGAAAGAATGGTGGAGGATTATATGAGTGACCGCATCCAAGTAGGCACGTCAAACAGTCCGTACGTATACTGGCAGGAAAAAGAGGCAATTTCGAGGCCCTTGCACAAACTGGCTTTATTCTACCTAAGTCGCCCTCCCACAAGTGTGTACTCCGAAAGAGTGTTTAGTGCCGCTGCTCACCTTGTCAGCAATCGGCGTATGAGGTTACTTCCAGAAAATGTGGAGAAGATGATGTTCATTAAAATGAATTATAATCAATTCCTCCATGGAGACATTCACCAGCAGCAATTGCCTCCACAAAGTACACAGGGAGCTGTGATGGTGGATTCCAGTGGGGACGAATTGATAATCTGTGAGGAGGGGGATGTACACGGTGATGAATCGGAGGATGATGATGAGGTGGACATCTTGCCTCTGTAGAGCCAGTTTGTGCAAGGAGAGATTAATTGCTTCTTTTTTGGTGGGGGTCCAAACCAACCCGTCATTTCAGTCACAGTCGTGTGGCAGACCCTGTCACTGAAATGATGGGTCGGTTAAAGTGTGCATGTTCTGTTTATACAACATAAGGGTGGGTGGGAGGGCCCAAGGACAATTCCATCTTGCACCTCTTTTTTCTTTCATTTTTCTTTGCGTCATGTGCTGTTTGGGAGTGTTTTTTGAAGGGCCAGCCTGCGTGACACTGCAGTGCCACTCCTAGATGGGCCAGGTGTTTGTGTCGGCCACTAGGGTCGCTGAGCTTACTCACACAGCTGCCTCATTGCGCCTCTTTTTTTCTTTGCGTCATGTGCTGTTTGGGGAGTGTTTTTTGGAAGGGCCATCCTGCCTGACACTGCAGTGCCACTCCTAGATGGGCCAGGTGTTTGTGTCGGCCACTAGGGTCGCTGAGCTTAGTCACACAGCTACCTCATTGCGCCTCTTTTTTTTCTTCTTTGCGTCATGTGCTGTTTGGGGAGTATTTTTTGGAAGGGCCACCCTGCCTGACACTGCAGTGCCACTCCTAGATGGGCCAGGTGTTTGTGTCGGCCACTTGGGTCGCTGAGCTTAGTCACACAGCTACCTCATTGCGCCTCTTTTTTTCTTTGCGTCATGTGCTGTTTGGGGAGTGTTTTTTGGAAGGGCCATCCTGCGTGACACTGCAGTGCCACTCCTAGATGGGCCAGGTGTTTGTGTCGGCCACTTGGGTCGCTGAGCTTAGTCATCCAGCGACCTCGGTGCAAATTTTAGGACTAAAAATAATATTGTGAGGTGTGAGGTGTTCAGAATAGACTGAAAATGAGTGGAAATTATGGTTATTGAGGTTAATAATACTTTGGGATCAAAATGACCCCCAAATTCTATGATTTAAGCTGTTTTTTAGAGTTTTTTGAAAAAAACATCCGAATCCAAAACACACCCGAATCCGACAAAAAAAATTCGGTGAGGTTTTGCCAAAACGCGTTCGAACCCAAAACACGGCAGCGGAACCGAACCCAAAACCAAAACACAAAACCCAAAAAATTTCCGGTGCACATCTCTAGTATTTATTAGAGATGAGCGCCGGAAATTTTTCGGGTTTTGTGTCACGCAGGATGTCCCTTCCAAAAAACCCTCCCCAAACAGCCGTGAACTACCGCACTGTACTGTGTCTGCTGCTAATATAGACTGGTTGATAAAGAGATAGTATACTCGTAACTAGTATGTATGTATAAAGAAAGAAAAAAAAAACACGGTTAGGTGGTATATACAATTATGGACGGGCTGCCGAGTGCCGACACAGAGGTAGCCACAGCCGTGAACTACCGCACTGTACTGTGTCTGCTGCTAATATATAGACTGGTTGATAAAGAGATAGTATACTCGTAACTAGTATGTATGTATAAAGATAGAAAAAAAAACCACGGTTAGGTGGTATATACAATTATGGACGGGCTGCCGAGTGCCGACACAGAGGTAGCCACAGCCGTGAACTACCGCACTGTACTGTGTCTGCTGCTAATATATAGACTGGTTGATAAAGAGATAGTATACTCGTAACTAGTATGTATGTATAAAGAAAGAAAAAAAAACCACGGTTAGGTGGTATATACAATTATGGACGGGCTGCCGAGTGCCGACACAGAGGTAGCCACAGCCGTGAACTACCGCACTGTACTGTGTCTGCTGCTAATATAGACTGGTTGATAAAGAGATAGTATACTCGTAACTAGTATGACTATAAAGAAAGAAAAAAAAACCACGGTTAGGTGGTATATACAATTATGGACGGGCTGCCGAGTGCCGACACAGAGGTAGCCACAGCCGTGAACTACCGCACTGTACTGTGTCTGCTGCTAATATAGACTGGTTGATAAAGAGATAGTATACTACTAATATTATATATACTGGTGGTCAGGTCACTGGTCACTAGTCACACTGGCAGTGGCACTCCTGCAGCAAAAGTGTGCACTGTTTAATTTTAATATAATATTATGTACTCCTGGCTCCTGCTATAACCTATAACTGGCACTGCAGTGCTCCCCAGTCTCCCCCACAATTATAAGCTGTGTGAGCTGAGCACAGTCAGATATATATATACATTGATGCAGCACACTGGGCTGAGCAGTGCACACAGATATGGTATGTGACTGAGTCACTGTGTGTATCGTTTTTTTCAGGCAGAGAACGGATATATTAAATAAAACAAACAACTGCACTGTCTGGTGGTCACTGTGGTCGTCAGTCACTAAACTCTGCACTCTCTTCTACAGTATCACAGCCTCAGGTCAATCTCTCTCTCTCTCTCTCAACCCTAATCTAAATGGAGAGGACGCCAGCCACGTCCTCTCCCTATCAATCTCAATGCACGTGTGAAAATGGCGGCGACGCGCGGCTCCTTATATAGAATCCGAGTCTCGCGAGAATCCGACAGCGTCATGATGACGTTCGGGCGCGCTCGGGTTAACCGAGCAAGGCGGGAGGATTCGAGTCTGCTCGGACCCGTGAAAAAAACATGAAGTTCGTGCGGGTTCGGATTCAGAGAAACCGAACCCGCTCATCTCTAGTATTTATACGGGTATTTGTGTGTTGTACTGTTAAATGCTTGACGACGGGGTAACACCCAAAATGACGTAGGACCAATAAAGAGATTTGCTTTGAATCAGTCACAGTCTGTGGAGTGCCGCCCATTCCCGTTACTATTATGAGGCTATTCAGTGATCTACAGAAAGAAAAGCAGCCAGTAATCTGAATTACCCAGAGGGAGTGCCGGGCTTATTTGTCTGTGTATATTAGTGATGAGCGGGTTCGGTTTCTCCGAAACCGAACCCCCCCGAACTTCACCTTTTTCACACGGGTCCGAGGCAGGTTAGAACCTTCCCGCCTTGCTCGGCTAACCCGAGTGCGCCCGAACGTCATCATCCCGCTGTCGGATTCTCGCGAGATTCGGATTCTATATAAGCAGCCACGCGTCGCCGCCATTTTCACTCGTGCATTGGAGATGATAGGGAGAGGACGTGGCTGGCGTCCTCTCCGTTTATTGTAGAAGTTGATTGGTTTACTTTATTTCTTATTAGTGGGGAGGATTGGGGAGCAGCTGTTAGGAGTACAGTGCAGAGTTTTGCTGATAAGTGACCACCAGTTTTTATCCGTTCTCTGCCTGAAAA